>NC_064288.1:3545551-3577197 GCF_019186545.1 Solanum stenotomum | reverse complement strand
ACTATTTATCTCAATATGGCAGCAAGATTCAATTTTAATTTTGTTTAGAATGGTGCTTTTGAAGATTTTAAGTTTTTACATACTGAAGTCAACATTGCAAAAGAACAATGCAACACCTAATATATATTTAAAGAGAGAAAGAAAAACAAAAATAAGTTTTTTTTTTTTCTGTCTCAAAAGGAATGTCACTTTACTATAATTGAAAACAATTTAACATTAAATTTCATTTTTCTTACCTTTAATGAAATGACTTACAACCACACAAATATTTTCAATTTTTTTTTAATTATTGTTAAATATTGATCATGGCAAGTCAAATGATAGTGAATTAATTAATTTCTATGGTCCCAATCTTCAAGTTGATGAGTTTCAACCTAACTTATTAGGATATATGTGAGGAAAATATTGCAAGTTGTAACTCTTGCAATATTCATCTCGCAATTGCTAATTGTACTTTGACTCCCAACACCGGAGCCCTTGTAGCTCCCCGTCATCCCGTCATGGAGTGAGTATATATAAAAGTTCATCTCTTTATATGTGTTATCTATTATATTAATAATGAATAAATAGTGAGACTAGATAATATTTTAACTACTTTTATTTTCATTTAACATTATATTAATTCATTTGTGCCTCTTAAGTTTTCACTTTTATTATTATGTCATGAAATGCATATATACAAGAAAAACTGCTTCCAACTTTAACTAAACAATTATATAGTACTAAATTCCTATAAATAACATATGCAAGTGTATATATTACTTAGGATCAAGTTTCACTATTTTACCAGGAGGGGAACTTGTAGTTATCGTAAATTTAACTGGATATTTATCCATTTTGGTGGACTAGCTATTTTATTACTTTCTTCGTTTATGTTATTTGATTCTTACTAATTGTTAATTATTGTGATTTATAATATTTTTATGTAATGTGAGGAGCTTCGATCAAGTAGGCTGCTTAATCATTTCCCTAGGCTCCTCACATATTGTTGCTATCCAATTATTTCCACTATTTATGTTTAGTAGTTTTGTTTTAATTTTTCTATCTTGCTTTCATTTTTAATATGTTATATATTTAAAGTACGAAATAAATTAAAATATTTTAAGAGCATATTAAAAAATTTATTTACTATGAAAATTTTACATGTGCCACATAAATTGAGACGGATGAAATAACATGTTATTTTAAATACATAAAAAATATAGTAAATCACAATAATTAACAACTTAAACTATCTAAAAAGGAGAAGAGAGCCACATAAATTGAGACAAACATACTAACATATATTGGGTTACTTAGGACGAGAATTCTCCAGTTTGTCCTTCTACTTCAATTTCGTCTATTTATATTTAGTACCTACTCTGTTTTAATGTATTTGTCTTGCTTTCTTTTTAAGTATGTTATGTATTTATAAATTTCAAAAACATAGTATAATAAATCACAATAATTTACAACTTAAAAAATTGACTCTCAAAATTTCATACGTGCTCACATAAAAATTGGGACAAAGAGGAACATATATTATTTGATATTTACATAAAGAAAATATATTATACATCATAATAATTAATAATTCAAAATATTAAATTAAAATAAATAAAATAACATATATTGGGTTCGTGCTTGCACGGGCTATTGTATCTAGTATATAATACACAAATACCAATATCCCAAAATATCACTATTCACGTATATATAAGACTCTTCTACTTTAAGAAAATGTCAAAAATCTAAATACTAAAATTGTATGACAAATAGTAGAGATAGAAGAAGCTAGGTCGAGACTATTTGCACTTTTAAGACAATGACTATATATATGTTGCTTCTCCTTCTACTTCTGTATATATAAACAATTCACGTATACTATTATATATCTTTTTCAAAAAGTAAAATAAAAAAAATATACTAACTTAAATTTCATTTTGAAAATAATTTCATTAAAAATAATAGTGTTGAACATTTTTTTATCAAGAGAAGAAAAAATAAGGGAAAATGGTCTGAAAAATATTCCAACTTTGGCCGAAATTGCTATTACGATACCAAACTTTATGGAGGACCTTTTACCCCCTGCACTATTTAATAGTGTATTTTAAAGGTATGTAATGTGTCCATGTGGACACATTACTATTTAAAATGATGCAATATTTATGATGTCCATGTATGCACATATATATCTTTAAAATACACTATTAAATAGTACAGGGGGTAAAAGGTCTTTTCCAAAGTTTGGTATCATAACAGCAATTTCGGCCAAAGTTGAAATATTTTTCAGAACCTTTTCCCAAAAAATGAAAAGCAAAAGAAGAAAAGAAAATATATCAAACAATTTGAAGCTCCTAATGTATATGAAAAATAAAGATGTCTGGGGATTCAAACTCGCGACCCTCACTCAGGAATTAGGATTGCCCAACTGCGCCACGCTCACTTTTGTATCATCAATAGATAACACTGTATTTATATATCCTTGTTTGTTTCTGTTTTTTAATTTTATATATATATATATATAACAAATTTTTTTTCTGATGAAGTTCGTGTTTCGTGACACCCCTTGGGTCTTCCTAGATCCGCCCCTATATGTATATATAGTGCTACTAATAACCACTTAGAGATGTGTTATCTGATTTTAAAAGAAAAATAAAACAAGATAGATATAAGATTCAAATTTATAACCTCACTTAGAGAGGTGAACCCAATCATTATTGCATTATATGATACCTGAGTGTGAGCTCACACATCTATATATAAATATTTTTTAAAAAATATAATACTATTATATATAATTTCAAAAAATAAGACATAAATTCATGTAAACCTGATGGTCCCTGTGTTTATGCTTAATTACTAATTAAGGTGATCTTTTCATATCAGATTGACATAAAAATTAATCAAATACATTTCTTGGCATTTTACTTTATCAAAAAGTATCAAGAGAAACTGGGTGTGCATAAGTTAATTTTACAAAGTTTTCACCATTCATTATAACAGTAATATTATTAAAAACAATAATTTATCTTATTTAATGGCTTAGATAATTGAATGAAAAGAGATTTTAACACCTTAAAATTACCTTAATTAATATAAGTTTTTACTTCAACAAATTTTCACTTACCCGACCTAAATTAGGACCATTAGATTAATTTCTCTATTTAAGGTCTTCACATATGTAACTTGCAATAAAATAAAAATAGCTTTTAGCGGCAATAATTATACATATTAAAAAAAATTGATAATTATATATAGCCTTTTAATCGTCATTTCATCCAATATCGCTATAGGCTTCATGGACATTTACAAAAAGTACTGCTGATTGCCTTTAAAAATACATATTCAATGATAATTAAGCTATTATATTGACTTACCATTAATTAATTATCACTAAAAATCAATTTTAGCCAAGTGTCATAGTATAGCTTGCCAAACTATGCTTTGAAGACCATCACTGATTAAAAAAAATTATCACGCCATGGCCCATGCATATTGTATTCACATCCATATACACATAAAAATAATATAAGATATATGAACAATAAAGTTTGGTCTTATTTTTTGGAAAGATATTTTTATCCATTGAGTTTGCTAGAGCTACACTAGCATTAGCAGATCAAAAGAAAGGGAATCAAGCAATCCAATATATATCATCAAATTATTCTAAAGAAAGTATAGGACAATCCTTATGTTTGTAAAAATATATATAAATAGTGAGGTATTTCATTATTTAATAGCCTATAGGAAGCATAACATGTTTGAGGTCATTTTTCTAAATGAAAAAATCTTTAGAGTAAAATAAAATTTCCAACTTCGTCACTGTGTCGTGCAAACTTTACATATTGTTTAAACATATATAATGTCTAACAATTGAATGAAAAGATATTCTAACACATTTAAAATAGTTTACTTGATATAGGTATTTTACTTTTTCAAATTCTCATTTACCAGACCTAAATTAGGAGTTAGGACCATTGGAGATTACATTTACATATCTTTAATCAAGATCTTCACATGTAGCCTTTCCAAACTAAGCTTTGAGGACCACCACTAATACATTTATTTTTCTAACGCCATATATATATATATATATAAAGTGTCATAATTCATTGACTATTATTTTGTGTTTAATTACTTCATATGTTTTAATTTGTCTATACTTTAATTGTAAGGTGATGTGATTGGTTTATAACCATTATCTCAATTACAAACAATTGTAATATCTCAAAAATGCTTTAGGTATTATTGAAGTATAATGTCGAATTGTCACAAGAATAATGACATTTTTTTATGGGAATATGACGGCAACATATGAAATGTTCTCTTTTCATATGGCGAGAATGCGAGAACCCAAATTTATTCTTCTTTGCGAATGCTGAGGTCCTCTCTCAAACAAAATAACGGATCATTTGACTGATCGGCCTTTAAATTCAACAATGATACCAATGACAACTTTCATACTATAATTAAAAATAATTTAACATTTAATTTTATTTTTTTACCTTTAATGAAATGATTTATAATTTAAGATTTGTTTAATTTGAAAAGTCTTCTTTTTTGTTCTTAAACAACATGCCAAGTCAAATGATACGACATTAATTTCTGTGGTCCCAATCTTCAAGTTGATCATCTTCAACCTAACTCAGGATGTGAGGGAAATAATATTGCAAGTTATAACTCTTTCATTTAATATTATTTAGCCGTGGAATATTTAGTGTTTCATTGAACACCAATACAAGTATTTTATCTGGAAATACATGTGTTGCTAAGGTTGGTCTCCCAATTGCTGAATGTTCTTTGTTTCCCAACTCAGGAAGCTCCCATCATGATTATTGGAAACAACGCTGATCAGGGTGTGGGTGGTCTAGTTATCGCAACAACTACGGGGGTGTTTAGTTTAGTAACAGTCACGACTCCTTCTAATACATAGCTCTTTCAATTAATAAATAAATATATTACTCATATCATATGGAGTGAGAATATATAAAATGTCATCTCTTTATCTAATATAATAAATGGTGAGACTGGATAATTAACTATTTCTTTTATTTTCATTTAACGTAAAACAAACTTCATATTCATTTGTGCCTTTTAAGTTTTTTATTTCCTACTCTTACTAGATCACTATATTATTATGTCGAATACATATATATATACAAGAACTGCTCCGAAAATAAGACACGTGTAAATACATAACCAATATCTCAAAATATCATTGTTCACATATATAAGATTGTTCAACTTTAAGAAAATGTCAAATATCTTAATACTAAAATTGTATGAGAATTGTAGTAAAGATAGAAGAAAGTAGTCGAGACTATCCTTGAGTGTGAAAGTATGATATGATTAATGACACTAAAATATCCACCAACAAAATACAACTATTTAAGGTGTTTCTTAAGAAAATAACACAAAATATGATATGATTAATGACACTAAAATATCCAACAACAACAACAACAACAAAATCGCATAAAAATATTGCAAATAAATAAGCCATAATGAAAATGATCATAATTTAAAAGTACTAAATCATGCTAAAATTAGTTTAATAAGTATTAGTTGCATTAATAAATATTCAAGAAAAAATAAAATTAGATTTTGTATTTTAATTGCCTAAACCAATGTCAAACTAAAGAACAAGTATTCAATATTATTGGCATTCTTAGTGTTGAATTGATTTTCTTTTTGCATTAGTATTAATTTGATTTTGATTTAAGTTTTATTATAATTACCAACATCTATAGACTATAATTTTTATTGGACATTCAGAATTCTAAGTTTCAAACTTGAAATAATATNCAATTGCTGAATGTTCTTTGTTTCCCAACTCAGGAAGCTCCCATCATGATTATTGGAAACAACGCTGATCATATTCATTTGTGCCTTTTAAGTTTTTTATTTCCTACTCTTACTAGATCACTATATTATTATGTCGAATACATATATACAAGAACTGCTCCGAAAATAAGACACGTGTAAATACATAACCAATATCTCAAAATATCATTGTTCACATATATAAGATTGTTCAACTTTAAGAAAATGTCAAATATCTTAATACTAAAATTGTATGAGAATTGTAGTAAAGATAGAAGAAAGTAGGTCGAGACTATCCTTGAGTGTGAAAGTAGACTTTCTATGAGAATAGGTTGTAGGGGTGTATATGGTCGGATTGGTTTGGGTTTTTCATAGATTAAACTAAATTATTCGTGTCGGATTTTTAATTTTATAAACCAAACCAAACCAATAAAACTCGGGTTTTTCAACTTCGGGTTTTCTTGGATTTTTCAGATTTTCGGGTTTTTTTGGGTAAAGTATTCATACAATTATATAATTTACTTGTACTTCAAATATTTCTTTAGTCCTACCAAAATACAACTATTTAAGGCGTTTCTTAAGAAAATAACACAAAATATGATATGATTAATGACACTAAAATATCCACCAACAAAATACAACTATTTAAGGTGTTTCTTAAGAAAATAACACAAAATATGATATGATTAATGACACTAAAATATCCAACACAACAACAACAACAACAACAACAACCACCACCACCACCACCAACAACAACAACAACAACAACAACAACAACAACAACGACGACGACGACGACAACAACAACAACAACAATGAAATCGCATAAAAATATTGCAAATAAATAAGTCATAATGAAAATGATCATAATTTAAAAGTACTAAATCATGCTAAAATTAGTTTAATAATTATTAGTTACATTACTAAATATTCAAGAAAAAATAAAATTAGATTTTGTATTTTAATTGTCTAAACCAATGTCAAACTAAAGAACAAATATTCAATATTATTGGCATTCTTAGTGTTGAATTGATTTTCTTTTTGCATTAGTATTAATTTGATTTTGATTTGAGCTTTATTATAATTACCAACATCTATGGACTATAATTTTTATTGGACATTCAGAATTCTAAGTTTCAAACTTGAAATAATATATTAAAAGATAAAAACTATGAAATAGTATAAGAAATATTTTAAAATTATATCAAAGTAAATATTTTTATGTATAAAATAAAATTTTAAAAGTACATATATAATGTCGGGTTGGTTTGGTCTCAGGTTGGGTTTTTTTAGTTAAAACCAAACCAAACCAAACCAACCCAAAAATAGTCGAGTTTTTTTTTTCCAATACCAAACCAAGTCAAACCAAATCACTAGTCGGGTTTTTTTTCTGTTTGACTCGATTTGAGGTTTGGTTCGGTTTTCGGTTCGGTTTTACACACCCTTAATAGGTTGTATATGTGCTGGCTATTAAAAGTATAGAAAATTATAAGAATATTGAGTTTAAGACTTTAATTTACAATATAAAATATACTCTTTTATTTACAAAACTGAGTTTTTAATTACAAAGATAGCACTTTTTAAAACACTACACGTTTTTTTTTAATTAGTTTGCTTATTTTTTGGGACTCATAACAAGATCCTTTTTTCTCTTTCCATTATTCATCTCAATCTCAAGAATATTCTTCTCTTAATGGGATATGTTTCTCTCTTAATTACTCTCTCATCTCCTCCATTGTCAGTATCTAGGTAAATCCTCCATTCTTGATAATACTTTTGGTTCTTTTCTATTCTTTAAAAAAAAAAAAAAATTCATCTCTAATTCAAGAACAAAAATTATTTTTGTTATTTTTTTTACTATGAAACTGTTATTCGAAGAAGATCCGCATGATTATAGTGAATATGATTTGTATCATATGGTCTAGAAATTATCGGAATAATTTTTAAACACAAAAAAAGTTTAGTTTATACACTTTGGTGGTCGATTCGGTACAATAATTGTTGATGATATGTTATTTTAAATAGTGTGTAACACCCCGAATATTTCTAAATTAAGACTTGAAGCATTCTTCATTTGAGTATAAAGTCATACCGAGTGATTCTTAATTGTTCATAGGTGTTAAGGTCATTTCTTTAGTGTTATAATGGATTTGAATATGACTTAAGGTCACAAGAACACCCTAGCACAAAGTTGAGTTGAAAGCTTCATTTCCGATTGACATAAGATTCTACTTAGGTCAACTTCAAACATACATATCTCCTAGATCATAATGAGTTAGGTAGCCTATGACATGCCAAATTAAAGGTCTTTGAATCCTCTTTCCAACACCACCAAGTTTGCCTCATTTTATGATCGGAGTAAAAAGTTATGACCGTTTTACCAAAGACTGTCAAACTAGAGTTTTCTGAATCTGTGAATGACGATTCCAATCGACGGGCCGTGGTTTGAACGACGACCCATCCTGTCAAGTCGTCGATAAAGTACTGAGAGTCAACTTTTTGGACCCAAATCCTACGACCCAATCGACGGGTGGACCTACTGGCCGTCGTTTGGACCCGTAAATGGACTTTTGAGCCTAAAAAACTCAATGTAGAATCCACGGATGAGATCTATGGTCCGTGGGTCAAATCACGACCCGTAGATGGTCCCGTGGACAGTTTTTGACAGCTTTTTAAGAAGGATAGTTTAGTCTTTTTCCACTCTTTTTAAGCCTAATCCATGACTTTTTTTTTTCACCTAATTAAGGTCTAAACAATGTTAAAAACATTATTTTACATTCTTTAACACTTCAAAGACTTAGAGCAAGGATTCAAAAGGAGAAAAAACTAGGGTTTTCAAGCGTTCTTCAAATTTCATCTATTTCACCAAGAACTTTGTTCTTCTCAGGTATGTAAGGTTATCATAGTGTTGGACTAGTTCGTCCTCACGCCCTACATCTACTTAGAAATCAGTAAAAAGAGTAATCTAGGGTTCATCCTTAGATTTCAGTATTCTTGAGATGAGTTGATATTGAGTTTCTGAATTCTTGAGTTGTTGATTTTGAATTCCTATTCCAAATCATTGGATTGCCATACAATGTGGATTGTGATTATTGAGTTGATTGTTCATGACTATTTTTCAGCATGAATCCTATTTTGAGTATTTAGCGAATTCGTATTAAGGATCTTTTAAATAAAATATTACCGTTTAAATTGAGTTTTGAGAAAGTAAAGAACAGTTTGAGAAAGAGTATAAGGGAACTAAGTATTTCCCAAAGGTTTGATTTTTACATGAAGAAAAAGAGTAGACTTTTTGAGAAAAGTTAAAAGTGTTTTCAGAAATATTGAGTATAAAGTAGGTACCTCTTGGAGAGGCCCCTTTTTTGAGTAATTATCTCAACCCAGAATGTATTTTTACATTAAACAAAGAGAAACCTCATTTTCTAAATAAACTGTGAGTTTCAAAGACAGTTCAAATCAGTTACCTCTTTTAAGAGGGTAGTTTAAGCAATTATCTCAAATCAAAGAAAAAATAATGTTTTCTTACATTTGAGCAGCGGTATATATTATTGGGAGTAGTATTGAACACCGATCTATGAGAGAGTTCAGACGACTCACAGCCCCCATGTCATGACCCAGGGGTACCCCTAGATGTAACATGGTGTATAGAACCCCAAAGGACTCCATACAAGCCACTTAGTCCTCATAACATAGGAAATAGAACAATAAGAGTAAATCATATTTCAAGTCTTAAATATTTTTCATAAAATAAAGCGGAAGTCTAGACTTGTCTCAATATAGCCATCTATTATAGTACTTGAATGAAATAGGGCCTAGCCCATACTATATGTCCGAAAAGGGAAAGTACATGAAAGAAACTACAACATATGAAAAAGCCGTCCTTGAATCATGAGGACTAACCAACTAGCTCGGAAGATACTCAAGTCCAAGCTCTAGCAACTAGAATGATTACCTCAAAAATCGAACCCTACACTTCGAAAAAAATATAGGAAAAAAAGGGGTAAGTACACAAATGCACTAAGTATGATAACCACACATAAAAACCTTTAAAACATGCTAAAACGGACATTTCATTATAAATCATGCTATATGCCAAGTTTAAACATCATCACAGAGATAGTTGGAAAACATAACTCACAAACATAGTCAATACATAGATCATCATAACATAAGAGAAGCACTTCTTAACTACCCTCAAGGTATACTTGTGCAATCCATGAATAAGACCCCATAAATCTCACCCATGCTAAGTAAACCTCTTTAGGCCATCATTCATATTCATCATCTCTTGAAACTCTCTAACCCTATGAGGTACTTCTCAAGCACATCTTAGTTCCTCATTTCATTGAACACTTCGAGATACTTCTTTAAGCACATCTTAGTTCATTATTATCTTGAACACTTTGAGATGCTTCTTCAAGCATGTCTTAGTACATAGTATTTGAACATTATGAGATGCTTCTTCAAGCATGTCTTAGTTCATTATTAATCTTGTTGTAGTTGGGATATAGCCTTAACCAACATGAGACCATGTGAGCTATCACATGATCCCTCCCAGTGTTACCCACACCGACAAGGGTTGGTCTACTTGCCTAAGTTAGAACTGATTTGTTAGCTTAGTTGGATCCACTAGCTAAGCATCCTACGGGGCACGTAGTTATGGGATACAGAGATTGCTACTAGAAACCCGGACTCCACTAGGAGAAGGATTCCATCTCATGAGACATGCCTTGGGAAACCCGGACTCTACTAGGTGAGAGTTCCCATTTCGGAAGCCCGGACTCAACTATGTATAAGCCTCCATCTCATTTCAATATCCACTCGGTGCTAGGACTAAATACCACAAGATAGTTATTAAGTCTTTGCTTTGACTCAAGTCTCATGGAAAGATGTCCTTGACAACCAATCCAACTTAATTCATTAGAATAACTCTTTAGACCATGTGTGAGCAACTATCACCATCCATGATCACTTTTACTCTTAGATTCCATTAGGTTTGAAAGGCCTTTCAACCTTATAATCTTCATTATGTGAGAAAACCTTTCATATTAAGTTCATTATGAGTTCATGAGAATAACCTTTCAATCAGTCCACAACAACAACCTAATCGTAATGAATAACACTTCACTCTCAAAGCATCATTAAAGTATTTACATAAACTTAATAAAACAAGCATAATCTCCTACTTTACCTCCTTGAGGTTAAAACCTACTTTCAATCAACACATCTAGAATTCAAGCATTAGACATGGATTTAATCATAATTTCTTGTGAATCTATCACCTCATACATCAATTCATGCAATTCACCTTTCATCAATAAAAACCCACATCATATCATCAACTTTGAGAAATATGGGGATTTCTTGGGTTCTTGGGGATATAACATGAAAATCATAGGAAATCATCAGTTAATGCTTGTAATAACATAATTCAACAATTAGAATCGTTTTTGAAAGGAACCCATGACTTTTAAATCAAACCTTAACTTTTGGGGATTTCTATCTTTGAAATTGGGGTTTTCAAGGGAGTCCATGAATGAAGCGCTACCATACTTTGATCACAAAGCCCTATGAATTGGTGTGAATAACCTTCCTTCTTGGACCCTAGCTTTTCTCCTTCTTCTTCTTCTTCTTTGAACTTTCTAGAGAGAGAATTTTTGGAGAGGAAGAAATTTTGGGGATAACGATTCGGTGGTCATCATTAATTTGTCATTTTGGTGGTGACTGAGGTTTTTTTTGTGATGGCGAAGTGAAAACGATTCGGTGATGGCGAAATTTGAAAATGGTAAAATTTGTAGATCCAGTTCATTGCAAATTTGCAATTTCGATTGTGTGGAGGTAGTTGCTACAATTGAGGGAGTTACTCGTGTGGTGATTATATTTTTGATAATTGTTGATTGAGTTTTTCGTTGTTGGCGTCAGCAGAGTTTTCCGTTGCCGGGATCGACACATTGAAGCGACTGAATTTTTGATGAAGAAGAAATATTAATGATAATTATTAATTAAGTGTAATTTATTAAAGGAAGTATCCAACTAAAATTGACATATGTATATATTCCCTAATTTAATAAGGATATTTAATGGGGAAAAAAAGAGAGGAATGATGTGGATTGCCACATGACAAATAAAAATGGGTTTATTTTACTTTAATTCCACTCTTACGCGCTAACCGAGAGTGTTGATCACTTGCTCATCCAACTTAGGTGATAATAACCTCAATAATACACTAAAAAATAGTTAGGGAGGTCATAGGACCCTCACAAAGTTGAAGTGTGTAACGGTAATTTCGGTCAAAGTTTGTGTGTAATCCGTTTCCCAATTAATAATAAAGAGATCTAAAGTATAAAATTCATTATCAATATTCATATAAAATTAGATAACTATTTTAATTTTCAAACAAACACTTTTACTCTAACAATTATTTGTGTAGCACTAATTGGTAAAAAATCTTTCTATATCCACCATCATTTATACTTTTAGTGCAACATAAATCCTATAAATACTTAACATTTACAAGTCAAACATTATAATAAGATGTCTAAGGACTTATGTGGAGCACGATTGTCATATACTATAAATTTATAGTAATAGATACACTTGGCTACACGCGTGACGCGCGTACCCAGAAACTAGTACACCATTAAGCTCTTTTGCTCATCTCACCTTTACCATCGACTATGTTGTTTCTCCTTCTATTTTCCTTTAGATTCTGCCCTTTTTTTTAGTCTACTAACTGCTAACAAGGATCCTCCTCTTTTTTTTTCTTCTTCATTTTTCTCACCTTTCAATAGCATATAGAACTGTCTTTCATTCTGCTTTTACTTATTTTTTTTTTGATATCTTTCATCTTCAACAAAAAATAAACTATTGTCTTTACTACGATCTGGCTTCACAAAAGTTTTGTCCGTTCGATCAAAATTAAGGTACTGGTATCGATCCATACCACCAGTGCAAATATGAAAAAGAATCCATAATGAAATGTAGAGATACCAACCTTGATTCTACAGTTTCATAATTTTGTATTACACTAGTAAAAGGTATTTGTTTGAGGAGGATTACAAAACAAGTGCCTTGTCTTCTTCGATTATCGACTTGCTAAGTGAAGGTTGCATTGCCTCCTGCAACTCTTTGTTGATCTCGGTGTTATAAACGAAGAGTTTTGCTACAACAATGAATAAGAGTAAGTTGATAAAGCTCAATACAGCATAAAATGCATAGTAATAGTCCAAATGAGAGATATTCAGGTTGTCCAAAATCCATCCTTTGTGTCCATTTTTCTTTGTAACATCTGCCACAGTTGATAGTAAAAAACTACTGAGGAAATAACCAACACCCAAGCTAGTTGTAGCATATGCAGTCCCAAGGCTTTTCATGCTATTTGGCGCTTGGTCATAGAAAAACTCAAGTTTTGCAACTTCCACAAAGTTATCAGCAACTCCCATCAATATAAACTGCGGAAACAGGACAGAAATAGGTAGTGGAACAATCTGTTTTTTCTCACTAATTCCATGTTCTCTTGCTACACTAAGCCTTTTTCTTTCGACGAATGAGGCAGTAATCATGACTATGATATGCAACACAAGCCCAATCCCTAGCCTTTGCAACAATGTGATCCCCCTCGGGTTCTTTGTGTATTTACGAAGAATAGGTATAATGAAGCGATCATAGACAACAATTGTGGTTAACATTGAGATTGTTATGAAGGCGGTAAGAGATGCGGGAGGAATTTCAAAATTGGGACCAATTCCTCTCCTTAAAGTTGTCCCTTGCTTAATGAAGAGGGTGTGTGTTTGTGCTAGCATTGTGCTTGGAATGAAAGTTGCTATAAGTATAGGTAGCATTTTTATCATTTGCTTAGCTTCTTCAACTTGAGTGATTGGACAAAGTGTCCATGGTGAACTATGTCCTGTTTTCACTGCTGCCTTGTCAAGAAGTCTGTATACATTAATAATCTAAGGTTTAGCTTGAAATTAATACACCAATATATATATTAAATGTAAAAAAAATTTACACTATCAGATCACCATGCAAGTAACTATAAATTTTCTGGTACGATAGGTTATAATACACTCAAGGTCAACCTGGTCTCTAGGTCATCATTATGCACGGGGACTCGGGAAAGGCAAGACCACATGGAGTCTATTGTATGCAACCTTGCCCTACATTCTTGCAAGTAACTATTTTCACACCCTGATATGTGTATATATAAATAGAGTTGGCATAATACATAAATACACCCTTTAACTTGGCCTCACCTAATATCTATATATGTCTTCCAATTTTTGGTGTGCATAAGTAGACATTTAAACTTGTTCAAAATAGAATAAGTATGCACACGTGCTATGTGGCATAATACACACATAATGTCATGTAGGATGTCACGTATGATGTGAATTGCCACTTTAAATGCATGTGTCTATCTGTTCAACTCAATACAACTTTTAAGTGTCTAGTTGTGCACACTTAAAGTTGAAGGGCATAGATGTCAGATGAGACCAAATTAAAGGGACACGTTTATGTTTTAATGCCTATATGGTTTAATTTTTTTTTTATCTTTGCAATGTATATAAATTAAATATCAGAATATTGTCACCTTAGAGAATTGGTATGATCAATTCTGAATATGCCTGGAGAGCTAGCATACTCTTCATAGCTCATCTCATGAAGTTCCTTTGGGTCATTAGGGACAACCACCTTCCACTTCCTAGCAGCAGCAACAACAACTTGAGCAATCCTAGTGAATGGACTCCCTGACGGAGTTTTGTGCCTATAGTAACGCGTCCCTAACAAGAACACCATGATAGAAACGGCTAGTCCAGCCGTTGGAAGGCCATAACCAACGCCCGGTCCAACGTTGTCTTGCAAGTAAACAAGGAAAGTGTTGGAGAATAGAGTTCCAAGAAAAATGCTAAACATCCACCAATTGAAAAAGGAAAGCTTTTGAAATTTCTCTTTAGGCTCAAAATCATCAAATTGATCTGCTCCCATTGTTGAGATGTTAGGCTTTGTTCCACCAGTTCCAATAGCAATTATGTACAAAGCACAATAGAATATGCCAATTTGGAAAGATGAAGCCCTTTTAGGACAGTCTATGTCTTTGATTCCTTTGCCACAACTTGGAGGTCTCAAGGATTTTAATGTAACAGACAGTGTCACCAAACACATTCCCTGTTGTAGTTATTGTGTGTCAAAAACAAGGCACATGATAAGTCGCTACCAGAAATATGATTTTTTTGTGACGATGTTTTGTAGCGACACACAAAGTTGCCACAAAATGTAAGGTTTCTGTGGCGACTCAATATGCTTGCCACAAATATTATCGCTACTGAAAAAATGTGAGAGTTTTAGTGGTGATGCATAATTCAGTTATAAAAAATTATGTATGTAATAAGTTAAATTAAGGGATCGTTTGGTAGTTGGATAATAAACAAGTTATTCATGCATTATTTTTCGTATAACTTATACGACATTTTGGTAGGTAGATAAGAAATAAGTTATTTAGGTATAAAAATTAATACACGTTTTGGTTGACAATTTGCAAATCCGCATATAACTGATACATGTATAAGCTATGAGGAAATTTATATAGTACTTTATGCAAGATAGAAGGTCATGAAAAAACTAATAGATGGTTAGTTAATCTCTATATAACTAATACCTACATAAAATAATACATAAATTCACTCATAACTCGATCATAATTAACTTTGAGATTAGTGTCTTAGCCCTGTCACATTTGTATAATGTTGGCGGATTTTTCAGGATTTTTCTTTCTTAGAATTGGAAGAAAAAGATTGATATAATGGTGAAAAAATGAAACCTTTCTTTGAGATTGAAACTTCAAATTATTCTTTTTTTATGAAATATTTATTATTCGTTGATAGATCTAAAACTTATGTCATAGAAACTGATATCGCCTTTTATCTGCATTTTTCCTCGTAGAGTTGTGTCTTTTATAAGAAAAGACTTTCTTAGTGTGGAACTAAAAAAAACATTACTAATTATATCTGTATAACTCTAATCAGCTACCAAACGAACCCTAAATGAATGGAAATGAAACAAGTTAGTGTTAATTAATTACCACAAGGTAAACAGCAGAAGAGATTAGAAAAGTCCAATAACGACCAAGATGAGCATCAGCAATGTAAGCACCAATAAGGGGAGTCAACCAAACAGTACCAACCCAATTAGTAACATTGTTTGAGGATTTTACTGTGCCTTCATGAAACTTGTTGCTTAGATAAATCACCAAATTTGTTGATATTCCATAGAATGCCATCCTCTCAAATACCTCATACCCTGTACATATTGGGGGGAGTTCAACATAATTGGAGGTTTAAAATAAAATTTAATTAAATATAAAATCTAAACATATTTTATATATATTTTATTTGAAATCTAGTTTTCAAACTTTTTTGAATGTAAATTATTACGTACTTATTACCACGTTTTTTTTTTGGTAATTGATTTGTTCCATTATTTTGTTTCCCAATTATTAATTTTAGATAAGATTTTATTAATTTGAATGTTAAAAAAACATCCTTCCACTGAGGTATTCATTACAAGAATTATTAACATAATTCTATTAGTAATAAACTGATAGTAATTTTTAAATAAAAAGAATAGAGTAACGGGAGAATCCGATTCAAGAAGTTCATGATTCATTGATTTGATATAGCCAAATTTAAAAGAAAAAAAATTTGCAATTCACTTTGTTCGATATTTTTCTTGACTATTAATTTTAATAAAATATCACTCTAACTTATCAGATATTTAAAGAACGACAATACACAAAAAAGTAATGAGAATAATTAAATAATATGAGTGTTAGTGGATAGAATATAAAAGGTATAATGTTTTCTTGATTTTTTCTATTTCAAAAAAAGTTAAAGATAATAAAAAAAAAAAAATATATATATATATATATATATATATATTTATTTTAATAAACAGTACCTTTATAATAAATATGAATTTTTTAAAAGGAAAAATTAACACATATTAATTTATTATTCATAAGATTTTTATTCATTTATTTAATGATGAATCAACAACCGATTTTAAGTAAGAACAACTTTTTTAATATTAATTTTCTTTTTCAGACAAAAAACAACAACATGGAAATTATAAATAGGAGTAAGAAGTCTCCAAGTGATCAGCGTCTTACGAGGGACCGTCAAGAATATATATATGAAACAGATCAATGAAAATCTTGTTGTTGTTTAATGGGCGTTTTCCAGTTATGAGTCATCTAGTTACTTGATTAAAGGGTAACTAGTAAGGTTTGCCTGAAATACTAGTTTAAAAGCGNTTTTATTAATTTGAATGTTAAAAAAACATCCTTCCACTGAGGTATTCATTACAAGAATTATTAACATAATTATATTAGTAATAAACTGATAGTAATTTTTAAATAAAAAGAATAGAGTAACGGGAGAATCCGATTCAAGAAGTTCATGATTCATTGATTTGATATAGCCAAATTTAAAAGAAAAAAAATTTGCAATTCACTTTGTTCAATATTTTTCTTGACTATTAATTTTAATAAAATATCACTCTAACTTATAGTAAGAAGTTTCCAAGTGATCAGGGTCTTACGAGGGGCCGTCAAGCATATATATATGAAACGGATCTAGGAAAATCTTGTTGTTTAATGGGCGTTTTCTAGTTATGAGTCATCTAGTTACTTGATTAAAGGGTAACTAGTAAGGTTCGCCTGAAATATATATCAGTTTAAAACGAATTCATAATTTAAAGTATTCAAGTGTGAATTATTAAAATTAACATACCAACAATGAAATAACAAGCTCTCCATCTTCCAGTATTGGATCTGAGCACAGGTCTACCTTTGAGGTCCACAGTCCCATCTTGTGTATAATCTTCACCTTTTTTCTCTAATTCTTCAGTCTTCATATTAGAATTTTGGGGGTTTGGGTCTTGGAAGTCTCTTTTGTAATTTTTTTTATATATAATATGAGGACTAGACATATTTCAAAGTCATGTTTGAGCCAGCCTTTATATATTGAAAGTTTCTATGCATATTGTCCCCATAATTCCAAATGTGTTGCTTTCACCTTGCATCTAAAATATATTATAATTTCCTACAACTAATGCAATAAAAGAGTTTTATATTCCATGATATATGCTTTTAATTATAAAAATAAGTGTGTTTTGTCCACATTTATATGCATATGTTGTGTTTGGAATGTGCAACATCAATATTATCGACGTCCAATTATAGAGCTAGTCATATAAGAGGTGATGTACAAATGCTATTTATCTTTAGTCTCCTTTGTTTTTTACCCCTCATTTTTCTCGTTATTTTATTGTAAAAAAATCACCGTCTTAACTCTCTTAAAAATCTTTTCATTTTGTAATTACTAGGCACAAGGATCTATTTTACGCAGCGATAAGTATATTAAATTTTGGATTTCTCTTTATGTATTGAATAACATGGGTGCAAGAAGGTGCTTTGACATTTGCAGATATTGAAATAACTTTTACATTAAGTTGAGGAGTAACCAACTTAATTTATTTCTTTGTATCATTGTCAACCTATAAGTATCATAATTACACGTTCATTATTTTTCCTCATTAGAATTATAAAATTGGATTTTTGGAAAAAACATTGTGTCCTTTATTATGGAATAGTAAATTCATATTTAAAATGAAGGTAATCTATGAGGTGAAAATATTTAATTTTTCGAATGTATTTGTTTATTTTGTAGATTTTCTCGATCTTGTTTGGATATGTATATTTCTTTTGTAGTCATGCTTAGTAAAATATCTTCTACTATAAATTTTAACAATATGAAAATATTTACTATCTAACTTATAATAGAAGATAATTTATATATATAATCACAAAATAACAAAGCATTAAGTGAGCTAGAAAGGAACACATTAGCATTAGCAGGGGCGGCTCAACATAATCGGAGGCCTAAAGCGAAATCTTAATTAGAGGCCTAAAATCTAAATAAACTTCACATGCATTTATTTAAAATTTATTTTTCTTACATTTTTAAATGCAAAGTATTACCTTATATTTTTTTTATATATATAAATGATTTATTAGATTTCTTTTTCAATTATTAGTTTTAAATAAGATTTTATTAATTCAACGTTGAAANTTTTTATCACTATAAATATAAATACACCTTTGATATTAAGATCCAAACTCTTATTTTCTTAATTTTTCTAAAATTAAAAATTTCGTCATGAATCGAGTGAATCCTCCACCAACACTTAAGTTTCTAATCATTAATAGAACGCTTCAAGCACTGTGGATGGAAGATCCAAATATTGAAGAACTCATCATTCTTGAATATTTGTGAATAAAAATCATGAAAAGTTATTATCTTTCCATTTCTTGATAAAATATTATAATAAATTTCATTTCAAATGTGTAACTATAATACTAGTATGACACCTGTGTGTTCCCCAAAAAGTATTTGAGAATAATGAAAAATTATTATCTTTTTGGTTCATAATAAATTTTCTAAAATATAAAATTGAAATGAGAGGGCCCAACATCGGAACCAGGCGAAAGAATTTTCCTAGCCCCAAAAGAAGTAAGGCATCTTAAAAACGTTCAATTATACACCTTATAAATTAATGTATAAATGATCGTTTGCAATATATAACTCAACAAAGAGCTTGTGCCGTAAGGTGTTGGGTTAAGTGGGGTCAATCCCAACAATTATATATATGATCACAAAATAACAAAGCATTAAGTAAGCGAGCAAGGAGCACATTAGGCCTACGAATATATACATATATCTAAGAAAAAAAAACAATAAATATTTTCACAATTAATTGTTAAAATTTATAGTTAAAGGTCTTTTAAGAAGCATGACTTCAAAAATATATATACATTTTCAAACTAGAGAAAATTCATAAAATAAACAAAATACAATCATAAAAATATATTTATCTGATTAACTACTATCAATATACATATGAAGTTACTAAGAGATATTAAATATAAGAATGACACAAAAAAAACTTATCAAAAATTCAATAACATGATTCTGAATTCCGAAAAATAAAAATTATTGAATACGTAATTATTGATCTTTACAAATTATCAACGATATAAAGAAACAAAAAGAAGGGAACTACATTAATATTACAAGTTCAAATTCTTCTGAAATAGGAAGTAGCATAAAGCTTTTTTTTCTTCCTCTTATTCTAATTGATGAGTTCATTTCTTCCATCCAGCACTTAAGTTTCTCAATATCAAAGATATATTTATAGTGATAAAATCAACAAAGTGTTTTATGGTAATGAACTCAAATGTCAAAAAAGGAAAAAAAAATTAATTACTTTCATTTTCAGAAGGATTTGAACAGATCTCATAATATTAATTGGGTTACCTTCATTGTTTATTTATATAGATCACATTCAATATTTTTCTTAATTAGAATTTTTTAAAAAAATGTGTTTCCTTGATGGAATATCTTAGCAAGTTCATTTGTAAAATGATAAGTAATTTATGAGGTAAAAATATAATTTTTTGAGTCAGTAATAAAAAATTATTTTTGAATAAGGAATATACATATGTTTTTAAATTTTTAATAAGAATCTGTGAATCTGAGGAGAGATATGTAACTCATCGGGGTGATAAGAATGATCAGATGTGTGTAGTTCGCAAAGTACGCAAGTAAAAACATACCTTTTTTAAAAAATAACAAAGGAAATATAAACTTCTATTATTATATTTTAACAAGGAATACAGACTTAAAAGTACTCATTACCCCCCTGAACTTGAAACTTTTTATACTATGTATACCTAAATTAAATTCCGTTTTAATTACCCCCGAACTTGTTTATTCCTCCGTCGCGTACACCTTTTTCGTCCACCTGGCGTAGAAATTGACAACACACTCTACTAGGCGCGTGAGGAAGTGATTTTTTGCCACATCACAACGCTACAACGGTGTAAAAACGTAAAATCTCGATTTTTCTTCAATATTTGGCATATTTTAAACGAAAAATAAGGAAAAATGTAAATCAAAAGTAAAGGAAACAAAGATTAAGAATTTCCGACAAATTTGAAATTCAAGGAGTTCCGCGAAATCAGCCATTATTCAAAAATAACTTTTAAACAATGAATTTTAATATTTGGCATATTTTAAACGAAAAATAGGGCAAAATGTAAATGAAAAGTAAAGGAAACAAAGATTAACACTTACTTGGTAAGAATTTTAGACAAATTTGAAATTTAATCGACCAACTTCACGTCTAGAAAAACTCAAATCCAAAAGGAGTTCCGCAAAATAAGCCCTTATTCAAATATAACTTTTAAACAATGAATTTTAAATTTAAGAAGTTTATTTTTTGCAATATTAATATATCTAGGTGGCTATTATTTATCCAGGTGGAAATCCACATCATTAGTTTTACCAGCTGTCGCGCGCGTGTAGTCACAATAGGAGCAGGTGGACGAAAAAGGTGTACGCGACGGAGGAATAAACAAGTTTGGGGGTAATTAAAACGGAATTTAGTTTAGGTGTACACCGTATAAAAAGCTTCAAGTTCAGGGGAGTAATGAGTACTTTTGCTTTTTTTTTTTGAATAAGGAATAAAAAACCTTTTTTGAACAAGGAATATATGTTTAGAAAAATAAGGATCATCAAACTCGAGGTAGATTACCTATGTACCATGTTAAACATATATCAGAAAATTGTGTAGTTTGAAAATTTTTACGCAAAAGAATAAATAAAATATATTTTTTTTTATTTTTAAAATAAGAATCATGTATTGAACATGTGTAGAACTGCGTACATGTGGATTTATGGAGTATGCTGACTGGTGACTAAAATGTTAATTTAACAATGACAAGCTGTATTTAATTAAGAACTAGGTTCACCTATAGAACAGGTACATGCGACACATGTTATTAATGGAAGCACACACTAAAAAAATCCTGTGTACGCCACTGGTTATAACTATAAATTCTAAAGCAAGTAAATCAAGGGCGACAACTCCAACCTACTCACACACATATTACATATATAAAAGAAAATTTGCATGACAATTCGAGTGTCGATTGCATGCTAAGAAAAGGCTTCCTTTCTCAAGCAAGGGACAATAACAACAAAGGTGAAGAACAAAGTAGCGGCTTCCTTCAATCAGTGTTTAACTTGTTGTAATTAGTTTCGAGTCTGTAATAGGAGATTTATAGAGTTGTAAGTTGTAACTATTCAAACTTTGTGAGGTCTTGAGGATTGTAACTGAGTTCGGCTTCTTGGAGCAGATCTGTTGAGTTGAGTTGAGTTGAGGGGTTAGAATTAGTCCCTTAGATTATAGAGTTGTAATCTTCAGGGGCGGACCTACAGTGGTTCAAGTGGGTTCATATGATATGAACCCACTTCGTTGAAAAATAACACTATATATATATATATATGTATATTTAATCAGTTTTTAAAATTTTATATATATATATTAAATTTTGAACCCACTAACACAAGTCTGAAGCTTAGCCGAGTGATTGAGGGGGTTCAATTTTCCCAGCCAACTCGGGATCAAATCCCTATAGCCACATTTTAGTTTTAATTCGTTTTTTTATATATAAAACGTTCTCACACAATTTTGTCCTCTATGTAGGTGTAACTTTTGTCCTTTTAGTTACTTAGGAACTATAAAAAGTAGAACAACTTTTTACTTTTACATTTAAAAGTCCAATAGTCAACAACTTTTGTCCTTTTTGTTTTTAGTTTTTTTTAAAAAAAAAAAACTCAACTAGAAAGGCACTAATCCCTATTATTCTCAATTCTAAAAACTCTTTTATCTTCTTCTTTGTTGAAATCTTGTTGAACCTCTCTTACTTTTCCCCCCAAAATTTGAGCATATTTTTTTGTTGAAGGAAAAAAACTCTCCCCGTCTCTCAAATCTCGCACAAGTATGTTTTTCGCTCTTGATTCTAGTCTTTATATATACATATATGATTATTATGGTTATTTTTTATTTCTTCAACTAAAAAATCCCTTATCATTCTAAAATCAACAAAAAATTACAAATAATATTAGGTATATTTCTATGTATTCGATTCTGAAATTAAGGTTATAATTATTTTGTTTAATATTTTTTTTTTATTTGTTAAATGTTGAATGAAGAGAAATCATTCATAATATTCTTTTATCTTCTTAGTTTATATTGAAGCCTAGTTTTTCGTCCATCTTGTTATTTACCGTCTCATTCATAAGTCAATGTAATTTTTTTTCAAATGTATTAACATTGTTTAGTAATTAGTATAGTCAGATATGTATGTTGTTAGCCTCATAAAAGTGCATTGTCTAAATTGTAGGCTTTTGTTTTATTGATCTAACTTGAGGAGAATGCTTTCGACATAGTAATGTCAAGTTAATAAGATGCTATACAATTTATTAAAGTTAAGCAATGCAAATTGCAAAATCATTTAATTGAAATTCCATTTATTTAACAACGCATTGTTTAGTTACTTTCTAATTAGAATTTTAATTTGGTAATACAGGTTGAATATCAAATGAAGAGATTTTTCTGTCCTATATCCTCCAAGTTGCCACAATCAAGTTCATCCGCTCAAAATGCTCCTCGGGTGGAAGAAAACTTGAACCAATTAGAAGAAACTCATCATTCCGCTAAAAGATTGAAACAAGGGGTAGATTTGGATTCTTTACCGGCAGATCCAAAGAAAAGAGTACCCATTCGAGACTATCATCCGGATGAACGTGATGAGATTAGACGAGCATATATCCAAAGAGGTCCTCATCAACCTCGAATTCGCGAGTTTCCTCAAAGTGATATTTTTGGATTAAAACACCGTTTTAATCGCAAATGGTTTAAAAAATATCATGATTGGTTGGAGTATAGTGTGATTGAAGATGCAACTTATTGTTTGTGTTGTTATTTATTTCAAGATGAAAGCATTCATCAAGGTGGAGGTGAAACATTTTCAAGTATAGGGTTCAGGAGTTGGCACAAAAAGAAAAGATTAGATACGCATATTGGTAAGTCAAACAGTGTTAACAATCAGGCAAAGAAGAAGTGTGAAGATCTAATGCGACAAGAACAATCAATTCAAGCCGCATTTGTTAAGCTATCAAATCAAACCAAGCTTGAGCACAAAATTCGCTTAAAGGCTTCAATTGAAGTGGCGAGACTTCTCTTGAATCAAGGATTGGCATTTCGTGGACATCGTGAAGATGAATCATCACTAAACAAAGGTAACTTTCTTGAAATTCTTTCATGGTATGCGAAGCGGTGTGATAAAATTGATGAACTTGTGTTGAAAAAGGCTCCAAAAAATGACCAGATGACTTCTCATAAAATTCAAAAAGATATAGTCACTGCATGTAAGCTTGAAACAATTAAAGCTATTATGGAGGATCTAAACGGTGACTATTTTTCATTGTTAGTTGATGAATCTTGTGATATATCACGTAAGGAGCAAATGGCAATTGTTTTGCGTTATGTTGATAGAAAGGGGTCTGTGGTGGAAAGGTTCATAGGAATTATTCATGTTCATGATACTAGTGCTTTATGTTTGAAAGAAGCTATTGTTAACTATCTTGCGCAACATTCTTTGAGTTTATCTTTTATACGGGGGCAATGCTATGATGGAGCTAGCAACATGCAAGGGCGTTTAAGTGGCCTTAAAGTTTTGATTCAACAACAAAGTAAATCAGCTCATGCAATTCATTGTTTTGCTCACCAACTTTAGTTAACTCTTGTTGGGGTATCTAAAAAATGTCTTCAAGTTGGAGAACTTGTATTGTTGGTTTCTAATGTCTTAAATGTAGTGGGAGGTTCTTTTAAACATATGGATGAACTTCGAGAATCTCAAGAAAAAAAAGTTCAAGTGGCACTTGATATGGGTGAGGTTGAAAATGGTAAGGGATTGAATCAAGAACTTGGTCTTGCTAGAGCTGCCAATACTCAGTAGGGTTCATATTACAAATCATTTAAGAATTTCATTAGTATGTTTGGCTCTATTACTGATGTTCTTGATACTATTGTTGTTGATTCTTAATCTGTTGAAGAAAAAGCTAAGGCACCCGGATATCTTAAAGTTTGTCAAACATTTGAGATTGCTTTCATATTGCATTTAATGAGAGATATTTTAGCGATCACAAATGAGCTTAATGAGTCTTTACAAAAGAAAGAACAAGATATTGCAAATGTCATTCTACTTGTTAAAGTGGTGAAGAAACGATTGCAAGATTTAAGGAATGAAGGATAGGATTCACTTGTCGAGAATGTGTCTGCATTTTGTGTCAAGTATGATATTTTGATACCTAATTTTGATGGGTTCTATGTTAATTTTGGAAGATCTCGACGTAAAGTTGCCTATGTTAATTTTGGAAGATCTCGACGTAAAGTTGTTGAGTATACTATTTCACATCACTATTGTGTGGAAGTATTTTTTAAGATTATTGATTGGCAGCTTCAAGAACTCAATGATCGTTTTAATGAGTTAGAACAGATTTGCTTATTGGAGTTGCTTGCTTGAATCCAGTTGACTCATTTTCTAGTTTTGACATCAAGAACATATTGAGAATGGTTGAATTATATCCTGATGATTTTGGTGAAAATGTAATGGTTACTCTTAGGAATCAGCTAGAGACTTATATAATTGATGTCCGTGATGTTGATAAAAGGTTCTCCAACTTAAAAGGGCTTGGCGATCTTTTTGAAATGCTAGTTAAGGTAAAGAAGCATTTAAATTATCCTCCTGTGTTTCGCCTTATAAAATTTGCGTTGCTCCTACCGGTTGCTACTGCTATAGTTGAAAGAGCTTTCTCGGCAATGAAGTTGATCAAGAGTGAATTGCGAAATCGAATGGATGATGATTTTCTGAGTAGTTGTATGGTGCCTTATGTAGAGAAAAGAATATTTAATACTATTTCTGATGAGAGTATTATGAATAGGTTTCAAGAAATGAAAACTCGTAGAATAGAATTGTAATGATATATTTTAATTAATCAAAATTTGTTTTGTTTGCATTTTTGCTTATTTATTTTTTATATCTTGAACCCACTTCGTGAAAATCTTGGGTCCACCACTGGTAATCTCAAGCCACTCATTGAAGTTAGTGAAGTTGTTTGAAAATTTGCATAAGATCATGATTTTCACTCCCTTGATCAAGAAAGTTTTTCACGATAAAACATGTATTATTTACTTTATGTGATTTAATACAACTTTAGAAACCAGGTTCCTAGAAAATAGCAGTAATTGGTGCACATCATCATTATTTTAATTGGTATTAGAGCAGATGTTTTAACTAAAAGATTAACTCTTTGAAAAGGATACAATGGCTATTCACCAACATCTCAAGAAGGTGTCTTGCAAATCACACCATCACTTTTCAATGGGCAATACTACGGAATATGGATGGTGGAAAAACAGAATGATGTAATTCATTATTTTTCTTAATTAGAATTCTGTTTTTTGGATTCTTCTTTAATTTTTTCAAAGTAATTTGTGTCATTCTTTGATAGAATACCTCCTAATAAGTTTATTTGTAAAATGATAATAATTTATGAGGTAAAAATATATTTTTTTGAATAAGGAATAAATTTCTTTTATTTTTATTTTTTTAAAAAAGAATATATATATATATATATATATATATATATATATATATACTAGTTTTTTGACACGTGCATTGCACGTGATTACCAATTCTAAAAATATATGTTATAGTAAATATAGTATTGCTTATTTAAGCGAAGATTTAAATAATAAGCTTAGTAAAAAATAATATAACAGATTATTTTGTTAATGTTCAATGTGGATTGTCATATATATGTCTTTTTCATGCAAACCTATGAAGATTGTAATGACTTGAAAAGTTGACTTTGGTCAACCTTCTTGGAAGTCGTGCTCNCTACCCTCAGACCCATTACTTGTTGTTCCGGGTTACGGGTTGGCTTACCTGCTGGTGGGTTATAGTAGGTGCCATCATGACTTGATAAATCGGGTCGTGACAAAGATGGTCACTGAAAAATTTTATTAGTTAAATGCAATAATGTATATATTTATTGCAATTTGATGAGTTTCAATCATGTAATTAGTTTTATCTCACTAATATTATCTTATAGACATTATTTGTTTTGTATTTTTCTTGTCATCTAACACATGTGCTTTGCACGTGTATTTCACATTAATTTGTTTAGATGTCAAATGAACATGTGAAGAGAACAACTATATTTTATATATTTACATATTTCCACATTTGTTGTGAATTTTTTTTTGGATAAAAAAAAAAACTCAGAACATTTTAAAATAATATATTTTGAAGTTAGAAGATCTTGTTAACTTGATAATACATTTGTGTTGTCTATAATACTTTAATTTAAATACAAATACCTACCCAAATATAAATATATATATTTACATTAATTAAAGCATTTATCTCATAAAATTAGCTATTAAATAAATAATAAAAATTAAACTAATACAAACTTCAACTGGCATTATTACAAGTCATATAAACTTTTCTTCATTCAAAATACTTAAATATTAAGAAATAGTACATAAGTAAAACAAAAGGTCAATGTTTATATAGTAACAGTTATTTTGAAGCAAACTTCCTGAGAGTCTAAATCACATAAGTAGCATTGATAAATAAAGTCATTCTTTTGTCTTGAGCATCAAAAATAAATCGTGACAATTCTCTAAATTTTGGAAAAAGATATTCAGAAGTATATATCTACATCACAAGAGAGATTGTTAACAAAAACAAATGAATTTAGACTACATCATGTTAACTTCGTATATTGGAACATTACATACTAATGTATTTATCAAGCAAAAAAATAATTATTATATCATGAAAATTATTTTCCTCAACAACTCGAGATTATGAAATATACCCTCTTAGGATAGAATGACTTACTTCATCAGAATAGTGGTACCTTATATTCCGCTACACTTCGAACTCACTCAACGACAATAAATCAAACAAAAAAAATTAAAATGCAAGAAGAAGAAGAGTAGAAGATTAAAAAAAAAATGTGGTTGAAAAATGAGAGGAAGCCGCTCTATTTATATTCAACAAAGGGCAGTATGAACAAATGTTTTTTATGTCTTAGCTGAAAAGTTATAACCTTTCCGAGAAGTCACAACCCTTTGGAAAAGTCACAACTTATTGAAAAAGTCACAACCCTTTGGAAAAGTCACAACTTATTGAAAAAGTCACAACTCTTTGGAAAAGTCACAACTTATTGAAAAAGTCACAACTCTTTGGAAAAGTCACAACTCATCGAAAAATCACAACCCTTTGAAAAAGTCACAACTCATCGAAAAAATCACAACTATTTGAAAAAAGTCACAACTTATCGGAAAAATCACAACTCATCGAAAAAGTCACAACCTAAGTAAGGAATATCATAGTAATTTAACATTCAAATTAGGAGTTCATGCTTTTNATGAATACAATTTTTTTTGAAGAAGGAATAAAAAACCTTTTTCGGATTTTTGAACAAGGAATATTTTCCTAAAAAAATAAGGATCATTAAACCCAAAAGACTACCTACTTACCATGTTAAACATTAATCAGAAAATTGCGTAGTTTGACAAATTCTAAACAAACTTTTTAAAAAATGGAAGAACAAAACTTTTTATCTTTTCCTCATTCCACTCATCACCTAGAGAAAAAAAAGTTAACAAATTTAAATATATTTTTGAATAATATTATAGCCAGAAACAGTCTTGTTGAAAAATGAGTCACATCATACCCGCATCAAAACTTGTCTTTACATATGATGTTGCATGGAAAATTTTGAAAGCAACAAAATGCATACGATAGAAATACTAATTAATTGACAAATGACAAAGATAAAGATTGTTAAGTATTATAAATGTTGATATCAATGAAACAAATTGATTATACCAAAAAAAATACAAATTGATATAAATATCTCACTTAAATCTTTGGAATGATGTAGGACCATTTCCTTAAGCACTAAAAAACATATGTCACTTTGAACTACTAGCTTTATCGTCTTTGATTATTTCAGTTTCACTAGAAAAGATTAATTCACTATAAAAACCCAGGAGCGAATTCAACATTTGAAGTTTATATATTCATGTGGCTTGTCACTTGCCACCGAGCGTCTAACTCATTTTTTGAACCTCAACGCATTTATGATATTGGGTTAGTCGCTTGTTAACAAATCCAGAATCTTGGTTGAAGTTATTGAATTACTATCAAACCCATACAATAAATTTTATATCCGTCCCTGCAAAAAATGCTGAAAATTAATTGTAAGTCCTAATAGTTTGGACGAAAAACTCATATTTGTATATTCCGTGCTTACACTAAATCAATCTTAAGAATCAAGGTAAATAACCCCTCTTGTCATACATATTCCAAATAAAAAAATCTAGAAATATGTTGTTGTTTTATTTGAGTGAAGACTCTTAATTATTATTTTATATTATATATATTTTAATTTTTAATTGTGCGAATGCATTTGTATCTATTATACTATTCAAGAGTTATTATACTATTTCTCGTAAAAGAAACATTACTTATACAATAATAACCAAAAGGTGCTTTATAGGATATGTGTATGGGGTTTATGAGGTGAGAGGTGAGAGGTAAGAGATCCTTAAGTTTCTAATCATTGAAGAATGTTTCAAGCAATGTTAATGGAAGATCCCATTGAAAAACTCAACATTCTTGAACTTCGAGAATTAAAGGAAACTCTGAAAAACAAAGATAAAGAAAGTTGGAATCATGTTGCTCACAAAAGGAGCTTCGTGCCCATTCCCCAATGGTTCCCTTGGATGTTCCTTGTCTCCTTTTTGAACTAGGCAAAATCCTTTGTCTGATTTTGATGATGGGTTACCTAGATCCCGTTAAGATTTAGATGTCCCAGCATCGACATCAGGCGAAAAGATTTCCTTGTTCCAAAGAGAAGGCAGGAAACCTCCAAGGATGCTATTGGGGAATGCAACATGATGCTTCATTTATCTTGGTTTCCTTCCATTCTTGAAGTGGAAGAAGGTTGAGTTCTTCAATTTGATCTTCTATTCTCATTGCTTGAAGCTTTCTTCAAAGGTTTGGAACTTCAGTATTGGGTGGAGTATTCGCTCCAACCATGGCTAAACTTTAATTTGAGATTAAAAAAAACGGAAAAGGGTCAAAATTGCCCCTGAACTATGCGAAATAGATCACTTATACCCTCCATTACATTTTGGAATCAAAAATACCCCCGCAGTTATCCCAGAAGACCACAAATACCCTCAAGAGTTAACACCCCAAATTTTTAGTGACGTGGCAAGCCACATGGGACTAATCCCTCCACCTAAGCATTGCTAACTAAGATTCACTACAAAAGAACTTGACTTTTAGTGGCGACAAAGTCGCCACAAAATCCCAAAATATTGCCACTAAAGGTTATGAGTGATTTTTAGTGGCGACTAAGGCTCCAACAACCATTCGCTAGTAAAACCTATATTTTCAACAAAAAATATATGATAATTAATTTTCGATTGCGACCTAATTTTCTAAAATAAATAACTTGCAATATCCATATTAAAAACATCCAATATTATTACGAAAAATAATCAAAATTACTTCTCGATTCAAATCTCCTACTATATATATATATATATATATATATATATATATATAATGCATCATTGTACATTTTATACATTTACATATGACATAAAAATAAAACATATAGTGTCTTCAAACTCTTACTTAATCGATATCATATTTGGTTTTTTAAAAACAATGAAGAAACAAACACAAAATTAGAATTTAATGTTAAAAACTTTTTGTGACGATTTTCTGGGCTTTTGTGGCGACTGTTGTTGCCGCTAAAGGTCTAGTTCTTTTGTAGTGAATCCTAGTTGGCAACGCTTAGGTGGAAGGATTAGTCCCACGTGGCTTGCCACGTCAACAAAAATTTGGAGTGTTAACTCTTGAGGATATTTGTGGTCTCTTAGGATAACAGCAGGGGCATTTTTTATCCCAAAATATAACGAAGGGTATAAATGGTCTATTTTATATAGTTCGGGGGTAATTTTGACCCTTTTCCGTAAAAAAAATGATGTTGAATCTCAATATCAAGGGTGTATTTATAGTGATAAAATCATTCGATTGTTTTATGGTAATGAACTCAAATAACAAAAAAGGAAAAAAAATTACTTAATTTCAAAAGGGTTTGAACAGATCTCATAATTAATTGGGTTACCTAGATCAGCATAACATATTCAATATTTTTTCTAATTAGAATTTTATTTTTGGATATTTTTTTAAAAAAAGATATTGTGTATCATTATTTGATATAATATCTCTTAGTAAGTTCATTTGTAAAATGATAGTAACTTATGATGTAAAAAATATTTTTTTTTCTAAGGAATAAATTTCTTTTTTTTTATTGTTCAATAAGGAATATGCATATATATTTATCCAAGAAAAACTACCTACTTACAATGTTAAACATAAATTAAAAAATTGCGTAGTTTGAAAAATCCTAAATAAACTTTATTAAGTAAAAGACTAACACATAAAATAATTTTTTCTTTCTAAAAGAAAAAATATCACTGAATTCGAATAGGACTGCCTACATGTGGATTTACGAAGGTGAAGAAAAACTTAACAACTTCCTTTAACAAATGTTTAATTTATTATTAGTTCCACGACTGTAATAGGATGGTATGAAGTTGTAACTATTCTTATTATTGTTCAAACTTGGTGAGGTTTTGAAAATTATATAATAAGAAAGTTCATCTTCTTGAGAGCAGATAAAACCGTCAGAGTCAACTGTTGAATTGAAGTACTACACATAGTAAATCATGATTTTTACTTCATGAAGTAAGAAAGATTTTTGCGGTAA
>NC_064288.1:3462908-3544717 GCF_019186545.1 Solanum stenotomum | reverse complement strand
CTTGTCTTTGTTGCCTGTACGCTCGTGTACATACCCCCCATTTACTACTCTTTGCACTTGATGTGACCCTTTATTTGCATTTCAGTTTACTTTTGCTTATCTTGCTCAGTCGGCCGATGATGCCTACTGGGTACCTGTTGTTTTGGTACTCATGCTACGCTCTGCATCTATTTTGTGATGCAGGTCCGAGCACTAGTAGCCAGCGTTGATCGAGCTTGGAGTAGACTTATCCGGAGACGGGGGTGAGCACACGGCGTTTTGTACTATTTCAGTCTCCATCTGTATATATAGACTTGTCTTTTTCCTTTCGAGACAGTCTAGTCTCTGTTGTCCAGTTTTGGGACTTGTACTCATTTTGTAGTAGCTCTGTACTGTGACTTCCAGGTTCTGGGAGGGATCTTTATTTGTATATATGTTTTTGGTTTGCTTCCGCCTGTTTATATTGTTGTTTGCCTACTCTTGTTTGATTTCTACCCTCAGACCCATTACTTGTTGTTCCGGGTTACGGGTTGGCTTACCTGCTGGTGGGTTATAGTAGGTGCCATCATGACTTGATAAATCGGGTCGTGACAAAGATGGTCACTGAAAAATTTTATTAGTTAAATGCAATAATGTATATATTTATTGCAATTTGATGAGTTTCAATCATGTAATTAGTTTTATCTCACTAATATTATCTTATAGACATTATTTGTTTTGTATTTTTCTTGTCATCTAACACATGTGATTTGCATGTGTATTTCACGTTAATTTGTTTAGATGTCAAATGAACATGTGAAGAGAACAACTATATTTTATATATTTACATATTTTCACATTTGTTGTGAATTTTTTTTGGATAAAAAAAGAACTCGGAACATTTTAAAGTAATATATTTTGAAGTTAGAAGATCTTGTTAACTTGATAATACATTTGTGTCGTCTATAATACTTTAATTTAAATACAAATACCTACCCAAATATAAATATATATTTACATTAATTAAAACATTTATCTCATAAAATTAGCTATTAAATAAATAATAAAAATTAAACTAATACAAACTTCAACTGGCGTTATTACAAGTCATATAAACTTTTCTTCATTCAAAATACTGAAATATTAAGAAATAGTAAATAAGTAAAACAAAAGGGCAATGTTTATATAGTAACAGTTATTTTGAAACAAACTTCCTGAGAGTCTAAATCACATAAGTAGCATTGATAAATAAAGTCATTCTTTTGTCTTGAGCATCAAAAATAAATCGTGACAATTCTCTAAATTTTGGAAATAGATATTCAGAAGTATATATCTACATCACAAGAGAGATTGTTAACAAAAACAAATGAATTGAGACTACATCATGTTAACTTCGTATATTGGAACATTACATATACTAATGTATATATCAAGCAAAAAAATAATTATTATATCAAGAAAATTATTTTCCTCAACTACTCGAGGTTATGAAATATACCCTCGCTTAGGATAGAATGACTTACTTCATCAGAATAGTGGTACCTTATATTCCGCTACACTTCGAACTCACTCAACGACAATAAATCACACAAAAAAAATTAAAATGCAAAAAGAAGAAGGGTAGAAGATTAAAAAAAATGTGGTTGAAAAATGAGAGGAAGCCGCTGTATTTATATTCAACAAAGGGTAGTATGAACAAATGTTTTTTATGTCTTATCTAAAAAGTTATAACCTTTCCGAGAAGTCACAACCCTTTGGAAAAGTCACAACTTATTGAAAAAGTCACAACCCTTTGGAAAAGTCACAACTTATTGAAAAAGTCACAACTCTTTGGAAAAGTCACAACTCATCGAAAAATCACAACCCTTTGAAAAAGTCACAATTCATCGAAAAAATCACAACCATTTGAAAAAAGTCACAACTTGTCGGAAAAATCACAACTCATCGAAAAAGTCACAACCTAAGTTAGAAATATTATAGTAATTTAAAATTCAAATTAGGAGTTCATGCTTTTAAGGTATATATATATATATATATATAAATTCTAATACAAATCACTGAACCTAAGGAGAGATACGTATCTCATCGAGGGGACAAGAATCTGGTATGCGTAGTTCGCAAAGAATGCGAGTGAAAACACACGCTTTTTAGAAAGAAGAAATAAAAAGTTTTTTTATTTATTTATTTTAACAATGATTACATTTTTTTTTGAAGAAGCAATAAAAAACCTTCTTCAGATTTTGGAACAAGGAATATTTTCCTAAAAAAATAAGGATGATTAAACCCAAAAGACTACCTTACCATGTTAAACATTAATCAGAAAATTGCGTAGTTTGAAAATTTTGTTGGGAAAGGCAAGCACAAAATAAATGTGCACGACAGGGCTATAGCAGAAGAAAACTCAAGTCAAAATTTTCCCTTCTATTTGAACCAAGAGAAGACAAAATAATGCAAGAATAAAATAGTTTGGGGCAGCAAACAAATCAACCAAACAAGAAAAATAAATCAACACACAAGACACCAAATTTAACGTAGAAAATTTCTTCAGTGTGAAGAGTAAAATCCACAAGGCCAAAGCTCCACTACAATCAACAAGAGTTACACAAGTGTTCTCCAAAATGGTCACCAACGAAGTGCCAAACAATGAGCAACACAACTACAAGATAGCACCAAAACTAGAGAAACAAAAGGAGCTAAAATACCCAAATCGCAGCTATTGTTCACGAGCAAAAATATGGAGCTACAGGACTCCAAATCACCCTCTCTCAGTTCCCAATCAAAGATTAAGTTGAAAGGAACAAGTTGTCCAAAAATCAGCTCAATCGGACAAGAAACAAAGTGGGAATCACGATTTGAAATTGGTTGCTAGGGCTTGTGCGAAAATCTGCACTTTCTCACTTTTCTTTCTATATGACTGCTCTCAATCTCTTGTGATTCTCTTTTAAATAAGACCTAAAAGAAAGTCTTACATATGCACCATAATATTGGGCAAAGTGAGCTAGCTTAGTCAAATTTGGGCTAAATTTATCCACAAAGAAAAGGAAGGAAGACCCAAAACCTTGGACATTTATTTAGGATTAATTACAGAAATCCACCTTTTAGTTTACTTATTACCATTATCCCCTATAAGTTTTACAAATCTCCAAAATTCCTCATTTTCACGCATCAGATTAGTGTATCTTGCGCATCAGATTAATGTATCAGCGCATCAGATTAGTGTATCTCGCGCATCTGATTAGTGTATCATATATAAAATGTACATCAGATTAGTGTATCATGTATAAAATGTAATGTATCTTACTTAACGATTAATGTATCTCGCGCATCAGATTAATGTATCAGCGCTTATATTATTGTATCCGTTTGAGGGATTTTTGTAATTATAAACTTTTAAGGGATAAATTGTAATTTTTCCTTAAAAGTATGTGATTTCTGCAATTTGCCCTTTTATTTATCCACCTAGGAAGGGAAAAGGGCTCAAAACCCAACAAAATTCTAAACAAACTTTTTAAAAAATTGAAGAACAAAACTTTTTTTTCTTTTCCTCATTCCACTCATCACCTAGAGAAAAAAAACTTAACAAATTTAAATACATTTTTGAATAATATTATAGCCAGAAACAGTCTTGTTGAAAAATGAGTCACATCGCCAGCATCAAAACTTGTCTTTATATATGATGTTGCATGGAAAATTTTGAAAGCTACAAAATGCATACGATAGAAATACTAATTGATTGACAAATGACAAAGATAAAGATTGTTAAGTATTATAAATGTTGATATCAATGAAACAAATTGATTATACCAAAAAAAATACAAATTGATATAAATATCTCACTTAAATCTTTGGAATGATGTAGGACCATTTCCTTAAGCACTAAAAAACATATGTCACTTTGAACTACTAGCTTTATCGTCTTTGATTATTTCAGTTTCACTAGAAAAGATTAATTCACTATAAAAACCCAGGAGCGAATTCAACATTTGAAGTTTATATATTCATGTGGCTTGTCACTTGCCACCGAGCGTCTAACTCATTTTTTGAACCTCAACGCATTTATGATATTGGGTTAGTCGCTTGTTAACAAATCCAGAATCTTGGTTGAAGTTATTGAATTACTATCAAACCCATACAATAAATTTTATATCCGTCCCTGCAAAAAAATGCTGAAAATTAATTGTAAGTCTGAATAGTTTGGACGAAAAACTCATATTTGTATATTCCGTGCTTACACTAAATCAATCTTAAGAATCGAGGTAAATAACCCCTCTTGTCATATATATTCCAAAAAAATTACTTAATTTCAAAAGGGTTTGAATAGATCTCATAATATTAATTGGGTTACCTAGATCACCATAACCTATTCAATATTTTTCCTAATTAGAATTTTATATTCCGATATTTTTTTAGAAAAAAAAATTGTGTGTCATTATTTGATAGAATATCTCTTAGTAAGTTCATTTGTAAAATGATAGTAACTTATGATGTGAAATATATTTTTTTTTAAGGAATAAATTTCTATCTTTTTTTTATTGTTCAATAAGGAATATACATATATGTTTATCCCAAGAAAGACTACCTACTTACCATGTCAAACATAAATCAGAAAATTGCGTAGTTTGAAAATCATAAATACACTTTATTAAAAAAAGAATTGAATACATAAAATAAAATTTTCTTTTGTTAAGAAAAAAATCTCCGAATCCGGGTAGGACTACCTACATGTGGATCTATGGTTATGTTTAATTTACTATTAGTTTCGAGTCTGTAATATAGGATGGTATAGAATTAATTGTAACTATTCTTATTATTGTTCAAACTTGGTGAGGTTTTTAGAATTGTATACGAAGAGAGTTTATCTTCTTGAGAGCACATAGAACCGTTAGAGTTAATGGTTGAGTTGAGGTACTAGAATTAGTCCCTTTGATTATAGAGCTGTAATCTGAATCTGCTCATTGAAGTTGATGAAATTGTCTGAAAATCCTACACATCGTAGGTCGTTTTTTTTACCTCCATAAGCAAGATTGCTTTTCATAGTAAATCAGATGTTATTTACTTTTTGTTCTAATACAACTATAGGAACCAGGTTCCTAGATTATAGAAGTTATTGGCGCACAACTTTATGTTTTAAATAAGGATCACCTAACCTGATTAGAGTTGCATATGTATTTCATCGAAGGAAGAATTAAGTGTGTAGTTCACAGGGATTGAAAAATATTTGACATTTTTCTTAAATTTATTTTTACATCAAAGGACTTTTGGGATTTGTTTGGAACAATTCTTTTTAAGAAATTGAAGAACAAAACTTTTTTTCTTTCCCTCTTTCCACTCATAACCTAGAGAAAAAAAAGTTTACAAATTTACATATATTTTTGACGGCAGTGCAAAGAATGGACAAATTTACTAATTAATATTAGGGAAAACGATATTTTTAGTCCATTTGTTAAGGCTATATTCTTATTTTCGTCCTTGTATTATCTAACTTAGCTAGCACAATTAACCTTCAATTATATCAAGTGAGTGATTTTAATTTTCAACTAACAGATCCAAAAAAGATTAACAGAGAGTTCACTACTAAACGGGACAATTCGGGCATTTCATTTTAATTCTCTCTCTTTGAAGAACAAGCTCAAGTCCTCCCTGTCTCTATCTTGAAGAACAAGCTCATCGATCTAAGCTACATTTTCTAACGAAACTAACTTGATAGGCATTAACCCTCCCTCTCTCACACCGACGAACGATAGCTCATTTGAGCTGTATTTTGTAACACCTCGCCATTTGAAAGAGATAGAAAGAGTTAGAATTGGAAATAGTCATTTTAGGAAAGAATGAAAAATCTGAAAATTTGTTAAGTTATGGTAAGTTTGAGTTTTGGGTCAACTTCAAATGACCATAAATCCTATCTCAGGATGATTTAGGTGTGCTTCCAGATACCGTAGGAAAGTATCTATGAATTATCTTTCCAACGCCGCCGAGTTTGCACGATTCCAAGTTCGTATGAGTGAGATATGCCCATTTGAAGTTGGGTTGTTCAAATAAGAAAAGTCATTCGGATTTTTGAAGGGCATTATGGTATTTTCCATACCTTATTATTTTAATTTCGTTTTTTGGTAATTAGTTGGGGTCTAAACTGAACTTGGTCAGTTTACGCTTTTGGAAAAGAGTTAGGGTTTTGAGAGAAGAGAAGAAGCAAGGATTCGTTTATTTCTTGGAGAATTGCGTGTGGATTTCGCCAAGGGTTAATTCCTACGAGGTATGTGAGATCACATAGCGTTGGGTTAGTTCAACCACGCGCCAAACATTATTCAATTCAGTGAAGTTGTATTGTTTTGAAAGCAAATCCTATGAGTTCTTGATGTTAATTCTATTGAAATCTTGTCGGTTCTTGTTGTTGAAGTTTCTTGATGTTGATTCATTTATTTAGGTGTGATTTCGAGTTGAATCTTGTATATATTGAGGGTATAGTCGATTCTAAGTGTTTGGGGAAAGAACTAAGTTTAAATAGGGGGTTTAGAGTTGAAAAACGAAGAAGAAAAGGCAGAGTTCATATGGGCAGGGGCCTGGGGCGCCTCCCCAGCCATAGCACCCCAACTGGGGCTCTGAAGTTTGGGCTCTAGGGCACCGTGCCAGCCAGAGCACCCCAACCCAGCCTCTGAAATTTAAGGGCTGGCGCCCCACGCCTCTAAGAGCGTCAGGGACGCCAGTTTTTCCCATCCTTCCCTCTTTTTTCTATACTAGTTCCTTAGCAACATGCTTATGTTTCCTAGTTGATACCAACACTCTAAGGCACGTCTAAACTTCATGAAATCATCCATAAACATGAGATCATGAACCTTGAATCCATAATTCAATTCAAGGAAAGTTAAGAGTCAAGCTAAGAAGTTAAGAATCAAGTCAAGAAAAGTTCATAAAAGTTTTTCAAAAGTCTTTTACAAACGTTTTAACTTCGTCTTAAGACTTAAGCTTTGAGTTAACTAAAGAATAAGAGTAAGAGTTCATTTCTTCAAAGATTATACGGGAACTAAGTATTCCCAAGAGTTAAAATGTTTTCACATTTGAGCAAGAAATGAAATATCGATTTCCAAGAGAGCTTTTAAGCTAAGTTTGAGTAATTATCTCAAACCAAAGAAAGAGTTTTGTTTTAAAAACATATGAGCTAAGTATATTTTTGGGAGTAGTATTGAGCACCGATATGGGGATACGAGTTCATAATAACTCAAGTCTCCATAAACTATGTAGCCATCATGGATAGAAAAGGAACATACTGTTTAGATGATTCCTTAGTGTTTTTTAGCATAGACTAGTGGATCCACTTAGTTAAGGCGTCTTATATGACGACAAAGTATAGGAAAGTTCTGGCAGCACGGGCAAGACGCTATATCATCACTTAGACTCATAGTGATGGTTGTCGGTTAGAGAAACTCCCACAGAAACTATGTTACTTTATTATATGAGTAAATTGAGTTGTTATTGCATTTCTTTAACAAATTGAATTGTTACCTACTGTTTTAAATGCTTTGTACAACTGCACCCTATTTATTGTTGCGTACTTTACATTTGAGTTAAGTTGTTCATGAGTTGAGTAAAGCTAAGGTAAGTGTTTCTCTCAGATTCCTTTCAAGTTTTTGTTATGTTTAGTATTCCCCTTGCATACTCGTGCATTCAATGTACTAATACCATTTGGCCTGCATCCTTTAATGATGCAGACACAGGTAACCAGGATCAGTATCCAGCGCCTCGTTGATCCAGCTGAGTACTCAAAGTCTGTTGGTGAGCCTCATTGCTTTCCGAAGGGTTCCTTTTTACATTGCTTTCTAGTATTTCAGTTGTTAGGATGATCGGGGGCTTGTCCCGACATCCATCCTTGTTTTAGAGGCTTCTTAGACGAGTAGTTATAGTTCTTTAGTCTTTCCATTTTCAGTTGTATTCATTAAGACTTGAGTTGCCTTTTTGGCTAAGTTATTATCTCTTAAGTTATTCCATGAGTTATATTTTGAGACTATTTCTTATGTTTAAGTCTTCCGCTGAGTAAGTAAGCCAAGTCAAGGGTTCGCTTGGGGCCAACAATGTGTCATCCCACCCAGGGTGTAAGCTCAGGGCGTGACACATTTGAACAAAACCCACTTGATAGGCATGAGATTTCTCTCTTTATCCGACGAACGTGAAGTCATCTAAGCTACATTTGAACAAAATCAACTTGGATCTACTGAAACATCAATAATGTATTTGTGATTCTTGGTATGTTGCTGCTCTGATTTATTTAAATCTTGTTGTCTCTTCTTGATTTTTCATAATTTTGAGCTAGGTTTTTCAATTCATAAATAGGGATTTTTTTAATTAAAGCATGTTGTTCAATTGTATTGCTGCAACTTTTGGCCATTTTTAAGTTACTAAAACAATTCAAAGAAAGTAAATTTATCATCCCTTTTTAATTGGCTAAATGAATTGATCTCCCGATCGCTACTTTCCATGTCCAAATGGCAAGATATATGTGTAGTTTTCAAAGCTACTTTTCCGTTTTAATCGTTTGATTGGGACTTGCAGTTAAAACAAGCCTTAGAAAGTTATTACTAATGAATTTAATTCTTACATTTATGTAATTGACAGCCAAGACATTGGCAGAGAGTGGATTTGAACCACTTTACAAGCAGATTTTTACAACAGATCCAAATTAGCAAGAAGACATTTGCTTGTTAAAAGAGTACTCACGTGATAGAGTGGATTTCAACCCACTTTTAGAACGTAATTCCATTGCACATCCACACCAAATAGATCGAGACTTTTTCATTGTGCAGAACTAGGGTTGAACTAGGTTATGCAGCGAATGAGTTTTTTTAAGTTTTCTATTTCTCAAGCAATAACTTTTAAATACCTAAATTGCCCCTATTAGTAGTGAACTCTCTGTTAATTTTTTTTTGGATCTGTTAGTTGAAGGATTAAAATCACTCACTTGATATAATTGAAGGTTAATAGTGCTAAGTTAGATAACACAAGGACAATAATAAGAATATAGCCTTAACACAGGGATTAAAAGTGTCGTTTTCCCTTAGTATTATTGCCAGACAGTCTTGTTGAAAAATGAGTCACATCATAGATATCTACCAGCATCAAAACTTCTCTTTAATTACATATGATATTGCAAAAATTAATTGTGCGAAAGAAGAGTGCATTTGTATCTATTATACTATTCAAGAAGTATTATATTTCTCGTAAAAGAAACATTGTCACTTATATAATAATAACTAAAAGGTGCTTTATAGGATGTGTGTGGGGTTTATGAGGTGAGAGTTGAGAGGTGAGAGATGAGAGGTGAGAGGTGAGAGATCTTCAGTTGGATCTTCTATTCTCATTGCTTGAAGCTTTCTTCAAAGGTTTGGAACTTCAGTATTGGGTGGAGTATTCACTCCAGCCATGGCTAAACTTTAATTTGAGATTAAAAAAAATAATGTTGAATTTCCATATCAAGGGTGTATTTATAGTGATAAAATCATTCGACTGTTTTATGGTAATGAACTCAAATAACAAAAAAGGAAAAAAATTACTTAATTTCAAAAGGATTTGAACAGATCGTATAATTAATTGGGTTACCTAGATCACCATAACATATTCAATATTTTTCCTAATTAGAATTTTATTTTTGGATATTTAAAAAAAAAAAAAAGAGATATTGTGTATCATTATTTAATATAATAAAAAAAAAAAAAAGAGAGATTATTTTTTACAAATTTACATATATTTTTGACGGTCGTGCATAGAACGGATAAATTCACTAATTACTATTATAGCCAGAAACAGTCCTGTTGAAAAATGAGTCACATCATAGATACCTACCAGCGTCAAAACTTGTCTTTACATATGATGTTGCATGGAAAATTTTGAAGGCTACAAAATGCATACAATAGAAATACTAATAAATTGACAAATGACAAAGATAAAGATTGTTAAGTATTATAAATGTTGATATCAATAAAAACAAACTGATCATATAAAAAAAAATAATAATACAAATTGATATAAATATCTTACTTAAATCCTTGGAATGATGTAGGACCATTTCCTTAAACACTAAAAAACATATGTAATTGGGGTTTATGAGGTGAGAGGTGAGAGATCCTTAAGTTTCTAACCATTGAAGAATGTTTCAAGCAATTTTAATGGAAGATCCCATTGAAAAACTCAACATTCTTGAACTTTGAGAATTAAAGGAAACTCAAAAAACAAAGATAAAGAAAGTTGAAAGCATGTTGCTCACAAAAAGGAGCTTCGTGCCCATTCCCCGCATTGGATGTTCCCTGTCTCCTTTTGGAACTAGGCAGAATCCTTTGTCTGATTTTGATGATGGGTTAGCTAGATCCCGTTAAGATCTAGATGGCCCAGCATCGACATCAGGCGAAAAGATTTCCTTGTTCCAAAGAGACGGCAGGATACCTCCAAGGATACGATTGGGGAATGCTACACGATGCTTCATTTATCTTGGTTTCCTTCCATTCTTGAAGTGGAAGAAGGTTGAGTTCTTCAATTGAATCTTCTATTCTCATTGCTTGAAGCTTTCTTCAAAGGTTTGGAACTTCAGTATTGGGTGGAGTATTCGCTCCAACCATGACTAAACTTTAATTTGAGATTAAAAAAAATGATGTCGAATCTCAATATCAAGGGTTTATTTATAGTGATAAAATCATCAGATTATTTTATGGTAATGAACTCAAATAACAAAAAAGGAAAAGAAATTACTTATTTTCAAAAGGGTTTGAACAGATCTCACAATATTAATTGGGTTGCCTAGATCACCATAAGATATTGTGTGTCATTATTTGATATAATATCTCTTAGTAAGTTCATTTGTAAAATGATAGTAACTTATGATGTAAAAAATATATTTTTTTCTAAGGAATAAATTTCTTTTTTTTTATTGTTCAATTAGGAATATGCATATATATTTATCCAAGAAAAACTACCTACTTACAATGTTAAACATAAATTAAAAAATTGCGTAGTTTGAAAAATCCTAAATAAACTTTATTAAGTAAAAGACTAACACATAAAATAATTTTTTCTTTCTAAAAGAATAGGACTGCCTACATGTGGATTTACGAAGGTGAAGAAAAACTTAACAACTTCCTTTAACAAATGTTTAATTTATTATTAGTTCCACGACTGTAATAGGATGGTATGAAGTTGTAACTATTCTTATTATAGTTCAAACTTGGTGAGGTTTTGAAAATTATATAATAAGAAAGTTCATCTTCTTGAGAGCAGATAAAACCGTTAGAGTCAACTGTTGAATTGAAGTACTACACATAGTAAATCATGATTTTTACTTCATGAAGTAAGAAAGATTTTTGCGGTAAATCATGTGTTATTTATTTTTAACGTTTATTTTTTATTCTAATACAACTCTTGAAATCAGGTTCTAGAAAATAGAAGTTTTTGGTGCACAACCTTATTTTTTGAATAAGAATCACCTAATATGAATTGAAGGGAGAATCCGGTGTGCTTAGTTTACATGAATTGAAAAAGATTTGACCATTTTTTAAACTTTTTTTATTTCTACACCAAAGAACTTTTGGGATTTTGCTTGGAACAAAAAAAATTGAAGAACAAATCTTTTTTCTTTTCCTCATTCCACTCATCACCTAGAGAAAAAAATGACGACCGTGCAAAGTGCAGACAAATTCAGTAAATTGTAGCTACAAACAATCTTGTTAAAGAAATGACAATCTAATCCTGTATATACAAAAGAAAATTAAGGGCTAATTATGTGTTCATCCAAACACATTGCTTGGCTCGAAATTTATATATAGATGCATGATATGTATTTAATTTTATACAAATTAATACACTACAAGAAACAGGACTTTTTGTGACAACATTCTGTGGCGACACATATAATNATAATAAAATCACACTTATTTTGAATTCATTGATTTAATCAATGATTATGTATTGTTAATATACTGCAATATAATAAGTCACATCATGGATATTTACCAGCCTCAAAACTTGTCTTTACCTATGATGTTAGCATGGAGAATTTTGAAAGCTACAAAATGCATACGATATATATAAGTACGAATTAATTGACAAAGATAAAGATTGCTAAGAAAGAACCCCCATTAATTTTATTATAATACTTTGCTTTAAGTATTATAAATGTTGATATCAATGAAACAAACATATTGTTCCCACAAAAAAAAATTGATAAATAATATCTTGCTTAAATATCAATATAGAATGGTGTATGGACCATTTCCTTAAACACTAAATAACATGTCACTTTGAACTACAGGACTTTACCGGCTTTTTTATTATTTCCGTTTCACTATGGAATTTGTGTAAATTTTCCTATTATATTTGGCTTGTTATGAAGAGTTACATATATGATTACATTTACCGTCATGGGCTCAGTTAAGGGGGCAAGAGGGGCTCATCAAAATTCTCTTCGTCAAAAAATTATACTACATATAATGTTAAAAAAAATTATATATAGTGTGTGAGTGCGCACGTGTGTTAAACCCCCTTAACATTTTTTTGTGTTTATTCCTTTATATTAATAACGACTCATATAGTCGTTGTGTTTTAGAACTCTTTTCTCCTTAGAAGACCCTTTGTGTAACTTTATTTTGCTATTTATGACTTGCAGGGATGGATGGAACAATTCACATACTTTGGTTATGAAACACTGTTATAGATGGCTTATTTTCTATTATCACTTTACTTGCTTACCTACTGGGTTCGGATAGGTAACATCATGGCTGTCTCGATTTTTAGATCATGACAAATTTGGATTCCTTTCTGAAAATCCTGCCTCCACCACTACAGTTGATGTAAGAGACGTATGCACCGTCATCGTACAGAAATTAAACACATTTTATAAAGGGGGTTATTTAATTGACTATGATAGCCACAGGCATATCCAGTTTTGTTATGCTTCTTACACAAAGGGTAATAACACTAAGATTTTCTCCTACTGTCTACATATCTGTAGAACTGACCATTAGTGTCTAAATCATGCACCATACAGCAGCCAAACAAATAAGTATAAAAACTATTCTATATTATTATCATAAGCAAATTTTATATGCCAATATGTAGAAACTAAAATCATTTTCAAGTAACCAACTGTAGGAGTAGATTTCACATAAATAGTTACTTCAGGTATGAGATCAAAGAAAGAAACATAATCATTCAGGTATGAGCAATACCTTCAACAGTAGAAGCAACCTGTAGGAATGTCAATGTAACTAATCGTCTGCACGAATGTAAAAATGCTGTAACACCAGTTTAAACCAACACTAGTCAGCTGTAGGAATGTAAATGTAACTGTTACACGATAATAAGTAGACTGCAGTAATTCAACCAGTCATCGGATCTATTGTGACCGAACTGGTGGTGTTAACAGGGTTACTTTTTCTCTGAGTGATTCTTAGAAGCTGATAATATAATGATATGGTTAGTGCTGTCAGTATTCCCTCAGTTTAACCACAGTAAACAGGAGTTTCTTACTTATCGGAAACTAAATCTGCATCAGGAAAGCCTGGAGAACCATTACTGCTGTCAAAGACTGTTGTTGTGTTGCACCCATTTGCCTCGTGTTGCCCTGCCTGGGCAGTTGCCTCACCACTGCTGCTGTTTGGAGCACTACCTGTATGCCTATCACCAGTCTCGTTACCATCAGAATCAGTGATAGGGCCTTCATTTTCTGTGTAGATGCTGCAACCATTCCCCTGATTATTGTTTTGAGAAGCATGACCCTGAGATGTACTAGTTGATGACAAAATAACACCACGAATGGATGAAGCACCCCACAAACTAGAAGCGCCATAACTTGCATTTAAATTATAGAAATCACCATGCCCAAGATTCTGGCTGCTCCACTGGCTTCTTGCGACACCAGGCCAGCTGTTACCATAAACAATGCTGGCCAAAGATGGATTCATATATACTCCAGCTGCCCCACCGTAGCAAGTATAAGGATCATAACCATAACCATAATTCAGAGCTCCGTAGCTGTTATAGGGAGTGTAACCACAAAAAGCGGGCTGCGGAAACCTATAGGGATCAGAAGAACCATAACCCAGGTAACCTCCACCATAATCATTGCCAGCAGGATTTGCTTCTTTTGGCAGGGCACGTTTTACCTCCACTATCCTATTTTTCAGTTCATGAAAGGTTTTATGAAGAACTCTATCAACAGCATCTTCTGAGTCAAAGGTGATGAAACCAAATCCTCGCGGGCGACCAGTGTTTGGGTCAAACATAATAACTTTATCTGTCACATTACCATAATCTTGGAAGTACTGGCAAAACTCTTCTTCAGTAAGGGATGAAGGTAGCCCACCTACAAATATTTTTCTTGTTCTGTTGTTGAGATTGCGCATTACCAGTCTTGTATCTTCACTGGCATGAGGAAGTCGCGATCTCAAGCTCTGCTGTTGTGCTCTTGGTAAAGCCCTCTTAGCTTCAACCTGAATGGAAAAACTTGAGTCTAAAGTAGGGGTGTGCAAAAACCGATTTAACCAATAAACCGAACCGAAAAAAACACTATTGGTTTATTGATATTGGGTTATTGGGCTAATGGTTTTTAAACGGTTTTGCAAATTTTTTTATTGGGTTATTGGTTCGGTTTTCGGTTTTATAATTTTTGTTAATGGTTAAACCGATAACCCAATAAGACTATACTAAATTTACTAGTTTTATTGTTAATGGTTAAATGATTGTTACTTTCACACTTTTTGTTAATGGTTAAACAATTGTTACTTTCACACTTTTTCCTTTGAATGTGTCTAGTGTCTAAACTTGCAAGAAAAATGATTGTTACTTTTATGATTATTACTTTCATGCCAAATGTTGGAAAAATCATAAGGTTTATTTGAAAATTTTCTTATTGTGTATATAATATATATAAGTATTTTCTTATTGGTTAAACCGAAAACCGAACCGTTAAGTACCATAAACCGATTAACCAAAAACCGATAAGAAATATGTTATTGGTTTGGTTATCGGTTTGAAGTATTTACAAACCGAAAACCGATAAACCGAACCAATAACACCTAAAACCGAACCGAACCGACCGATGCGCACCCCTAGTCTAAAGTGAAAATAGAAAGACAAGTAAACAGGCTTTTCGTCAGCAAGAAATTCAGATGTGGTTTAGCTGAAGCCAAGCTACACCATCACAGCTGCCACGCAGGATTTTCGTCAACTTTAAACACTGCTGAGAACTTTCAGAACAAGGAAAAGATTCATGTGACTCAAGCATACCCACTAAAATATCATGTCTTTGAATGATTTCGGGCTCAGATAAACATATCCGATAAAGAACAAGAAAATCTAACAGATTACTCCTTTAACTTTGCATAGAGTTGACGACTTAGGCGCAAGTGGGATGTCATCAAGTAACAGAATAACAAAAAGTCATCTAATCAATGTTCGCCAAAAGAGTGAACATCACATCATCAGAAGTTGGGTCCTTTCTTTGAATGAATATTTTACAAAAAATGGGAAGTACAAGAAACAGAATCCTTCATTATCTAAGGAAATTTGTCCTCACCACCCTGCAAAGGCAAAGCTAAACAAACAATACCCTACCCTGACCCTTGCCTTCACAAATGTGATGGTTTTCACAAAAGCATTGCACAGCTTTAAATCAAACAACCTAAAGAATAAATTACAAGTGAAAAGAGTGACAGATAAGCTAAGCATGGGAAAAGGAAAGACGACCACGAGCACCTAAATCCCAATTTAGGATTCCAGAACAACTCACACTCCTCTAGTTCCGAAACAGGAAAAATACATCATTAATCATACCCACCATCTGAGAAAACTGACCAAAAAATGGATTCAAAATTTAGAGACAACATGGTCTATATAATACACACGTTATATAAACACTGGGAGACGAAATTGAAGTCACTGCAAACGCCTAGACACAACACTTCCCGATGCAACTAATGACAAAATTCCAAACTGCCTTAAGGAAACAACTTAACTTTGAAAGCATTCAAACATATATCAGTTGGGAAAAAAGAACTCAATTGGGATCAATCTTAAAAGGCATAATACATAAATGTGTTCTTTAACTTGGTCTCAACGAATATCTATGTCCTCTAACTTTGGGTGTCCACAAGCAAGCACTTATAAACTTATATAAAATTGAACAAATAGACATATTCGTCCTACGTGGCATCCTACATCGCAATTTTGTGTCCTACATGGCGTCCTACGTGTAACATGCCACGCAGGACACGTGCGTCTACTTTTTCAATTTTATACAAGTTTAAATGTGCACACTCAAAATTGGAGGACATAAATGCTAGCTAAAGTCAAGGTAAAGGGCAAATTTATGTATTATGTCATCTTAAAAAGTAAAAAAGGGTAAGGACTAAGAGGGTGTTTGGATTGGCTTTTTAAATGTAGTTTATAAGCTAAAACAAAAAGTCATTCTTTTTTATGTCTTTTTCAAACACCACCAAAAAAATTTTAAAAAAAAGCTTAAAAGCCAAAACCACTTCCAATATGCCAATCAAAACCGTCTTTAAGGCAACATGTACAAGACTGATAAAATAAACCAACACCCACAGGAAATTTGCAACAGGCAGATTCAAGACGACAAATTTTGTAGCTAAACATCAAAATTCATATGGATGATCATGAAATTGGTAATGTTACTTACCGGACGGCCATCAATAGTGTGTTTCTCCTGAAGAATGGCATCAATAACAGAAGGATCGGAGAAGACAACAAAGGCGAATCCTCTCGATAAGCCAGTAACCCTGTCACGCATGATTATGGCATGGGTAACTTCTCCATAATGGGTAAAATAGTCTCTTAGCTTATCTTCCTTAATATCCCATCCTAATCCACCAACAAATAGCTTTCCTTCATCGGAATCCATCTTCTTCAAATTCTGAAAAACAACAACAACAACAACAAAAAAGAAGAAGAAAAAAAGCGCTCCTCTGCTGTGTAATGTTACAGTTTACGTATGTATTTTCTGTGGGTAAACAAAGCTTTTGTGCAATTCATGGCTAGGGTTTGGGAAAAGGAAGATCAAAAATATCAAATTGAACAATTTTTTTTCCAGATTTAGGGCAGATTTAGAATCACACTTCAAAATCCTATTCCAACTAAAACTGAAATACTTTTTTTTTTGGGTTAAATGGTTAAATAAATACTACTATTGTTACTAACCTAACTAATTCTATTTTTATTTTTTTTCGTTTATGAATATATTTTGTTTGTTTTTTTATAGTATGATGTCCCGTTTTACCGTGGAATTAATAATTACTCCGATAACCAATCATACTTGTCAATTATTGACTTTGCACGCTTCTTAAGAAACTATAAATAGAATAGTAATTTTATTATATCACCCGTTGAATATAATAAATATAATGTCTTGAAAATTGTAATAGAGAAATGACTATAATTAATTGTAAAGGTAAATTAGGAACTAAGTGTAAAATTATCTATTGATTTCATAAAGCGAACTAGTATTATTGGGCATCCCAAAATAGTATAGTAGACAATTATTGTTGGACGATGAGAGTAATATGTAGAAGGGTCAATACATAGGTTGTCCGGGTGTCTTGAACTTGTCATCAAATTTCATTTTGATATTGAATTATGATATGTTTCAATTGAGTATCTGAATATGTGATGAAGTGCTTTAATAAGACATGATAAATTTATGTCTATTCTCAAGAGTCTCTTAGGTAGTTGAATTAATTACATAAAGAGAACATACATAAAAAAAAAACCCCATAAATTTGACAGCAAAACTTACTTTAGTACTTTAACTATACGGGTGTTTAAATACCCCCTTAACAATTCTGAACTAATTAAATACCACCCTAAGAGCTGACATGGGAAAGTGAGTATATTCACTCTCCTCAAAACGTGTGAAATAATAAAAATAAAAAAACTGAAAGGTAAAATCATACACATGGCATTTTTTTATTGGCCAATATACAACTAATAATTTTTTTTAAAAAAATGTGAAATTTCTTGTTTAAAAGTAAATGAAATTTATGGGTTCAATTTTTTAAAAAAAAATACTTAATCTTTTTGTTGTCTTCCTCCAATGTCTTCTTCCCCATTGAAGCACTCTTTATACCTTTCTTCTTCCATACTAAAAATTATCCTTCATCTTCATCCCTCACCTCACCTTTCCTTCACTAATCACAAAACCCAACACCTAATTCATATTATTGAATGTAAACTTTCTTGAATTTTAAGTAACCCATTTTGAATTTCATTAGCTGTGATGCAAAAAATGTGGGTCTATCAACTTTCTTACATAACCTTCATATTTCATTTGAGTTGTTAAGAAAAAATAACTTTAAAAAAATATTATTCTCCGTGGGATAGATTTGTGGGAGAGAGAGAGAGTTCGAAGAAGAAAAAGTAAGTATGCTATTTTTTTATCTTTTTTTAAATGATGAATGTTGAAGAAGAAAACAACTATTGAAGGCTAGATATTCAGGGGAAAAAAAGCTAGTGAAGGTTGAAAATGGTGAAAATCAAGAAAGAAGAAAGGGGGGTGGAAGAAGATGGGGCAATTTTGATTTAAAAATGCATTTTTAATTAATTGATTAGTGTACTGAATTTTAAAAAAATGTTTAAGAAAAAAGGTGAATAAGCAAAAAAAAAAATTTGAAAATTAATGACGTGGTGCTTACATAGCTTTGATGTGGCAGATGAGAGTGGTATTCTATTCTCAGGATTGTATTTAATTCACTTCAAAAATGTTAAGGAGGTATTTAAACGCCCATGTAATTTAAGTGTTGAACTAAGTTGTGTTTTGTCCCGGTAAGTCGTAAAAATTTGTGAGCTGTATTTCCTAATTAAGGTTGGTATATATATATATATATATATATATATATAAAGAAGATGAAGGCCCTTTCTTTCGTGCTTCATTGTAATCAAGCTTATTGCTAGTCTATCAACTAGAGCCAAGCTTTGATTGCAATGGGATTTTATGTGGTTAATTTTAGTAGGACATTTCAAAACAACCAAGACTAGAAACTTAATCAGGCTTCTTAGTTATAGTTTGCTTAATTATGATCATAGTTATATATTAGATGGAGGAGAGAGGCGAGCGACAAAGGGGGGAGAGAGGTGAGCGAGATATGAAGACACAGTTAATTTGTATATCTAATCGATAATTGTATCACAAATACAATTGATACAAATTAATTGATTTGCATAAAAAACTAGCTACTGGAAGGAGGAGAGGCGAGCGAGATTGGGGGAAGAAGAAGGGACGCGAGCGAGATTCGGAAGAGAGAAGAGAGAGAGATTCAATTGATTTGTATATCTAATTATTAATTGTATCACAAATACAATTGATACAAATTAATTTATTTGTATAAAAAAGACTAGCTATTGGTCGAAAGGAGGAGAGGCGAGCGAGATTAGGAGAGGAAGAAGAGATGCGAGCGAGATGTGGAAGAGAGAGAGATTCAATTGATTTGTATATCTCATCGATAATTGTATATATGTCCAATAATTATTTCGCAAATACAATTGATATGTATCAATGAATACAATTATATCAAAGACTATTATATTCAATTCATTAATGCAAATCAATTGTATTACATATATTACCGAATATAATTTGTATCGATGAATACAATTGTAGTAAATTGTATCAACAAATACAGTTGTGTCATTGTTGTAATTCGTAATAAATTGTATTTGTATTTATGTGCATTTGTATTCATGTGTTGCCTTGTGTATTATATTTTGTGTTACCATTTGTATTTATAAGTGATTGTTAATTGACTGTTCCCATTTGTATAATTGATTGTTACCAATTGCATCATTGATTGTTACCAATTGTATTGTATTAGAGAGAGAGTTTTGTCATAAAGTCCTAACTATAGCTACGAATCGTAATCCTTTTAAATTATAGTTGTATATAGTAATTTATATCACATGTTTACCTTCTTGTGTAGTTTTTCCTTAATTTAACAATCTAATAGACTCTTGAGAACACGTGCAAGAATTTCTCAAATCATAAATTGAAATACTTTATCATGTGTACATATGTTCAATTGGAACAAATAATATATAGTTAAAGTTTAAAAATGAAATTTGCTAGAAAATTTAAGAGAATGACTATGTATTAAATCTTGTAAAACCTTGCCTTGTATTTTTGAATAAAATTTGTTGAAATTACTCTAGCCAATCTCAAATATTAGTCTTTTTAAAAAGGAAATAATATAGGAGAAGGGAAAATGGGAGGGAGCTATAAAAACTTAGCAACTGATCAAGAGTATTATAATCTAATTAACGATTATATATCATTTCTAAGGTAACCTAATTATTATGATAATTAAGTTAAAACCTTATATAGCTCCAAGGTTCCATCGATGAAATGCCAAAATTAGATATAAACTCGAGGAAAATATAACCATCACCTAGGCCAAAAATCACATTTTTAAATTATAACAAGTTACGAAGGATAGAGATATAAGAATAAAGATGAGAAGCTTAGATTCTAGAAGAAGAGGAGAGGAACACACAATTTCTTCATAATAGGCATGAAGCTCTTCTTTCTAACGCACAATTTTTCTTAATCAGTTCCTAATTGGGCTGGGATTCTACACAAAACTCTCCAATATTTTACTCGGCTCAATAATCCCAACTAAATCAATCTCCTTCTCTAATTTTAGTCAATAGGCCCTTACGAATCCAACTCGATTCACAACAGAAGTAGTATAATCATAATTAAGAAAAATACAAGAAATTAAAGAAGAGTCATGCAAAAGAGAGAGTAACATCGAATGAATAATTAAGTGATTGTATTAAATATTTACCTTCACTGGTTTTTATTCTTTTAGTTTCATTTTTTTTCTTTCCTAAATATATGTGAAAGTCTAGCGTTCTTAATGTTATTTAGAACTTTTCTTAATATTATTATTGCTAAGAGTCAAAAGTACTTTTTAAAAAAATTCATAACTACGTGAAATTTCTTTTACTTGGGATATTTGGAGGTAGAAAGGTAGATGATTAAGATAGAATGTTAGGAGGTAGTCGTGTATTGTATAGTTTTTTTATTAGAATTGTTTTTATTACTCTCCTACTATATATCTTGTCCTTTGATTTTAGTGTCTTCTTGATTTCTGTCATTGTATTATTTGTTATTGCTACTATTATCTTCTTCATTTGTTTTCAGCATGTTTTTTTCACCACTATATTTGTTATATGCTTGATTTAGAATATGATTTACATATCTCTCTACCTTTTCAAGGTGTTGTAAAGTTGCATATTCATCATCCTCTCAAAAGTCAAACCTCACTTGTAAAATTATAATATTGAATATGAATATGTTGTTGTTGGGCGGGAAAATGGCATAAAAATAAGTTTAAATTGGAAAACTCCCCCCAATGGAATTCATACAAATTAAAAACATGTTCAATAGAAAATCAGTAATGTCATTTTTGGAAAATTTTAATATAACACCCAAATCGACGTACTCTTTGCTATTATTAACTTCCATTAATTTAATTTAATTGACCTTTATGCAACTTGATACCGTATATTAAAAAACATGCCCTCTCTTAATTGCACAAATAATATTGGAAAATTCAAAGATGTATTTATAATGCAAAATCTGGAAAGATTTGAAAGAGAATACTGAAAATCCTTTTAAAATTTGAAGGAGAATAAAAGTATATATAATTGAAAAGTATGTGTGTCTTTTAAAGGGAGCCTAATTTTAAGGGAAGTAAGTGGGTGGCACTATTACTTTCTCTATATTAAAATGTTTGAAAAATTAAAAGAGTTTTGACTAACATTTAAGATTGTATTTATTTGTCATTTTAATACGAGAAGAATTATAATTTATATGATATTTATGACTAAGGGGTGAAGCTAGAAGTTTGAATATCTCTAATCGAATTTAATAATTTTTTTGCTCAAAGAACCATAAAATCAGTCAAAGAACCATAAAATTGTAAAAGATTGGCTCCACTTCTAGCTCCCTCTTGTCATTTCAGGCAAATATTATGTTCAATTATGCTGACCCATCTAGACTAAAAACTTGATCTTAAATATATCAGAATAAACATATTCATAACACCAACAGTAATATATCAAATGTAATCCTACAAAGAAAAATCTAGAGAAGATAAAGTATATGCAGACATTATCATTTTTTTTTAAAGGTCTGAAAAGATTTTTTTTTGTCATTGGACCAAACAACGCACTTTAAAAAATTAACTCATCTCATTATTGATAATAGAACTCCTTCCGTTCACTTTTACTTATCACATTTCAATTTGACTAACCCATTCAGAAAATAATGATTGATATTGTTATTTTACCACATCACCCCTATTAATTGTTATTTAGTATTAGATCTTAAAATATGATTCAGAAATTAAATAATTAGTATTAAGAATAAAACATGAAAATACTAATTATTTTTCTTAATATGTTAAAAGCGACCACTAACACTAAAAATCTATTTTTCGAATAATAAACACGTAAAAATGAATGGACGAGTATTTTTAATGAAATATGGCTATCATAATGAATTTTGTTCTATTAAATTCACTATCCCAATTATATAATCAAGAATTTAAACTCAAAAAAAAAGAAGCAAAAACCCCACCATTATAATAATTATTTTATTTATTTACTAAGAATAAAAAGGCAAAATAAACAGCTATGATCAGTAACGGTCACATTTGCCTCTTTTTTCAAAGTAAATAAACCCCTGTTTCCCCCTTTGTCCTAAGCCCCTCCACCCTTACCAATTTTCTTGACCGTTTCAATCCAAACGCTCCTCCTCCTCTGTAATCATGAGGGTTCTCGGTTGATTTCTTTCTCCACCATTCTTGGCTGGAAGAGAAACACAATCCCCCCACCCCCACTCTGAAAACCAAGATTTGAATCCTTTTTTTCTGCGTAGATGGGTTGTTTTCTTGGGTGTTTTGGAGGTGATAAGGACAAGAAATGCCGGAAAAACAGGAAAAAGGTCATCCCTCGAGACCAAGTAAGTGTTTCTGAATAACCCCTTTTCTTATTTATGTTTACTCCTTAGTTGTTGTTACCCTGTTCCCAAGTTCTGTTTTTGAAATTCTTGGGAAGGGGATTGTTGAATTTGTCTTGTATTTGAGCAAAGATTCCAGCTTTTATCATGGTTGTGAGTTGGTTTGACTGGGGTTGGGGTTAATTTAGTTGATGATGACGGGAATTTCTTGATTAGTTGATGATGGGAATTTGACCGAGGCTCTTTCGAAAGTAGACTCTCCATCTGCACATGGTAGTGGTAAGGTCTTCATACACTCTATCCTCCTCAGAACCCACTTGTGGGATTTCAGTGGGCTTGTAGTTGTTGAGTGTACCATTTTTATTCCTGTTCCCAAGTTCTATTTTTTGAAATTCTTGGAAAGGGAACTGTTGAATTTATCTTACATTTTAGCAAGATTCCAGCTTTTATCATGATTGGGAGTTGGTTTAACTGTGGTTAGGGTTAATTTAGTTGATTATGATGGGGATTTCTTGATTAGTTGATGATGATGGGATTTTGGCTGCTGGACTTTTGAAAACAGTTTCTCTATCTCCATGAGGTAGTGGTAAGGTCTGCGTATACTCTACCCTCCCCAGACCCTACTTGTGGGATTCCACTGGGTATGTTGTTGTTGTTGTTGAGTGTATCATTTGTTCTTGTTCCCAAGTTGTTACTCCTTAGTTGTTACCTTTTTCCCAAGTTCTATTTTTGAAATTATTGATAAGGGGATTGTTGATCTTGTATTTGAGCAAAATTCCAGCTTTTATAATGATTGGGAGTTGGTTTAACAAGGTTTAGGGTTAATTTAGTTGATGATGATGGGAATTTCTTAATTAGTTGGTGATGACTTCATAAAGTAGTGGTAGGGTATGTGTACATTCTACCTTCTCCAAACCCTACTTGTGGAATTTCACGGGGTATGTTGTTGTTGTTGTTGTTGAGTGTACCATTTTTTCTTGTTCCCAAGTTCTATTCTTGAAATTCTTGGGAAGGGGATTGTTGAGCTTGTCTTGTATTTGAGCAAGATACCATCTTTTATCATGATTGGGAGTTGGTTTAACAAGGGTTAGGGTTAATTTAGTTAATGATGATGAGAATTTTGGCTCAGGTTCTTGTAGAAACAGTCTCTCCACCTCCATGAGGTAGTGATAGAGTTTGCGTACCCTATACCCTCCCCAAAAACCACTTGTGGGATTGCACTAGATATGTTGTTGTTGAGTGTACCATTTTTTCCAGTTCCGAAGTTCTATTTTTGAATTTCTTGGGAAGGGGATTGTTGAACTTGTCTTGTATTTGAGCAACATTCCAGCTTTTATCATGGTTGGGAGTTGATTTAACTGGTATTAGGGTTAATTTAGTTAACGACGATGGGAGTTTCTTAATTAGTTGGTGATGATGAGAATTTTGGCTGACGGTTTTTTCGAAAATAGTTTATCTATCTCCACGAGGTAGTGGTAGTAGAGTATGCGTACACTCTACCCTCTCCAGACCCCACTTTGTATAGTTGTTGTTGTTGTTGAGTGTACCATTTGTTCCTGGAGTTTTTTTTGGGGGGATAAATTAGTCGAGCTATGGTTTTGTATTTCTTTTCGTTTGGGATATTAACAAACAATGTGAAAATCCAATATTGTGCTGCAGAAACATATTTGTCAGGATGCTCAGAGAAGCATTATCTCTACAGAACAAAGCATCACAGAGGAACCCTCTGGGAGCTTGGTTACCGAGGCGCAGTGAGTTACTGAACTTGTTTTTTTCTCTTTTTTCCACTTTGTCTTACAAAGTTAAATGATATGGGTTGTTGTGACATGCAGAGACAAGCCTGAGGAACAACTTAGCTTGAGTGCTAGAAAAAAAGTTACATTTGATTCAAAGATCACTACATATGAACCTGTTTCAATCTATGATAGTACAGATTCTTTACCTGAAACCAAGAAATCTGGTGAAGAAGAAAGAGAGGAAGAGGGATCTCTTGCTAAATCAAGCAAGTCCAACTCTTCCTCTGAAGGGGGTTCTGTCGTATCTAGTGTAGAATCATATCCTACAAACCACAGGTATCAGAACTGTCGAGACAGTGATGATGAAGCTGAGGAGTTTGGTGACAGTGACGTGGACGAAGAATGTGATCTGGATGATGATGAAGAGTACGGGGATTCCGATTGTGAAGGTGGACAAGTGTGGTCTGAATCAGTGTTGACTGATAAGTCCTTTTATCAAGTGGAAATGAGAAAGGGTGAAACAAAAGGATATGTGAGAGATAGGAGTGCTTACATCCATCCTGTGTTGAACCCTGTAGAGAACCTCAGTCAGTGGAAAAGTGTTAAATCAAAAGCAGCAGAACCTATGAAGCTACTGCCACAGAAGGAAAATTGTACCGCAGAAGTAGAAGGGCCTCGTGCTTCGTTCAGTTTAGAACCTACATTTAAGCAATCATCATTTAGTTTCAAGACAAAGCCTAAAGATCAAGAAATTGAGGTTGATGCTAGTCTTTCAAATTGGTTGGTTACACCTGACACCACCAAGAAGGCTGGCTCCAGCGCGCTTGAGACTGTTACATCAGAAAAAAGCATGTCACAAGGTTCTAACTCTATGATGAGCTTTGAAGACAGGCCAATTTTAGGTGTCTTAACAGTTGAGCAGCTGAAACAGCATTCAGCAACTTCCTCCCCGAGGAAATCACCCTGTCGAAGCCCTGATGAGATGCCTATTATAGGAACTGTTGGCACCTACTGGAATCCCTTAGGATCTGCTAAAGACTCTGGGTCAGTTTCTTCTTTTAAAGGCATACCAAACTCGACGAGCAAGTACAGAGAGGTAGAGTATGAATTTTTTTTCGTTACTGTTGCAACTCACTTATAACACAATCACTAGGTACTAAGTGGTGCTCATGTTAATGCAGGATAAGAGAGTTAATTGGCACTCTACTCCATTTGAGGCAAGATTAGACAAAGCCTTGAAAGAAGGTGCCACAGAAGCCTCTATAGCTTGATAGATTATTGTATATCTAAACAGGCACCGCTGTTTGTGAAGCGAGTGAGACTCTTCTTGTTACTATTGTGTGTGCTTACATTTCTATACAGTTCATGGATTTGTCGTGTGTATGAATTATGGGAAAACTGTTTGTTGTAATTCTTTGTAACTATGATAAGTGGTGATGCAGTGAATTTATTTATTGCTTGTGTTTTCCCCTTCAAATTTTCATGTTATGACTTTTGCTTCCTTAAAAAATGATGAATGAAAGTAAGATAGATTAGACCATGAAGGTATCATTGGTGAAGAGACAACCAGACTGTATTTATGTGCTAAGTTGTGCGGACTTTTCACTTTCGAGGCTGCATCCGTGTCAGACTCTCCAAAAATAGTGAAGAATCTGATACGCACATGTTGACATTTTTGAAGAGTTCGAGCAACATAGATTACGTGGCAGGACAGAGATTCTGTTACAGCCACACTTTTGGAACTGGATGACAATTCTGGTGCTTTTGTTTGATTCTAACAAGTAGTTTTAAGATAACACACTTTTTTGGGATGCTTTCAGAGCCCACAAAGCTTTTATGGTTGGTACTTGGTCCATACTAACCCTTATTTATTCAGCAGAAAAGGTTAAAAATATCTTTGAACTATGTGAACCATTGTTAATAGTTTGATCTAAAAATATCCATATCACTAATAGTTTGGTTCAAAAATGTCTCTACTGCTAATAGTTTGGTCCAAAAATATATTTGTTGAACTTAATGGATCAAAAATGTTATTTTTCTTAATAAACATATTATTTCTCTTTCTTTCTAAACACATTTTATTCCTAATAAAAATTATTACTTTTAAAAGATCTATTCTTGTTTCTTTTCTTTTAAAATCACTTGAACAAATAAATAGGAGATATTCTTTTTTTTTTCTTAATTTCATTTTATCAACTAAAACAGAATAACTACATGTATCTGTTTAACGATAATATAAGTCTTATATATATAAGATCATAGTAACCCTATCATTAATTTCATTTTGATAACGATTAAAAAAACTAATAAATTTAAAAATATTTGTATTTCATAATCTATTTTGAATTGAATTAGGATAGACATTTGCTAATAAAATATTATAAAAATATGTTTTAAAACAAACAAAATACAATATTTATTTGGGAAAATGATATTTTTGACTAATTAGGGGTATTTTAGAACCAAACTAGTGACACTGGGCATATTTAGACCAAACAATTAACTAATGATATCTTTGTTCAATTTCACATAATTCATCAGGAACATTTTTAACCCTTCTCCAATTTATTCATGGCCTTATTCTAACTTGCAAAAAACCAAGTTTTAACTTTTAAATAACAACGTTTACTTTGACCAAATTTGGTTAGTCGTCTATAAATTCAAATCTTATATCATGAGATGGTGGCACATATTTCCAAAGTGGGAAACTATTTTAATTTTTTTTGATTGCGTGGCATCCTTATATTAGTTGTTCAAATTATAAAGCAAAAAGGATAGTTTTACTTATTCTTAATTAATTATAAGGATAAAATAAAATTAACCTAATTGATTTTATCTTAATTTTGTGATTGATAAATATTTGGATAGCTATTTTTAATATATATAAACAACTAATATAAGAAGAAGGAGGAAGAGCGTAATTATTTAACGTTTGATTTTGAATTTTATTAGTTTTTAAAAATGATGATGTTCTGTTTAGATAAGGTTACTAAATATGGAAAAGTTTCAAGACTAAGTTGGCATTATCTTGATTTTAGTGTTAGCATTACCTACACCACATGCTCGAAGATAAAAATATTTATTTAAACTTGATGCCTGCATCAAAATAATACATGCATGGCATGTGTGCTATGAAATTTGTTACTTAATCATGATAAATTAACCTGATTTGATGCATAGATTAAGTCCGAACAACTTATTTTAGCTAAGTAGCTTAATCATGATAAATTAACAATTAATTTGTCCCACTCATTATTTTCTTCACTAATATGATTTATTTATTTATTTGTGAAAATGGGACTATGGTGATGTCTTATCAAGAGGAACAGAAAATGCACTACATCATTTATTTTTTGAATAATATAAGTGGAGTACTAGGTACTAGGTACTAGGTACTAGGAAAATGAGAAAACCTTATTTACGCGCCACAAAAATGGCAATAGATTCACAAATAGATTACAATTGTTGATGGTATAATCACTTAAACAAAATTATGACGTATTTCAAATACCATTATATTGCCAAGAATTTACTCAAAAAAGAATAGGCGTCAGCTTCACATCATTAAAATGACCCAATATATCACTTTTCGACTTGAGTAATTTTTTTTAGAAATAATGAAAGATAAATAATTTTACGGTACAACAGAAAAAAAAGTTATTTTTTCGGTGAAAAAATTATAAGTGACTTTTCTGATTTAAAAAAAAAAAGAACTCCATTCACCTATTTTCAATAATTTATTGACCTTTTAAGTAATGATGAATTCAAAAATATTTAAAGGATAGCTTAGACATATATTTTTATGATTGAGGTTGATAAATATTTTGTTTTAAAGAGTGAAAACTTTCAAAGACAAATAATATGCAAGTTTCAACTTTGAGTGCATACGTTTACTTTTACAAAAGTTTTTTGATTTTTCACTCGATGTCTAATATTCACATTGAAATTCGATTATTCTAAATTCATATTGTATAGGTTAAATTTAGAAAAAACACTTTATACCAAATAAAATTTTATAGTCAAGACTCAAATTCAAATAACTTCATTCGCCGTCAATTGAGAGTTTAGACAATGACACATTTTTCAAATGTGGGAACTAGTTTTTCAATTAGCCCATATTTTCCATTTGAATGATTTGACTTTATTATCACTTATTTTCTTTGGTGTTGATTTNATTTGTCCCACTCATTATTTTCTTCACTAATATGATTTATTTATTTATTTGTGAAAATGGGACTATGGTGATGTCTTATCAAGAGGAACAGAAAATGCACTACATCATTTATTTTTTGAATAATATAAGTGGAGTACTAGGTACTAGGAAAATGAGAAAACCTTATTTACGCGCCACAAAAATGGCAATAGATTCACAAATAGATTACAATTGTTGATGGTATAATCACTTAAACAAAATTATGACGTATTTCAAATACCATTATATTGCCAAGAATTTACTCAAAAAAGAATAGGCGTCAGCTTCACATCATTAAAATGATCCAATATATCACTTTTCGACTTGAGTAATTTTTTTTAGAAATAATGAAAGATAAATGATTTTACGGTACAACAGAAAAAAAAGTTATTTTTTCGGTGAAAAAATTATAAGTGACTTTTCTGATTTAAAAATAATAATAAGAACTCCATTCACCTATTTTCAAAAATTTATTGACCTTTTAAGTAATGATGAATTCAAAAATATTTAAAGGATAGCTTAGACATATATTTTTATGATTGAGGTTGATAAATATTTTGTTTTAAAGATTGAAAACTTTCAAAGACAAATAATATGCAAGTTTCAACTTTGAGTGCATATGTTTACTTTTACAAAAGTTTTTTGATTTTTCACTCGATGTCCAATATTCACATTAAAATTCAATTATTCTAAATTCATATTGCATAGGTTAAATTTAGAAAAAATACTTTATACCAAAAAAATTTTTATAGTCAAGACTCAAGTTCAAATAACTTCATTCGCCATCAATTGAGAGTTGAGACAATGACACATTTTTCAAATGTGGGAACTAGTTTTTCAATTAGCCCATATTTTCCATTTGAATGCTTTGACTTTATTATCACTTATTTTCTTTGGTGTTGATTTGAAAACTTAATTTGTGTTTACTTTTTGAAAATGACGTATGTGTATACATCTAAGTTTTGAAAAGAATTGATTTACTGTGTATATATATATATACATTGAATTAATATTGGGATTAAATATACATTGTCACGTGATTTTTTTCATAAAGTTCATGATCTAGTCAACTAGTCAATTAAGATTTTTCTAAAGTTAAAAAGATTACACTAAGAATATTTATTTTCTAAACCAAATTTAATATTAAGTTTTGGCAACGAAAAAATATTACTAGTAATATTGAGCTAGCATCATTTTGGTGTCAGTATTACCTGCAAACAATAGCTAGTTCAATAAGAAAAGTACAATAAATAAATCAAAACTTAATAAAAATTAAGCTGGTTAGATTATGATCCGCTATTTAGAGCCTGATTGGATGCTATAGCTTATGACTATAACTTATAGTTTATTTTTATTATTTAGGCTTAAAAATAAGTGTTCAAACACTTTTTAATTTTACTGAAATACTGTAAAAGTGCTTTAAAATTATTTTGGCAAGTCAATCCAAATAGTTTCTTAGTTTATTCAGCTAAAGTAATTTTTGAGCAGATCATTAACTTATTAATTTATTAATTTAACCTATTTTATTTTTATTTTATTCAAATTCAATCCAACTTGTCCATTTAACAATTCGATTATTTATCATTTTTATGCAATTGTTCGAAATATAGTATCAAAGGATGCATCACATCATAGGCAATAAAAGCAAATCAGGTTGAAGAAGAATAGATGCTGTAGATTCAGATTTAAATTTGAAAGTTATAAATTTATATTTAGTAATTTACTATAATTACAATAAATATTTACATATAAATTTATGTTCTACATAAAAATTTATTAAATTCACGTGAAAATAACATCTAGGTTAATTATACGCAGTGTAACTCTGACCGCTAAAAATGGCAGCTGATTTGATATTGGGAGCACCAAAAACTAACAACAATTATTTTATTTAATACTTAATTTCTTTAATGGTTTATCCACAAAAGTGATTTCAACAATCAATCAATAGCAATTGACATTTTATTTTATTATGTTTATTCCATGACACCACTAATTATGAGATCTAGTGAAAAAAAAAATTCTTAAAAAAGCAAGCTCGATCTTGATATTTACTATATATTTTTTAATCCATTGTCACTGAATTATGTCAAAGAAAAATAGGAAACATCACTATAAGTGACACATTTAACATTAACTAATATTTTATATTTTTATTGTACATTTTCTACAAGCTAAGTATTAAATATTAAGGTAGACATGATTTAGTTAAAGCAAAATCGTGCCATTTCACTAAGTCATATAATAATTACGTAGTTAAAGACTAGTACCATTTCATTTTTTAATTAGTATAAATAAAGTTAGTCAATATCCTTATCAATCAGCCAATAGTGACTTTTTTCGACCGTAACGGGTCGATAAATAATAATATTTTATGAAATTGTTTTGTCTCACCCTTCATATGAAATAATAATTTTATTATATAATATAAATGCTGAAATAAAATAGTTTTGAAATTAACTGATATCTTACCCCAAAAATGAGAAAAATTTAATTCCAATTTTTTTCCGGAATTATTATATCTATTCTACATGTCAAACGATTCCTAATAGTTCTCTTTGGTTTCATTACTAGAAACAAAGTTTTCCCACTGTAAATCAATGACAAATTGATATTATAGAACATAATTTTTCCACTCGATAATTTGCTATTAAACCAACACACTAAAAAAAATACATGATAAAAAATAAATTCTCGTTGAAATAATAAAAAACTTCATAAGAGAAAATCAAGGTAGGAATAAAGAGTAGTTGAACATTTAAATGTATATATTAAATATAGCCATCAATTTTGACCCCCAACCAGCTCATGTATGTCCTTTTGAAAACCTGTATTTTCCAATAAAAGATTTTTCAAATTTTAACTTGTTGACTGACCTATGAAAGGTCAATCATCCAGCTACTACATATACAAACAAACATTTATTGTAACGTCATTTTTATACAAGAGGAATTAAGAAAATATTAAAATTCACACTTAGGATTTAAAAATTTTGTGATGTAAAGTAATTTTTTAACTTTCTTTGTTAGTATTAAAAATTTAGAATCTTTCACTTATGTGTTAAAAAAAAGAGATTCAATAGGTCATATATATAATAATAATAAAAAAAAAGTTCATTTATACACTTATTTGATAGTACAATTTTTCGACAGAGGGAATTCGATTGACTTCTTTATGTATTTAATTCTTCTTATATTTAAACCCTCTTGATAAATGAAAATCCTCATTCTGGATGTACAATTATTTCAAGATTTTTTTTGTTTGTTGGTTTGTTTATTGGTGTCACGGAATCAACAATTTAATAAAAATATTCAGTAAACGTTTTCGTCAGTTTTCACACTATCACATGTTGAAGTAAACAAAAAAATAATCATTGACTTGATTTCATTTTTCTTTAATATTGGTTTTGAACCAAAGTTTTTTTTTTTTAATATACTTATCCTACTAAATTGTTCACCACTCAATCTTTTATTCATTATATGTCAAGTTGACATATAGTTTTGACAAAAAACTTCAAGATTATTAATGAGTTGAAACCGTGTTTTTGTCACATCCTATTGGACTATTAAGCTCTGTATTCCAACTACAAAAACTACAACATTTTATTTTATTTTCTTAGTTTTCCACCTGGTATTCCGTATTTGCATTGAAGTTTAACTATTTCAAATTCGTGCTGTGTAGGGCCCCGTTCAGAGGGAAATTGCTTCCTAATAAGGACGTTTCCATATCAAACCTCTGATTAAGCGATGAGCTGCTCCATCCATTGAACCACATTTTTTTTTGTTTTCTACCTGGTGTTCGGAGCCTACATTGGAGCTCCGACAAAATCCGAATTGCACACTGCAAGGCTGGGGTGGCGCTCCAACAAGATTTTCTCTATAATCAGGGTCTGAACCCAAAACCTCTAGTTAAGGGTGAAGCAGTCTCACCACTGCACCATAGCTCAGGGTAATGTACCACATCCTTTGGTGGTATAATACATCTTTGCCTTTTTTTCTTCTCTGTTTTTCTAAAACTTTTATGTTTGCTTTTCCAGTACTAATATATATACTCCCTTTTTGTTCTCCACTTATATATTGACAACCCTTTCATCTATAAAAGCACAAAAATGTTGTATTAATTCTTCTTGAAAACCAAATATTACACATGACAACATTTCATACTACCTTAGTTTACATTTTGTATGTGCTACTTCTTTTTTCACTTCCATTAAGTATCACATCTTCAGCAAGAACAGAAGCTGAATCTCTTGTCAAATGGAAGAGAAATTTACCTTCTACTTCTTTCTTGGACTCATGGTCCATTTCGAATCTCGAAAACTTGTGCAATTGGACATTTATTGTGTGTAATGATGGTGGAACAATTTCTGAGATCAATCTTTCTGATGCAGCCCTCTCAGGCTCACTTGATCACCTTGATTTCACTTCATTTCCGAGTCTCGTGAATTTCAATCTTAATGGAAATAACTTCAGTGGATCGATACCTTCGAGTATTGGCAATGCCTCATTGCTTACTTTCTTGGACCTGAGTAACAATATCTTATCAGGTGTCATACCTGAAGAGATTGGAAAATTGAATCAACTTGAGTATCTAAGTTTTTATAACAACAATATCGAAGGTGTGATTCCGTATCAGATTAGCAATCTGCAGAAGGTAATGCACTTGGATCTTGGATCAAATTTCTTAGAAACTCCTGATTGGTTGAAGATGAAAAATATGCCTGTGTTGACGTATCTAAGCTTTGGTTATAATGAACTGAGGTTAGAATTCCCTGAATTCGTACTTCGTTGTCATAATCTAACATATCTTGATTTATCGATAAATCATTTCAATGGTTCGATTCCTGAAACAGTATTTACCAACTTGATCAACCTTGAAAGATTTAATCTTTCATCTAATTCATTTCAAGGTTCATTGTCACCAAGTTTTACTAAGTTGTCTAAGTTAAAAGAACTTCAGCTAGGTGTTAACATGTTTTCTGGTTTAATTCCTGATGAAATTGGCTTGATTACTAGTCTTGAAGTTCTTGTACTTTTCAACAATTCATTTGAAGGAAAGATTCCATCTTCTATAGGTAGACTCATAAATCTTCAACAGTTGGATCTTCGAAAGAACGATTTGAATTCAACTATTCCTTCTGAGCTTGGTTTTTGTACTAAACTCACTCTCTTAGCTCTAGCAGAAAATGACCTGCAAGGGTCATTGCCTCCATCATTCTCCTCTCTTACTAAGTTATCTGATGTGGGGTTGTCTGATAATAGTCTTTCTGGTGAAATCTCATCAAATTTCATCACCAATTGGACTGAGTTGACATCTTTGCAGCTTCAAAACAATATGTTTACAGGGAAAATCCCACCCGAAACCAGTCAATTGACAAACCTTGTATATCTTTACCTCTATCATAACAATTTCACTGGTTCCATTCCCTATCAGATTGGGAACTTGCAAAACTTGTTGGAATTAGACTTTTCTGATAACCAGCTTTCAGGAATAATACCTCCAACCATTGGAAATCTGACCAATCTAAAGACGTTGCAACTTTTTCGCAACAATCTGAGTGGAACCATTCCTCCTGAGATTGGAAAATTGATATCCCTTGTAACCATCGACATCAACACCAACCGACTAAGTGGTGAGCTGCCGGACAGCATTTCTGACCTCAGTGAGCTGAAGATTCTTTCTGTATATACTAATGATTTCTCAGGCATTGTCCCTAAGGACTTTGGAAAGAACAGTCCTCAATTGTCAAGTGTCAGCTTTGCAAATAACAGCTTCACTGGTGAACTACCTGCTGGATTGTGTAGCCCGAATGTTGAGGAGTTGACGATAAATGGGAACAAATTCAGTGGGAAGTTACCAGATTGCTTGAAGAACTGCACACTGCTAAGACGAGTACGGCTTGAAGGCAACAATTTATCTGGTAATCTTTCAGATGCATTTGGAGTGCACCCGAAACTTGTTTTCCTTTCTCTTAGTGACAACCAACTTTCAGGTGAACTCTCACCTGACTGGGGGAAATGTGAAAATCTCACAAGTCTAAGAATGGATGGAAACAAATTTTCTGGTGTAATCCCAGCTGAGCTAGGGAACCTGAGAGCGTTGCGCGTGTTAGCTTTGGAAGGAAATGAATTGACTGGTGAAATTCCTTCTGAACTGGGAAGGTTAGACCTGCTGTACAATCTCAGCTTGAGCAAAAACAATCTTACTGGAGGCATCCCTCAGTCTGTTGGCAATTTAACTAAGCTCCAGTATCTTGATTTGTCGACAAACAAGTTAAGTGGTAACATACCAGTAGATCTTGGGAAGTGTGAGAGCCTGTTGAGCTTGAATCTTGGCAACAATTCATTATCAGGTGGCATTCCATCTGACCTTGGCAATTTGATGCAGTTGAGTATTCTTTTGGACCTAAGTAGCAATTCGCTAACGGGAACCATTCCACAAAACTTTGCCAAGCTCACCTCATTAATGCATCTCAACCTCTCACATAACAACCTCTCAGGTAGAATTCCTCCAGCATTAGCTCAGATGATCAGTCTTCAGGAGATGGATTTTTCCTACAATGAATTTTCTGGACCAATCCCAACCGATGGAGTATTTCAAGGAGCATCCGCTAGTTCTTTTCTTGGCAACTCTGGTTTGTGTGGAAATGTAGAAGGATTATCCTCATGTAATTTGGATACCCGAAATGACAAGTCCAGAAATAATAATCAAAAGATCCTCATTGGGGTACTTGTACCAGTGGTCAGCCTCATACTTTTGGCAATCCTGTTTGTTGCATGTCTTGTGTCTCGAAGGAAGGCTAAGCAATATGATGAGGAGATCAAAGCTAGCCAGATACATGAAAATACAGAATCTCTGATTTGGGAAAGAGAAGGGAAGTTTACATTTGGTGACATAGTGAAAGCTACTGAAGATTTCAGTGAAAAGAACTGCATTGGAAGAGGAGGCTTTGGAAGTGTCTATAAAGCTGTTTTGCCCTCTGGGCAGATTGTTGCAGTCAAAAGACTCAACATGTCAGACTCAAGTGACATTCCATTGACTAATCGTCGAAGCTTTGAGAATGAGATTAGAACTTTGACAGAGGTGAGACACAGGAATATAATTAAGCTCTTTGGTTACTGTTCCAAGAATGGGTGCATGTACTTGGTTTATGAGTATATAGAAAGAGGTAGCCTGGGGAAAGTTCTATATGACAATGAGATGGGATTGGAACTTGGATGGGGTACAAGAGTGAAAATTGTGCAAGGAATAGCTCATGCACTCGCTTACTTGCATCATGACTGCTCTCCGCCCATTGTTCACCGTGATGTATCATTGAATAACATTTTGCTTGAATCAGAATTCGAGCCACGACTCTCTGACTTTGGCACAGCAAAGTTGTTAGCTTCAGACTCATCAAATTGGACCACAGTTGCTGGTTCTTATGGCTATATGGCACCAGGTATGCTACATACTCATTACCTAATGCATCCATATTTCTGTTGATTAAGTAGTATATCCATTGGAAGGATACTTCAATAATATTGTGTCTTTCTTCTTGTGCAGAGCTTGCACTTACCATGCATGTTACAGAAAAGTGTGATGTCTATAGTTTTGGAGTCGTAGCGATGGAGACTATGATGGGAAGGCATCCAGGGGAGCTTTTAACTTCATTATCAGCATCAACAACATTGTCTCCAGAAATACTTTTGAAGGATGTTCTTGACCAAAGACTTCCACCTCCCACCGGCCACCTGGCAGAGGCAGTGGTTTTTGTGATCACGATTGCCTTGGCATGTACACGTACCACTCCTGAATCGCGACCAACCATGCGTTCTGTAGCACAAGAATTGTCTGTTCAGACTTTGCCTTTCCTTCCACAGCCATTGGGGACAATAGAAATGAGCAAACTAATAAGTTTTCAGAAATAATGAGAAGATAGGGCCCTCATGCACAGGTGTGAAATGTACAGGCTGTAGAGTTTTAGTGCTGTAATGGATCTATTCAAATTAGTATGTTTTAGAAGCACTTTTCCCTAGAAAGAAAGAAATAATATCATCCTGTTAATCATGAATGCTACAAAGTTGGTATATTAATTTGGACAAGTATGAATGTTACAAAGTTGCACAATGCCCTTATCCTAGCTTTCACTTTATTGCTAGGCAAAACACTTGCAGAAAGATACAATGTGTTCATTTGCAATAAAAATAGCAACCTAACAAAAATTTGGCAAAGAATACATCACACAGATACCAGGCATGGTACTTAGCATTCCACTCCACACTGCTTGAGTATAGGTCCCTTCTGCTTTGGTAGGAATGGGTCTATTCTAACCCAAACGAGTGAGAAGATTGAAGCAAGAAGGATTGACCAGAGGACCACAATGGTGGGAGTCCTGTTCTGCCTGCCCATCAATCCCTTTAGGAAAGGATAGAGATGCACAATAACCCAAAAGGCGAAAAATAACTTTCCGAAGAGAGGACCCCATGAACCGTAACCATTGTTGATGGCATCCGAAACACCAGCTACAACACCAACCATATTCAAGATGATCAGAGTGGTTGGTGGGATGAGAAGTGTGGTCCATTTGAAGAGGTAAAGCTCCCCAAATTCAGCATCATCAGCTGCTTTTGATGTTACAGTGAAGTTTGTGTCTACACCAGCAAGAACTTTAAGAAGGCCTTGGAAAACTGCAAACAAATGTGCTGAAACACCACCGATGACCCAAAATTGCTCATTACGCCACCAGGCCTCAATGCTTACTCCACTCCATCGCAGCTCGAGTACACTTGTGGCTATGATGGAGATAAAGAGAGCCATGAACCAAATGCTTGCAAAGTTGTTAAGCTACAAAACAAACATGGATTTTGATTTATAAAATCTAAATCAAATCTTTATATTACTGAACCAAATTACTTCAGTTCACTTACTGTGGGGACGATAAATTTTCCAGTGAGAAGGCATACAGCTGGAAGGGTGCAGTAAGCTAGCAGAGCAATGGAAGTGAATGGGTAAACAATAGTGTTAATGTATGCTAGCCTTTCCAACCACTTGAGTTTTCCACCCCAGGCATACCAAAGGGGACAATGACGACTCATGAAGATTTCGACAGAACCAAGAGCCCATCTCAGGACTTGGTGCAATCTATCTGATAGATTGATTGGTGCTGATCCCTTAAAAGCGGCTCTCTTCGGACAGCAATAAACCGATCTCCATCCTCTGCAATGCATCTTGAATCCAGTCAAAATGTCCTCTGTGACAGAACCATAAATCCATCCAATCTGTCAAAACAAGAAAAATGAAAACCAATTTATTAGAAGTTAGCTAAGCGAACACCCATAACTCATAATTTATTCATGAAATATAATGCTAACCTCTTTGCCCCAGTCAGTTTTCTCTTCATACCCACAGCTAATAACATGAATAGCTTCTTTTATGAGTGTTGTTGGGTTTGTCCCTTCAGGAAGTCCACCATCTTCCTTAAGTGTGGAAGCTATGAAAACGGGGGACTGCCCGAATCGTTTCTCAAAGTTCTTTTGGGACATGAGAGACGACTTCTCAAGCTCATCATATCCTTCAAGGCCTTCTTCAATTTCCTCAAGATCAAAGACAGGTCCAGATGGCTTCCTAGTGTAGTTCTTTCCATTCATTGTTTTCTTTTTCTTGCTGTATAGTCCTCCAAGTCCAAGTAAGGCCTTGATGCTCTTCTTCTTGGACTTGGACTTGGACTTTCTTGAACCGCCACAACAGCAACTGGGCCAGCAATCACATGTCATCTTTTGACGCTTCTCTGAAACAGGTGGATCATAGCCGTATAACGCCTGCCTGTTAAAGACAGTACCTGTTCCAACATAAACTGGTCCTTGAATTCCATCCAGGCCTTTCATGTTGATCTGCCACCATGAAGGGAAAAAAGCATATTAATACCGGGAATAAATCCTTTGTCAACACATTGCTGTATATATAGATCAACTTACATCAAAAAAGACAACATTCCGATTGGCATATCGATCGTGGCGATCAATACCATCAAATCTCTGGGGAAATTGGACATAGCATAGCTTCTTTCCAATTTGTGGGTCCATTAAAAAGCACATGGCTTCTCTAACTGCCTTGCTGTTGTTAAGGTAGTGATCACAATCCAAGTTCAACATAAATGGTGCATTCGTCAGGACTGCAGCGACTCGAACCTATTTAGCAAAACAGCACAAATTACATGACATTAAGAAAAGGACTTAATAGAATGTCAAGGAAGCAAACCAGAAACTAATATACTAATTACTAACCAAAGCATTCATGGCACCAGCTTTCTTGTGGTGTTGATAGCCCGGTCGTTTCTCACGGGAAACATAGACAAGGCGAGGTAGCTCCTTACCTTCAATGTCAAGTGCACCTTCACTACCAAGATAAACTTGAATCATACCAGGATGGTCTCTGGTGTTGTTACCGGGCCACGGAGTTCCATCTTGCATTACCCAGCCTTCTTCTGGTTTTTTCTGAGCTTTTGCTACTAATGCATTAATTCTTACTTTGAATTCTTCATATTCTCTCTGCCACAAGAGAGTGAGTTTTCAATTTGCAGAAAAAATCTTATTTTAAGCCAAAGTATCTTAAGCACCCGATAAATGATACTCCTTCTATCCCAACTTATATGACATTCTTTACTTTGGGCACGTCCTAAAATGTTCGACACGATTCCTTCTACAACTTCTTTTTAAACCTTGATATGATTCAGTCAACATTTTAGGCACTGCATCTCCTCTGATATAGTCGTATAACATGAGACGAAGGAAGTAATAGATACATACCTTCATGGCCCTGCGATCCTTGACAAAGGTAGGCTGAACTTTATCTTTCAAGTAATCAATCTTTTCGTTGAAGTAGAAATCAGGTGCTCTAGGCTCTACACTATATTTCTTACAAAATGGCACCCATCTCCTGGCAAATTCAGCTGTTTCTGCTAATGAATCGAACAACAGCATGGAAGCACCGTCATCTGATACATAACAGCTAACCTTCTCGACAGGATAATCAACAGCCAAGATTGACAGAACAGTGTTTGCAGTGATAATAGGAGGCTCCTTAAGAGGATCAACAGTACTCACAAACACATCCACTGGGGCTAATCGATTAGGCTCGCCTTCACGTTCAAACCTCAATGTCAATCGATCTAAATAAGTTTCACGGTTTATTGGTGACCATTTGGGGAACTGATCGAGTATCCATGATAATGCAAACCATATTTCACATATAACAGAGATAATCCATAATGGATAGGCATCATAGGCTGGTGTTAAGATCCGGAAATGGAAAAAGAATCCAAGAATTACAAGCCTGAGGATAATGACTATCCGATATGGACTGATTAAACTTGATGGAAGTGGAACTTTTCGCCAGAGTGGTTGCCGAGCTTCAGCCAAACTGCTTGGAAATCAGTTAAGTGGTTATAATATTGAAATATACTGCAAGTTTTATATGCTTAAACTTGATCTGTTTCAATTCATACACACTCATTTCATGTTGAAACATTGTAGTATCTGATTCATTTTGTTAATAATATTATATGTAGAAGTGTTCAAATTATTTAACTATACCAGTCAGTCACTGAGTGATACATAACTACAAGTGACAGACGATATATAACCGAAAATCCAATATTTAAAAGTTGTAAGGAGAATGAGGAGAAGGTGGAAACAAGACCAGATATAATTTGATCGTTATGAACAAATCCAAAGACCAGGTTGACTGATTTGTTATAAATTTAAAGTATCTCTATAGCATGTTTTCCTTTTCCTTCTATGTTGTTTTCTCGATGATTCCTCACATAAAATCTTCTCATATTAGCGACGATATAACTTCAACACTATCAAAGAGAGGCGGGAATTAGCTTGAATAATCAAACAAACTTATCAATATTTCCGTCCACTACTAAGAATATATGTCAAATAACATGTTAAATTCCCCTTCTAAGTCAAAGGTCTATCTAAAAAGCAAATCTAGTAGGGGTAAGGTGTGGTATATCTTACCCACCCAAACCTCACTTGAGGTGTATATATCATGTTGAATTCCCCTTCTAAACCAAGTTATTAAATTCCACTTCTAAGCTAAGGGTCTATCAGAAATAGTAAATCTACCCCGGCCCACAAAGGTAGTGTTAAGGTGTGGTATATCTTACCCTCCCAAACATCACTCGTGGGATTACACCGAGGGTAAACAAGATGTTAAGTGAAAAGAAAGAGTACATACAGAAAGTCATCATCTTCATCAGGTTGATCATTTCCACCATTATTAACAAGACCTCTCTTTTCTTGACGATTCTTCCATTTCTCAACTCTTTCCTTCCATTCTGCATCACCATAACTTTCTTTCTGCTCATCCTCCAATTCCTTCCCAGCAACTGTAAGTGATTTTCCATTGAAATAAAACAAAATCATGACTTTGAGTGACACATATATATAAAGTGCAACAATTACTCATTTGGAAATTAAGTAATAGAGATCGATATAGCTGTACCGCTTCCAACAACTGATTGATTAAAAGCACCACCACCATTGGTGTTGTGATTATACTCTCCATTCTCCTGTCAAACATAATACAACTTGCTTTCAGTTCAAATGAAAGACAGCATTTGGGCGGCAAACAACCCAAATCTCACTAGTTAAGGCTAATTACATTTCTTGTCATATGTTTTTGAAATTACCATTCGTGTCAGATTTTGGTCCTCAAATACATGTATCTATCTTGTCGAGATACATGTATCTCTTATAGGTCAAAATAAGTTGTAAATTTGTTTCAGTGTACACTGTATCTAAGCGGATTCACATGTATGTAAGATACACCAACTCTCTCGCGCGTTTCTTTCCTTGTGTATCTGTATTTCATTATATGATATCACATATATATGTAGTGTGATTCACATGTATCTAATGTGTTTCATATGTATATGCGATACACCAACTCTCTGCTCACCTCCCTCCTATTTTGCTTACCTCTCTCCCTATGTATTTGTAATTTTAAATGTATTTGATAGTTTCACAAAAACACACGTATTTAGGTGTATCTGACTTGAAATGTGTTATGAAATTATTAATTAATGAGATAATATGTAATTTAGTTTAAATAATTATAGAGAAAATTAGTAAATATGGTAATGTTTGTATAATTAGATAGTTCTACTAAATAATTACTACTATTATTCCAAATTTACATAATTGCTGCGAACATCTTCAATTTCTGAAGTACATTTTGTTCGTCTAGTTTACCAACATGAACAAAGTATACACAATCAATATAACTCGATTCAATATGCAGTGTATAAGTATTTATGTGTATTATATGTATAAATATATATATATATATATATATATATATATATATAGTATAAAAAAGTAGATATTTAGTTGCAATTTTATAAATTGATTTTGCCAGTACCAATGAAGATTATGCGGCATGATAATAGTTATTTTTTTTATTTTCTTCCGAGAATTTGATAGACATGATAATTCAAGGCAAGTTAATTATCTCTAGTTCTATGGGATAGCACCATGTTGTAGCTAATTACATTACTACAACAAAAATAGTTTTTAGCGGTATTGAATATACATATTAACAAAGAGTGCTAAAGCTTTTATCGACATTAGCTAATTGAAACTAGATCCAATCTTGCTATAGGCTTTAGAGACATTTACAAAGAGTGCTAATAGCCGATAAAAATTGTTGTTAAAGATTATTTTTGGTAATTAGTATAGTATTAATACTTTTAGTAGGTTGTTGGAAATAGAAATGAATTACTAACCGATTGGTGGTGGTTGGGAGAAGCATGATGATTCTTAATCTGAAATTCTTGTTCAAAATCATCATGAATATCATCTTCATCATCACCTACAACTCTAGGACACCCTGCCAATATTCCACAATTAACAATCACTTTTAAGTTCAAGAAATTCAACAATGTATATATATATATATATACCACGGCAGAAATGATTTTTTAGCCCTTCACATTATGACTTTTTAATAAGAGAGATTCATTTTTAACAGTCTGAAAAGGTCATTTTCTTCTATTCAAATCGTAAGAGGAAAAAAGATCTTATTTCCTCGTATCATCTATCATCTTACAAACATATCTCAAAATACATAAGCTAGCATGTATTTCAAAGGAGAAATGATTGTACATACACACAACATATAAACAATTTATCGTACAATTTAACTTGTTATAGCGAGTTATTATTCTATTTTTTCTTGCATAGATAGATTACTATAAGTGAGAGGGGGCAATGTACCTTTATGACGTTTATATCGAGTATGACACTGAGGACAAGCCTGATTCCCTTCACTCCTTTCATACTCATAACATGGCCTACAAACTGGAAATCCACACTCCCCACAAGCAACAAATACCTCTCCATTTTCCTTAACTTCAATCTCATCTCTACAAATCTTGCATATCTTCTTCAACGTAACGACAAACTCTTTTGACGTTTCTGTTGGAGGTCGTTGCTATATATACACAAAAAAATAATCGTTAGCAAGCAAGAAAGCCTAAGCAAAGCAAAAATTATCCGTTTGTGTTTGACTGAACATGAAATTTAATAGAAAATGAAAGACTTCAGAACGTGTAGAAAGTGTCATGTAAAATAAGAGAGACGTACATCGTCTCCTGTATGAAAAACATGAAGTTCACTCCGAGAATGTGAACCAGCAACAGCCATGGTGTTAGATGGATATTGGCACAAAGGCAAAATGAGCGTATTAATATTAAGAAGAGAATATGTAGTTTTTGGTGGGAGTTTGAGATTTTTCACCTAATTGATAGTTGAAATGTCATTGGTTTGATTAGAAGACACGTTACTTGGACAGGTAGGAACACATTGCTTCTTCCACAACCTATTTAATTCTCTGGACACACTAAAAAAATTTAAAAAAATCTTATATTGTTCTCTAATATTTTTTAATACTAAGATGATATTGTGTATGATCATTTATCATGTGTGATTAGGTAGTATATAGATAGCTTTGATACAAAGGTATCCAAACTCAGAATCCTAACATACTTGTAGGTTGGCCAATTATAACTCATTATAAATTATTCATTCTAATTAAAACTATATTCTTATGACTGTGAAAAAAGTAAGTTTGTACATTATCTGGTATAGTATTTTTATTGAGAAACTTTCACTATCATATATATTATTATTACTTATACTTTTAAAACATTACGTATCTTACCACTAACTAAGAGTTTCTTATCCTATATATTGAGGAAGATACATGTATTTTTGCTACCAGATATACTAAAATAGGTAGAGAGGCAAGCGAGATTTGTTATGTATACATGTGAATCACACTAGATCCATGTATTTAGAACAAATCACACCTAATTTTGACCTCATGTATCCTGAGATACATATATCTTGACGCACCAAAATGTGGTAAGATAGTTTTTTCTGGATTTTTTTTCTCCAGACCCCACTTGTGAGATTACCCGTTGAATATGGGGTATATTGTTGTTGTACTGATCTTTTTTGCCTTTCTTCTATGTTTTTTTTTTCCTTTTTCCACTTACATGATGAAGGGAGATAACAAGGAAGACTAATCACTTCTCTGGAATTCCTAAGCCTACTTGAACATGATTATAAAAAGAAAAAAACAGCATCCTTAGCCAAAGATTATATTTACATAATGTGACTGATGAGAATTCAAGCAATAAGAACTATTTTCCTTCCTGATACATAAGACTATAACAGAACAATTCATGTTCAGACATGCTACATTTTCAGTTGATGGAATTTGACACGACGAGGACGACCAATAGTTCCTCGTTTTCCTTCCAAGATGACTCTGAAATGTCACAAATCTAACATCAAAGGTTTGATATTTCTTTATGATCTATGTCAAATGAGAGGACACGCCATGGCCCCTCGAGATATTGTCTATGAAAAGAATATCATGGTATTTTTAGCTCCTTCACGAGCCAACTCCGTACTACTCAAGGATTTGATGTTCCAAGCGTCAATATATTACTATTCTACAGTCTACCAATGGTGTTTTGAACCTACAAATGCTTATTCATCCAATTTAGAGCGCTTCAAAGGAGGTGAATCAGATGTGCTGGTTATATTTGTCTCAGGATCTCCAAGAACTTCCCTTTCCCGCTCTTTCTGTTTCTCTTGATCAACTTCTTTAGCAGTGTCAACCTGTGACAACTGTGCAAAGGCATCATCTGCTGTGGAAGATGATGAGCCTTTAGCCGAGTCTGCGCCAGGCATTGACTTGCACTGCTTCTCAAACATCATCTGGAGGTATCGCCCTTGTTCTTCTATACGAAGCTGCAGATTTCTTTGAATCTGGACAAGTACATGACAATATAAGTGCACATAACATCACAAGTGCTGCAAGTTAGATTACCACGAGACAATCAAATACGAGATTGGATGAGCTGGCTATTCATTATATCAATGAGCATAAGAAAGCTATTCTATTACCCATGATAGAGAAGATTTTTATCCCCAAGACTGAACTATGATTAACTCAAAATTGACTTATCAAAAAGATTGACAAGGAAGAGAAAACTACAGAAATTGCTTACATTATAAATTAAACAGAAAATGTACAACAAGAAAATCTAACGTGCACTTTTCATTATCTTCAGAATTATCAGTTACGATTGGAAGACTCTAAAAGGCCATAAGCAGCCAAAAGCTATCCATAAGAAAATTAAAACATGACAAGCAGATATTCTCATATAACAGACAGTTCTTTGTTGAAGACGCCAGCAATGATCACCAATCAAAGCGCTAGTATTTTTTAGCTCAACAGAAAGAAGCCATACCTCAAGCTGTTCATGGAGACGCTTCTGAACTTCCATCTGCAATCGTAATGCTTCAGTGATCTCAATTCCCCTGTGTCAGCCCAACACACCAGATTTGAATGAAGCAAGTGTGCAAGTATACACGACAATAAGATATAACAGGTAACTCAAAATTACATAAATAGAGCCCCCGAAGCTACCACCCAGTCATTGTATCGGAGCACCAGTAGTGACCTGTGTTAGATAATACATGCACAAAATTCTCCAGCTATCTGGCCTCAATTGCAGAACCTTCATGCACCCCACCCTCCTCTTCCTCTCTCTCTCCCTCTCTCTCTCTCTCTCTCTCTCTCTCTCTCTCTCTCTGCCCCCTCCCCCAACTTTCTCCTATGGGGAACAAATAGATCCTTCAGCTAAACATCATCCACTACTACTTACTATTATTTGTCATTCTTTTTGAGGGAAGCTTAAACATTTGTCATACTAAGTACATTCCATGTTTCCTAATAACAGGTGTAAATAAGTTAAGGGTTTATGGCGTAGAAATCCAAGAAAATAATTTGAGCCCACCATATTTTGTTCAGGTTCTCTTTTATTATATGATCTTGGTCTCCAAGCATATGCGTAAATAAATAGTACTCTTAACGAAGTCCATTATACAGTAACTTGTAATAATTAGATTATACTCCCCATTAATGTAGAAGTAGGAATTCCTCTCATTTTTATGTGCAAGAGAATTAGCTCAGTATTACCCTCCAGAAAACTGGTCGATTTTGGCTTTAACAGTCAATATTAACTATTTTATTTCTGTTGTAATTATTTGAATATCTTCAAATGAAGAGTTTTCAAACTTGTAGAATTTTCAGTTTCCTAATCTCTAAATTTAGCGTTATAGATAGTGATTTTTATTATTTTTTTTGAAACTGGTAATATTGTATTCCTCAGCATTAAGGGCTATGCTGGCCACCTCCAAAAGTGTTAGTTACATAGAAAAACCAACAAAAAAAACAGGACTACTTACAAAGCTCCTATGAAATCCACTAGTTGAATTTCTTCTTCTATGTTCATTTCTTTACACCAAAAACCTAAAGTGGTAATTACTTTCCACTTAATCTTCCCTATAGTGCATTCTTTCCCTACAAAAATTCTCTGATTTCTCTCCTTCCAAATGATCCACCAGATACAAGCAGGTACTGTTCTCCACCACCTCCTCTGGCTCTTACTGCCTCCCCTTCTGACCCAACAACTTAGTAGGTCTGCTGTATGTTCTGGCATAATCCAATTTAGGCTCTTTATATTGGTGAATAGAGCCCATACTTGTGTTGTTACTTTGCAGTGGAGAAACAGATGATTGTTGGTTTCTAGAGCCTCTTTACAAAGATAACATCTTGAGGCAATAATTTTTCCCCTCTTTTGAAGTTTATCATGTGTCAGGCAAGCCCTTCTAGTTACCAACCAAGTGAAACACTTCACCTTAGTAGGGGCTACACTTTTCCATATAGTACTCCATGGCCCTGATTTCTTCCCCGCAATTGTGGCTAGATCCCTTTTATACAATCTGTTCACATAGAATTGACCATCAGTATGATGCCTCCATAGCAATTTATCTGTTTCCAGATTTGTGCCAGGAAAATCTCCAATCAAAGCTAGCATATCCGATACCCACTCTATTTCCCAATCATTAAGAAACCTCCTAAAGAGAAAATTCCATCCTTGTGGGGACCAAACCTCTTGTATTTTGCTGTCAGGATTCAGGCAAATGGAAAACAACCCAGGGAATAAATTTTCCAAGGACCCTTGACCAGTCCAGTCTTCCTTCCAAAACAAAGCCTTATTTCCTCGACCAACCTTTATCCTTACATTGTCTCTGAATGCCAGCCATAGGTTTCTTATAGTCCTCCATACTCCCACACCATATGTTTCTGTCACTTCCTCTGAACACCATTGATCTTCCTGACCATACTTGTGTTGAATGAGTTCCTTCCATAGAGCTTGATCTTCCAAATTGTATCTCCACAACCATTTGGTAAGTAAACTGTTGTTGTGTATCTTTAAATTTCTTACTCCCAAACCCCCACACATTTTGCTCTGTTGAACCGCCATCCATTTAACTAAGTTGTAGCTCTTCTCAATCTTGTTACCTTGCCAAAGGAAGTTTCTCCTCAAAGAGTCTATAGCTTTGACTACCTTGCCGGGAATGGGAAAAAGTGACATCAGATAAGTTGGCAAAGAGTCCAAAACAGAATTAATCAAAGTGACTCTACCCCCCAAGGATAGATATTGGGATTTCCAAAGTGCCAGTCTCCTCTCTGATTTTTCTAGTACACCATCCCAGATGCTGACTGCTTTATGCTTAGCACCCAATGGCAGACCTAGGTAAACTGTAGGCAACCTCTCTATCTTGCACTTCAATATATTGGCCAAAGCTTGAATCTGTTGGACCTCTTTAATAGGAAAAATGCTACTTTTTCTCCAGTTCACCTTAAGTCCAGAGCATGCCTCAAAAATTACCAGAATAATTCTGATGTGACAAAGTTGTTCCTGCTCTGCTTCACAAAAAATTATTGTGTCATCCGCATACAATAAATGAGTCATATCCATCACCTCATTAACCCTGTTTTTGATTCTGAAACCCCTAATCCAGTTGTTTAGAGAAGCTCTCCTCATCAAACTGTCCAACCCTTCCATAGCAATGATAAACAGGAAAGGGGACAAAGGGTCTCCTTGTCTAAGACCTCTTTCAGCAGGAAAAAAACCTACAGGTTCTCCATTAACCAAAATGGAGAACCTGGTGGTTTTAATACAGAACTCAATCCACTTGAGCCATGTAGGGCCAAAACCCATTTGTCTAAGAATGTTGATCAGGAAGTCCCAATTAAGATGGTCATAGGCTTTTTCAATATCCAATTTGCACATTACCCCTGGCACATCTCCTCTAATCCTAGTATCAATACATTCACTAGCAATTAAAGCAGCATCCATTATTTGTCTCCCTTTAATGAAAGTCATTTGATTTTTGTTGACTAGCTTGTCTATCACCTTCTTCAACCTTTCTGCCAACACTTTGGCAATTATTTTATAAACCCCAGTAATGAGACTGATTGGTCTGAAGTCTCTTAGATCATTTGCCCCCACCTTCTTAGGAATTAGAGCCACAAAGGTAGCATTGAAACTCTTCTCAAAACTTTGGTGATAGTGAAAGTTTTGGAAGGTCTGCATCAGATCTTCCTTTATGGTTTCCCAGAATGCCTGAAAAAAGGCCATGGTGTAACCATCAGGCCCAGGTGCTTTATCACAAGCACACAATCTTATCCCTTCTAGCACCTCATCCTCACTGAATTCTCTAGATAACCAGCTCTGCTCCTCCATTGTTATTCTCTGTACATTATGAATATTTAGTGAGGGTCTCAAGTTTTCTTCCTCCTTATACAAATGGTGGTAAAAATCCACAATAGAGTTCTTGATTTCCACTGGCTCAGAGGATAACTCTCCATTAATCATTAATGACTCAATGGTGTTGATTCTCTTGTGAGCTGTTGCCATTCTGTGGAAATACTTCGTATTTTTATCGCCATTCTTGATCCACTGAATTCTGGACCTCTGTCTCCAAAAAATTTCTTCATTTTTTGCCACCTCCTCGTATTCCATGGCCAAGTGTACCTTTAGTATCTGTTCATCATCAGTAAGAGATCTAGACTCTTGAGTAACTTCCATGTCCCCTATCTGACTCAAAATTTGTTCCTTCCTTGCCTTCCAATTCCCCCTATTCTCTCTGCTCCATTCCTTCAGTTTTGTTTTAAGCAGCCTCAACTTAGTAGCTAGTTTGTAGTCCGGTCTTCCCGACACTTCAAAGGAGCTCCACCATTCATGAACTTTACTTTTGAAACCCTCTACATTAAGCCACCACTTTTCAAACTTGAAATAAGATCTCATGAAGGCCGTATTCCCACATGTTAAGACAATCGGATTATGGTCAGACCCCAAGCTAGGCAGAGTACATTGCCTAATTTGAAGGAACATTTCATCCCATGGGAACGAGTACAAAAATCTGTCAATCCTGGAGGCATTCCTATGGTTTGCCCCTCCTCTCCAAGTGTGTGATCCCCCAAATAAAGGGGGGTCAATCAGCTCCAATTCGTTGATACAACTGGACAGATCTATCATGGCTCTAGAAAGCCTGATACAGTTGGTTTTCTCGGAAGGAAACCTAGTAGTATTGAAATCCCCACACACTACCCAGGGTCCTTCACATAGACTCCTCATAGCTCCTAATTCTTCCCACAACTCCATCCTTTCATTTCTATCACAAGATGCATAGACTGCTGTGAGAAACCAAGTTAGTTCTTGATTAACTCCACATAATTTACAAGTAATTGATTGGTTCCCATATTCCACCATCTCCCCTTTCCATGATCTTTTGTCCCACATAACTAAAATTCCACCCTTGCTGCCAATCGCTTCCAGCCATATTCCCCCCATCCACCTATTCCCCCCTAATTGTTGTATATAATCCCCCACTGCCCCATTTAGCTTTGTCTCCATCAAAACTATAATATCTACCCCCTCCTGTTGTATTCTGCTTTTCACCAAATTTCTTTTATTCTCCATGTTTAAACCCCTAACATTCCATGATAGAATCTTTAAATTCATTGTAACTGGGTGGCACAATTTCTCCCCCTGCTTCTAGATTCACTCCTAGGTTCCCCATCCTTGAACTTCACATCGAAGATCAAATTTTTGAGCTCTTTAGGGATTATCTGATTGTCCTTATGTTCTGTCGCACTCGAGGCTAAGGAGCCTTCCTTTTCCCTTCTTTGATCAATTTTTAACAGAAGGGTCAAAGCTTCCCCAGAACAACCATCAAAAGACATTCCAAACATTTGGCTGAGTCGGAGGATATTGTCTTGTACCCATTGGTTTGTTTTCCCCTCTGCCTCTTTGCTGCATTCAGAGGCATCACAATTGAGAGGTGTCGGATCACTAAGAGGAATTAATTGTTGAGAATTCCCCTGTACCTCCCCTTCCTTAGTTTTATCACTTGTCTCCCTTATTTCCGACATAATCGACTTTGAATGACGCTTCTCTATATTGTCCAGCTGCAGAGACTTCGTCTGATTAGCTCTTCTTGACACTTCACTCCACATACTCTGTTCTATGCATGTTGACAGAGTATTTTGGGCTTCTGTATTAACTGGCCAAATGTTAATATCTTTAATAAAAGGCTCAACAACTTTTGTTGGGCTTTTATTTAAATGGGTCGGCTGGCCCAAATAATTTGATTGGGGTTTCACTGGACCTGCAACAGTGGGGCCCCCGTATGCATGTCCCATCACATCCACAAGATCATTTCCCTCTCTCCTTAGCCCAATTCTCTGTGAAGTCAACATCTGCTTTATGGCATCAGCAGCTTTATCCACATGGCTACTGGACCCCACAACATTCCTTAAATGCATATCATTATCCACAAGATCCTTTCTCTCTCTCCTTTGCCCTAATTCCTGGGAAGTCAACATTTGCTTTATGGAGTTAGCAGCTTTATCCCTTTCCTTTTCTAGCCTAGGACTGATTTCTTGGCTGTCAAGCTCAACCACCTCAGATCTGCGAAATCTTGCCGGAGCTTCAACCCAAACTGGAAGGGAAAAAATCAAACCACCATCTTGAATTTCAACTTCCCTGGGAATATTTTCAATAGGGCCTTTCACTTTGATTCGAGCCCATCGCAGATGGTTTTTTATCGTGGTTTCTTCTTCTGTTGCAAGCCATCCCCCACATTGATCTCCTATCTCTTTCATAATATTCTCAGACCATAGTTGGAGAGGTAGACCAAGTACTCGAATCCAAAACCATTGAAAAGTGGTGTGGGCTGGATAAGCCCCAGATGTCGGAGACCACCAGTCAAGCACAAGTTGTTTGCCCTGTCTCTTCCAATTACCAAGAAGAATGTGTTGTGCATCTTTCCTCGACTGGAATTCGAACAGGAATTGAATGCCATTCATGTCGAAAACCTGGATATTGTAAACTCCTCTCCAAGTTTGTTGGATCCACCTTCTCACATCATTTCTTGTTGGCATCTCGTTGAAATCTGGAAAGCTTCCTACTAGGCATCTCTGTAAAAGATCCTTTCCATCATGGTGTGAAGAAGCTGTCACAGTGCCTTGTACCTTGGAGATAGTTGGTTCCTGCACCATCCATCTGTTCTTATAGAGAGCATCCTTGTAGCTACCTTCTCCCCTCTTTGAAGGATGATTTATCTCCCCTACTGCTGGAGTACCAGCTTGCATTAAAGATCTCCTATTAATGAAGCTTTCAATCCGACTGACAAGTCCCAACCACCCCTCATTGTCCTTGTTTTCTGGAATAATAACAACAGACCTCATTTGGCCATCCAAACTTGTTGAACTTCAAGGAGCAAAAGATATTAGTTGAAACATCTCTGCCTCTCCATGTCTTAAACATTTTACCCCTGACTTCTGATGCTTCTCGCAACCTTCTGCATAGCCAAACCATAGCCCCTTTGCTTAAAGTCATCCTCCTGGTGTAGTACCTAGAGTTTTCCACCCATTCAAACCATGTATCAGAAATCATTATAGTCTCTGTAATGTCAAAAGATTTCCCACCTAGTCTAAAGTAAATACGATTTTCCATGATGAAAAAAAGGCTTTCAAAGAAAAGGAAGGATAGGGAAGATTCCGGTGGTTGAAGACCACCGGAAAAGGGATCAGAGACCCTGAAGGGGTCTTTTAAAAGGAAGTCTCGATAAAAGTGCCTGGGAGCATTTTCAGCGCCATTCCATATTCCATATGTAGTCTTCAAACCAAATCACCCATTATGAGATTTAATCTTTAATCCCGTATAAGATGGAAACAGGTAACTTTAATTATAGATAGTGATTTATTCAAGTCCCTTAAAAAATTGCTAACTTCATCTACAAAAGGTGAAACAAAAAAAGACTAAATTGAGACTGAACATGTATATGATATCAATAGGTTACCTGCAAATCACATTCCTACATGAAAGCTAAACCAGAAAGTTAATTAAACAGAACCTAAGCATCATGTAATGCAAAACGAAAAGGGGACAGACCACATGCTATGGTTATGTAAATGCATTTCCGGGACACTGCTTTCTGGTATCCACATCACGAACAGCCTCATTGAGGACGAAGCAGGATAGGATAGGGGGAAAGAGAGGGGGGGGGGGGGGTGGACAAACATTCCACATTATTGCTGTTCTAAATACTTCAGTAGAAACTGTTTCTAAAAACTTGTGTTGTGATTGCAAATGATGAAGATAAATCTGGTAATAGTCGGTTAATTCTCTTGTAAATTTGAGGACAAACAAGCAAATCCAAATTAACAAGGCAAAGGATATTTCCAAAAGATGGCAAAATCAAGTATGTGCATGATAATTATGTGAGCATTTTGTTGGCCCAGGAATTGTTTAATAACAAAGTACAATATCACAGGAAAAAGAAAAAGACAACACCCATCCCTCTAAAAACATCAAAACCTACAATGCCTACACCCAAAATCTAACAGGTTAAACCACTCCCACAATCTAAAAACATTAATACAGACAGGGGTCAAACACAAAACAAGAAAGATTAAAATCCCAAAATCCTTATCTGAACCAATGCCCCAGACCACAAAACCAGAAACTGAAACTTCTATCACCAAAACTAGCCCATATCCCAAGACCAAGAAACAGATATCTCCAAGACTCAAATTACATAATCAATAGCCCAATCCCAAGCCCAAGAGAAAACAATTCTGCATGTCAAAGAATTGGCTCATCGCAGAAGACAGAGACATCACTTCATCAAAAAAAGACAGCGACACCACTAAAGCTGCCATGGATGCCAGCCTCTGTTCTTCAGAGGTTGTGGATAACATATTCAAAGATGAATTTTGAGAAGGAAGAATCCAGCAGAGCCAGAAAATAAAAGATGACAATGAAGAGGAGATTCTGGAATGATGATGGGCCAACCCCTGATTACTGGAAACTCAAGTTGGCCCTTGCACCAAATTTGATAATCTGTTATTTTAGGTGAGGAAGAGAAAACTGGTAATTTTTCAATAGTAGCTAGAGGATAGAGAGAAAATGCTGCCTGTGGAAGAAAGTTTTATGCTGGAAAACAAAGAAGCAGTTAAGATTCAGTGCCAGGGTCTTCTGTAAAAGATAGAATTCTGGCGAGAGGAAAGAAGAAGTCACTCTTCCTATATACTGTGCCAACCAGAGATATTCTTTTGTTCCATTTGGGGTGGGGGTTAGGGTCAGGATAGAAGGTGAAACGGAGGAGAGAAGGGGAACACTTACGTTATAACTTCATAAAAGATATAATGTGGAAGTTCTCTTATGCATAGAATAATAAAGTGACTTGTAATAATTATATCAATAGAGGTGTGGACATGGAATAGCAACTTACGTCTTTAAGTCCAGAGATGCCAAATCATCTAGTGAAGATTGTTTCTTCTCTGAACACCCAGCTATGAGATAAAAGAAACGAATGTCAGCAACCAAAATCATCAGAAGATAAGAATGGATGGAGAAATTAATTAGTCACAACCTGGAAACACAGGATATTTAGCAATCAAATATTTTATGCTGATTAACCATTAAGTTGAAGAGTATCTGATTCAGGTCAGAAAAAGATAGGCTCGAATTTTTTTACAAGACAATATAAAGTTCATAATACTCTTCTATCCTAAAATAGTTGTCACTATTTCCTGTCAGGGATGTTCAACATACTGATGCCCTTCCAGATAAGATTTTCTCATCCCCAAAATTAGCCTTAGACAAAATATGTACAGATTTTCAATTGAAGTGGGTATAATTGAGGGGGGAGGGGCCGTGGAAACTATTTTAGTATTTACACTGAGTGAAAAAGTAACAGATGCAGGCAGGGGCGTACCACGTGGAGGTCAGGGGGTTCACCTGAACCCCCTGGTCGAAAAATTACACTGTATATATAAGGTCTATTTCTGATGTTATGAGTACATATATTAAAATGAACCCCCTCAAAACAAAAGAGAAGCATGGCTTAGCGGCAAAGGGGTTCAACGTTGACCGAGATAGTTGGGGTTCGATTCCCGCTTGCAACATTTTTCCACTTGTTTTTTTTTCAGCTTTGAAAGGCCGAATGGGCTCACAGAGGACACACACTCAATCAAGCTACTGGCCATGGAAAATGATCTGGAAAGTTAAGGTGCCCTTCAAGGTGGCCTGTTTTACTTGGCTCTTAGCAAAACAGGTTGTTCTCACGCAGGATAACCGTATGAAGGGCCTCGATTTGTGCTCCAGATGTTTTTTTTGTGAATGTGAGACAGCGACAATAAATCATCTCTTTTTACACCGTAAGGAGACAGTGAAACTTGGGCAAATTTTCATCAATAAAAGGGGCATCAGTTGGTCTATGCCAGGAAACATAAAGGAAGCTTTGGCATGTTGGAATCGGGATGGAAATCAGTCGGGGAACAGGGAGAGATGGAAGATTGTCCCAGCCTGCATTTGGTGAACTATTTGGCTGGAAAGGAATCAGAGATGTTTTGAGAACAAGAGCAGCTCTATGGAGAAGATGAAGCTGAAATGTTTAGCTCTTTTCTATTTTTGGTGTAAACATGAATATCCTCATGAAGATGAGGATATACCTAGTATGTTAGAGTCCTTAATGAGTTCATATGAAAACAGTAACACTTTTGTATTTCTGATTGTAAGTATTACTGGAGTACGTCCTGGGTATTCCTGTGTTTATAATACAAGTTACCTTTTCAAAAAAAAAAAAAAGGCCGAATGGGCTCTTGTTTTGGGCTCAAATCCAACTTCATTTCATTGTTTTTGGAAGGCTAAATGGGCTCTGGTTTCGGGCTCAAATCCCAACTCAATGAAATGCCTCATTGTTTTTGGTTCAATGTAAAGCTTTATTATTTTGTTATCATTATTTTTCTCTCTATGCTTTTTCTTTTTCTCAATTTATCTTTGTTTAAATTTATTAGACATATTTTAGATACTTTTGTCTTTTATTCTTCTTATTTATACTTCTCATTTTATTTCTACACAAGTCTCTTTCCATGTACTAACGATGAATTATTATTAAATTTGAAATTGATTTACAAAAAATATTATATAAAATAAATTGAATTAAAGTTAATCGAATGAAGAAATTTAAAAGTCGTGAATAATCTTTTATTTAATAAAATATAATTAATTGATCCCCCCCCCCCCTTAATTTTATAGTATTTCTTTCTTATTTTTTTCAGTTCGATTTTAAAAAGATGAAAACTAAACTAAACTTATTTGTTCTATTCATCATTTGTTTTTTTCATGAATGACGAACCTAGTAAATTGAATTAAATGACTAAAAAATCTACAATGTCAATTATTTATCTTATGAATATATATATTATAATATCTTAGTGGTTGAATTTAAAAAAAATTCAAAAAATAGAGTAGAACACTGCAATATAAAAGAGAAAAAAACACAAGAAATACTTTTTAAAAAAGCTCGATGAAATAGGATAAAAGTAAAAAAAAAACAAACGCAGCATGACAAGGCAAGTTAAACTTATTGGATTCAGATTACTAGTTTCCTCCTATGTCGCTCAGTTTTTCATCTTGTAATTTTCACATGTTTACTTGTTTATATTTCGAACCCCCTTCACAGAAATCCTGAATCCGCAACTGGATGCAGGAAAAGAAGAGATGGAGGAGCAGTTTCTGCCACTTTCTGGTATGAGAAGTTATTTTGAAAAAGAAATGTAAGAACCTAAAATAGATGTATCCGGAATTTCAAATTTTCAGTGTAGTGCTTCTTTTGCTAATGACATTGATGTAATGTTGGAGTTTTTGGAATCCCTGAAGTTTTAAGAGACTCATACCCAGCAAACTGTTTTTTACTAGTGCAGTACCATCTTGGGGTTATATTAATAAAATTACGTCTTATCAAAGAAAAATAGGAGTTAAGAAGAAAATACTGCATGCAGTGTAAGTTAGGCAAACACATTCAGCTAAGGAAGGAGAGGGAGGGAGAGAGAGAGAAGGGAGGTTTAAATAAGAGAAACATACAAAAGAAGTACCTTAAGGTAGTGAGCTAGGCTATGAGAAGTGATGTTACAAAACAAAGTACAAGATGTTGGAAATTGTGTACAAAATTTACAGTTTTCCTTAAGTAGTCCCAAACTTTTTAAGTTTCCTACACTATAGCTTCCGCACAGTATTATCTCATTCAATTATGTCCCTAACATGGAAAAAAATACCACATCACATGAAGTTCTCAAACAGAGCACAAGTTCATGTTCCTGAGACAGACAGTACCAACAAAGATCTGATCCTAGACTCATTGCTTCAAAACCTAGTTGATAACTCATATGTCCATATCTTTCAGATCCAACATAGAATTTCTTCTTGGGCATTAGAGAAAGCTCATCTATTATGCACTAAAAAGCTACCATATGAATAGCTGTCGAAGCATAATTTCATCATCTGCTACCATGCATATAAGGATTGAGGAATTCACATGAGATTAAATACAAAAACAATAAGTTGACATGTGAATAAATAGTTAAAACATGCAAACACACATACATGCGCATGCACGCGGTTGTGAAGAAGAACCTTTCAGATCTCAAGTACTTAACAAAAATTAGACATCTACTGGCTCAAAAGATTTTCACAGCTTTACAACAATCAAAGTTAATTCAAGAATAAGAACAAAACACTTCTTTAAAATTGCTTGAGAAAAGAGAAAAAAACAAAATGAATGAAAAGATAGACACGTAAACAAACACATAAGAGTGAGAAATGTCTACATACCTTCTGATGCTTCTGGTTTATATCTAGCTGTTCGATATTTCTGCATTTCAGAAAAATGGTTCAAAAAGATCAATAAAGAAATACAACAGGTCCATCTCCAAAGGGAATCAACTTGAGGACATGAGATAGCACAAACCTGCAAATGGCTTTTAACGTGATAGATGGTCAAACCCTCAACTTTCATCATTTTTAGCACCCCTTTGGGAGTAGCTCCTGCAGCTCATGTAAAATCACTGAGTCAGACAACAGTCTAATACTAAAACTTGGTTTATGATGCACAACAAGGAGAGCTTTATAAAAAGTGATGCACAGCAAGGAGAGTAATCACTTTCACTTCCACCAAGCTTGTTGACTGCTTCAACAAAGGCTTCATGAAGTTCTGGAGTCCAACGCATGCGTTGCTTTGTTGCAGCACTACTTGCAGGGGATGATACAGGAGCAATTGCCGAAGTTTCTACAGGCACAGCTGGGATTTGCTGTGATGCTTGGACTTGCTGCATTGGGAAATTCAAATGTTGTTTTTCCTCCTGAAATTGCATCTTTGAACACACAACAAGATAAGAATGGGTCTCCTTCTGTTCTTTCAACACCAATAAGATGCGTATGAAAAAGAAGTAAATGAATGAGGAATAGAAATTCAGCAGTCAGTGCAGAATAAAACTGACCTTCAGCTCCGAGTCACCAATACTTGTATCAGCAATGATGTCGTTCCAATTAGAAGGCAGAGCATCTTCATCATTGAGTACAAGGTCGGCCCACTCCTGCCAATCACTTTGTTTATTGCTACAAGCTACCTGACTATTCTGGACAGGGTTATTCATCGAATAATCAAGGAAATTAGGCAATGGATCTATACACCAGGGTTCATGGTTTTCATTCAAATATTGGCTTGATGCTGTGGACTGAAGAACTCCCGAATGAGGTAATTGAATCGATGTCTCACTATATGTTGACGGAGAAATGAAAGGTGCAGGTCCTGAATGCTTTTCCTGGGGTGAAACAGATGAGAACTGAAGATCTGCAGAAAATCCTGATGATGATGAGAACATAAGACCAACAGCCCCACTGTTGGAAGGCAAAGAAGAGACAACAGTTCCAGGATGTTGCTTGAGCTCCTTCTCCATCAAAGCCTGCTGCAAGTCTGGAAACTTAGGGTACTTTTCTCCTAGGGCTGTTGGAAACATAGAGAAGGAAGAAGAAAGTGCCCCTGATGCACCACAATTACTGGGTTGACTTGCAACCACAGACACAGCAGGGCGTGCTTCCATTTGAACTTTGTGGATGAGTACAGCACACTACTATATTCTCCTCAATTAGTATCTTCTAATTTCTTAGTAACCAGTGTCCAAGATTGATTCCTGCATCATCAGCAGGACATCAAAATCAAAACACCAAGAACCTCAAAGACAAAACATAACATACCTTGCATGTAGGATTATTAAACACACATGGTACTCATGACTGGACACAATTCCAAGGAAAAATATAAAAGAAAAAATAACCATTTTAAAAATTAAGTGCTTAGCAACATGGATTATTATGAACAGAAACAACAAGCGTACTACAACTAAAAAGGAGTATACGAGATATTTCTTGCCTTATTATAGGAATATTTAGATGGTTAAACATAGTTCTGTCAATGGTGAAATTCAGCAAACACAGAAACTGCATGATAGATACATGCTAAACCCCACAAATGAAAGTTATATGTCATTGTGACAGCTAACTTACAACCAAGCAAAGAAATCAAGCATGACTTGCCAGTAAGATGATGCAAGACCCCGGCACTGCCAAGTAGAACACATTGTACAACTGGAATCATTTTTGTAACCACAGTAATTCGATGTAAATTATCACTAATATTGCAACCTTGCCAACCAAAGATACACATCATATTCACAATTTTAAGTTGAAGAAATGTTAAATAAACTAAAAATGAATCGCATCATTGCAGTACACATGGAAATACTATGCATTTTTCAGATACATCCACATTAGAAATCCCAACAGAATTAGCCATTTATGTGTGTGTCAGGATGGCTGCCTACATGGCAACATCACATCCCCTTGTGGTGCGACTCTTTCCAAGACCCCACAAGAACGGGGATGCTTCATGCACCAAGCTTCCATTTTTTTAGCTTTATCTAGAAATCCCAACAGAATTATTTCTTTGAGAAGTCAAACCAGAAGATTTATGATTTCATTACTCAGGTTCAAATCCTAGTGAAGGCAAAAACACTGGGTGATTTCTTTCTAAGTACCCGGTACCTGTGTCTGTGGAGGTAGCAGGTGACCCATTGAATTAGTGGAGGTGCAAGAAAGTTGTCTAGACACCAAGGCTATTTGAAAAAACAAGAAAGATTAATGATTTCTTCTGTGAATTCAGAAGGAAAGGTATTAGGTTGACATCAAGGCTTTCATAGTCTTACATGTATAGCAAGGATTCAACTATACAAGAGCAAAGTTATTAGAGTGGAGATTACATGCCAAAACGGAGCAATTTTTGCACAAAGAGTGAGCATAGCTTGTGTTGGCCAAAAAAAAGCTTGAATAACATCTTTGGTAATGACAAAAGAGAATAGGACTTGAATGACACTACCAAGCTAATGTAGCTCTGAACTGGATAGGGCTAAAAGTCGAGTAGTACTATCAAATCGGGATAAGAGATTAATAAATTTCAGAATGCAAGAAGAACCCACCTGCTGTTAAACCATGTTTATACAAGGCTAACCTCTTATATTCATCTTTTCCTTTTGCTCAGAATAGAATTGATCATGTCAAGTTAATTTAGCACTGACATCAGCTATAACCTAAAGCTTCCGCTTTTATCTCAGTACCCCAACCAGATAAACTGAATATAAAGTTGCAAGAAGTCCACACACAGAGTCAATGTTGAAATTTTCAATCTCAACCAACTTAATCTAAATAAAACCCGGCAAAAGTAACCAATTAACTATGTCTCAAGCCCAAATTAATCTGAATGGGCTCTCTGAATCCTCTAATATTCATTTTGCTCGTCACGAACTTATTCCATCCTAATATTGGTGAATAATTTGTCTTTTTAAGGCAAATTAGGGATTCTCTAAATTCTAAAAGTAGAGGATCTCTAAAAATCTCACACTTAGTCCTAGTCACTAACTAGATTAGCAATGCTCCGAGCAAAATCCTGTCCTTGGGCAAGTTTTATCAACTAAGGAGTCAATTGGTAATGCAGGTATAAGTTATTCCATCTTCTACCCTACATAAGATAATACACCAATTCCTTCATAACTTATAAACACATTATTTATTCGGGTTTTAAATTGCAAACCAAACATCTTATCAATATACATGAATAACTTACTTCTTAACCAGCCCAAAAGTTGTTTAACATACACAAAATCAACACTTGAATAAGTTAACTCATTACTAGCACTACCAAAGGAACCCTCCTAAGTTGATACCACCTAGTTGGTATGCATGCCTATAAGAAATCTTTGCTTTTTGTCTGTTTACCCTTGTCTAAGACTCTAAGAACAGGTTTAATAAGAGAAAGTACAGGTCTTCTAAGACAACTTACCCCACTCCACCCCACCCCACCCTATCCCACACAAGAGATATCCAATTAGAGCTACAATCAAACTCAGCAAAAAGAAAAGATAACATCAAAAATCACTTCTTTTGGGAAAAGATTATCCATTTTCATCCAAAAACATCAAAATTATTGAAAGAAACGAAAAGGGTATACGAAACTATTACCTAAAAACACACCCACAAAAGAAAAAGTTCAAGTTGAACATCAAAACAGCTCCATTAGAACCCGAAAAACCGGCCAATCATAGAGCATATAAACATCACTATATGAAATTACCTGTATGTATAAACAGATAAATCGTTTTTGCAGATTTTGGAGGATTTCATATCATCGCCGGCGAAATCGAAAGAATTTGAACGATGAACGTTGATTTTTTTGGTTGGCTGAGAATTTTGTATTCTAGTAGTACAGTGCCTACTTGCAGAGATGGAGGTTGACTACACGCGCTTAGCGCTTATGTAGAGCGCGTGAGGAGATTTGAGAGAATATGAGGAGAAGTTGGTGACTATCATGTGGTGGGTCCCATTTGACCAAGAAAGCAATGTTATTGGTTTGTAAGGTGAGTTTCTCGTGCGGTGCACGTGTGGTTTTTTAAATATTTTTTGGATTTTAATAATCTAATTCTTTTTATTTCGAGGGAACAGGATTTTCAAAGGGAGTTTAAAATCTAAAGAAATAAACATATTAACTAGATGAAGGGAGTTTGACATCTACTATATATATATAAAAATAATAATTTTAAGGAAAAATTGTATATAATAGCAAACTATTAATTCAAATTAAATGCTATAAATATAGTTTGATTTAATTGTACCTCATAGCAAACTGTTGCTATTTCACCTCTCTCCTGGTGAATCTCGCTCGCCACTCTCGTTCTCTCCCTCACCTCTCTCATTTTTTATACAAACACAAGTGTATAAAATGCGTTTGTGTTTGTATAAAGCGAGAGAAAATTGTATATATACATATATTTTCGTTCCCCTCTCTCCCCTCTCCCAGATCTCACTCGCCACTCTCCCAGATCTCGCTCTCTCACTCGCCTCTCCCACTTTATACAAAAACGCAAATGTATAAAATGCGTGAAAATTATATATATACACATATTTTCGTTTCCCTCTCTCCCCTCTCTCAGATCTCGCTCGCCACTCTCCCAGATCTCTCTCGCTTACTCGCCTCTCTCACTTTATACAATTGATCTTGTTGTATATTTATATCAAAGCAGATTATACAACTGTTTTCTTTTGTATATGTATAGCGAAATATACATATTTATGTTTGCTATGGAGCGTAATTATGCAAACTTTGCTCTAACATATAAATATGAATTTTGAGTTTGCTATATGTGAAAGTTGCTCTAATTTTAATCATATATAAATAATATAATTTTCTACTAAATGGGGTTTAGGTGACCCATGACTGCAAATTGGTTCCTTTCCTGCTTTTAGGCAAAAATACAAAAATAAGTTCAAAACTAAAAATTGAATATCAGCAACTTATGACTTTTAACTTTTAGTTTATGAGTCATTAATAATTGTGAGTTAAAGACTCATATTTCTTCAACAAAAAAAATCAAAGACGTCTTTAACGTATTAGAGTCAAATTCAATGATTTTCAAACAGAGATATTTTTATATATCTTAGAGCATTACAAATAAGTTATAGTTACAATATTAGTGTCTTTTGTTAGCTATAATATTAGCATATCTACTAGTTTCATCATTAGTAATAACATTTAGATTCTCAAACATTGCTAGTTTAGTACACGTAGATACTGAAATTTGTTTATTAATTATTACTATGTCTTTGTCTGCTTGCAAAATAGGTCTGACACCTACTAAAGTTGCTATTAGGATAGAGGTTTCATTAGTTGTACCTAATTTGCTTCCTTCATTTGCCAAAAAGTAAGCTAACTTATTCCTATGTTGAGAGTTATGGTTTACCACTGGATTCCCCAACCTCTTCAATAGTAACATGTAATATTCCTCGTTAAACTGATAATTAGGATGTGTATGATGGCAGATTTCAATTACCTCAGTGGAGTCAGTTTTTATTTCAATTGACATTATATGTTTTTCGAGAGCAAGTTTCAGTCCAGTTTCAAGAGCTCGCAATTTTGTCATTACGTGACTAAAGGCATAAATCTTTCTGCTAAGAACAATTACCTTGTGAGTCCGAGGTGGAGCTATAGCCAAGCAAGGGTGATCAGCTGAACACCCTTCATCGGAAAATTAGATTGTTTATATAGATAAAATATTCACTGCTATTTGCATATATTAATAAATAAATGTACACATTTAGTCACAACAGGTGTTCACACTCCAGCGGTAAGCTTTCTCAGTTAAGTCTTTGGGGTCTGGAGTTTGATCCTCAATGCTTCCATTAATAACACAATCTTTTGTAACTTTTTTTTTCAAAAATAAAGGAAATAAACAGAAAGTCCCCCCTCCCACCCCCCCTCCCCCGCCCGCCCAGTATTTTTCTAGCCATACACTTTTGATTACACTTCATTTAATGTATTTATTAACTTGATAAGTAAGATTCACACCTCTTTATTCAAGTTATTCAAATGCTCCAAACTCATTAAATGCTTTGAGAAAAATTATTATTTCTTTATACTTCTAGTTCATATCAAGTGAACTGTTATGATATGACACACTCTTTAAGAATTACATTTAAGAACAAAAAATAAAGGTTACTTTTCATTATTATACGTTTAATTATTTTTAAACTATTTTCTTATAAAATGTAAAATAATTAAGAATCTCATTAAAGGAATGGTAAATATGAAGGAAAAAAAAATTTCAACAATTCACATAAAATGACTTAGAGAGAGTATAATTTAACTAGTAGCTAAAATTATTTTTGTTGACCTTTCTCTGTTAGTTTAGATTTATACCATTTATAGTTTTATAATTTTAAATTTTCATATGATTTAGATAAATGAAATGTAATTTAATTTTAAATCTGGGTGAACTCAGTACTCATGAGTAAAAAATGGTTTGTCCACCTAGTCTGCTGAAAAAAAATTATTTACTTGAATATCCTTAACGAAATTCCTGGCTCCAATGTGTGAGTCTCTGATAACACCACCAATTTCATCCATCTGCAGGTTATTTTGAATGAAAGTTCCATCAATATTTAACATAAAACCATTAGTGGTTGGGGGGAACCAACATATTTTTATATCTCTTTTGCTAGAGGCTTTTGAAGGGGAATCAATCATGTATTTGATAAAGAACACGCCATTAGATTGGAGAAGACCAATACATTATATATGTTAGTGTTATTTTCATGTAACTTAACGATGTTGGCCTTATTAATAACATTATATTGTTGGGAATAATCAAAGAGAGACCTTCACCTATCATGGTTCCCAAGTTGTTGGATAATGCCAACATCGAATCATGTCTATGGAAAGGCGCACGAGGGGTTGGATGGTCCTGGTTGAAGTCATGATTGAACATGACGCTTGCTTGGTGGACTTAGTTAAGAAATAAAATTATGATTTTGCTATCAAGACGGTAAGCGCTTGATCCTAACAAGTGGTATCAGAGTCGTCAAGGTCGTGAGTTCAATTTACAAGAGCAACATTTTGCATGAGGCATGTGTTGGGGGTTGAAGATTGTTGGGTAATGTCAGCATCTTGTCTATGGCAAGACCCACGAGAGGTTGGGTGGTCCGGGTCGGCGTCATGATCAAACATGTCACTTGCTTGGGGGGACTTAGAGCGTGTTTGACGTTGCTGCTAAAGACTGCTTATTTCTAGAAGCACTTTTTTAAAATAGTTTTTCAGAAAAATGCTTTTGAAAAAAAGCAATTTGTGTTTGGTTAATTCATTTGAAAAATATTTCTGATAAGCAAATTGTGTTCATCAAGGCCCAGGAATCCGTTGGACATCTCATGACTAATCTTTTTTTAAAAAATGCCTTTAAGAGTCAAATTTCAAAAAAAGACAAGTATCAATATATTCTTAATTTTATACAGAGAAAATATTTTAAATAGTTATTATAAAAAAATAAAATAAAATAAATTTTTTATTAAATTTAAAAGTACATATTTAATTTTTTTAATCAATATTATGCATAGATAAATAAAAAAAATCAAATATTGATATAATAATAACATGATGATTTAAATATAATTAAAAATATCAAATATAAATAATAGTGATGAATGTAAAATAAAATTAAAAAATTATTATATAAAAATAAAATTCTTAAATGAAACTTAACCAAACTTATGAGATATGCTAATTAATTAATAATGCATATAGTGGTAAATATGTAAATACGGAAGGGATATTTTGGTCTTGAAAAAAATAATTTTCTACTTCTGGTTTTTTAAAGAAGCAGAAAATTTTAGCTTCTTCTCAATAGTATGAAAACTGTTTTTGCTTCCATTTAAGCACAATTTTAGTGATTTGCCAAATGCCTTTATTTAAAAAAAAAATGTTTTTTTCTCAAAATAAGTGTTAATGGCATTCCAATAACAATGTCAAACATGCTCTTAGTTAAGAAATAAAGTTATGTTTTTGCTATCAGCTATAACTTTTGACATGATGGTAACAGGAGCGGAGCCACAACCAACAAAGAGTGATCAATTGAACACCTTTCGTCAAAAAATTACATTATGTATACAAATAAAATGTTATGTATTTTTTTGTTAATTAAATAATTGAACACACGTTAACAAATTGAGGGTGATAGTCCAGTGGTAAGGGTGTTTAGTTGAAACTTGGAGGTTTGCTATTCAATCCCTGCTAGGCAAATACCATCTATTCTCTTATCTTTTGTTTTTTTCGCTTTATTGTTGGCCCCATATTTTACTCATACTACATAAGTATTTATTTTTGGGTTTTTTATTAGACACTACAAATTATTCTTTTAAATAACTTTAGACACATTAACATATTCTTTTACTATCTTTCTATTTTTATTTTCTTATGTTAACTACATGCGCATCAACTAAATACGTCTATATTGTTCTCCTTATTTCTAAGTTTTACCTCGGTCAATAAAAATGAAAAAAAGCACATTTTTTTCCTTTCAACTATTATTCTTTTTGAGATTATCAATAACTTTTTTAATGTTTCATGATTAAAAAAAAGTATTATTATTATTTTATCACATTTATTTTGATATATGTGTTATTATTTATATATAATTTAATTATTAGCTAAAGTTAATTTTGTTGACTTTTTTTTTTTATGTCAATAGTGATTTACATGATAGATTATTATGTTTATAATTATATATGTTAATATAATTTAATTACTTTGGAACTTGTTTTTTTTTACTTTCGTTAGGAAAATAATTTTTCTCATTTTTAAGGAGCTTGTTTTTTTAGAAAAAATATTTTCTAAAATATATTGACCAACTAACATGAAAATAGCAAAACATTTTTCTCCATACCAAACACACCTAGATTCTTTTTTTTTTTTTTTTTTACTTTTTATTGCTTGCTTTTGTTCAAAAGAATTGTGAGTTGAAAAAAATTATGCACCTTTAAAATTTGAACACTTTTGACAAAATTTTTGACTCTACCACTAAATGTTAAGGCCTTGATCTTGACCGGCTGACTCTACCACCTTTGACAAACATTTCAACTTATAATGATTAAGTAATTTAGGGGTCATTTGATAGAATGTATTAGAAGAAATAATATATGCACTACCTTTGATGTATTAGTTAGTACCTTATTTGGTGCAATTTTCAATCTATGTATAACTAATACCAGCATAAGTTATACACTTTATCTATGCATAATCAATGCAAGCATAACTACTACAAGCATTACTAATGCAAACATTATTAATACAAAATTGTTGATTTATTAGCATTTTAATATTAATATTTTTAATATATTAATTTGCTTTATTTTGGAGTTAGAAAGAATGATGAATGTTTCAGCAGTTAGTGGACAATTATCATTACTGGAACGTTAGGCATTAGTGCCTAATTACTCATTTCTGTTAATCAATTTGCATAGGCATTATTGGCCATTATGTGATGGTTACAATATTGTTATTTCCGTTGTATTATTCTGGCAGAACTAGTAGTGGTCAACTATGACCATTACTCCTCCATATTGAAATCTCATTCTTTATTCCTCCATTATACCTTGTAACTGATGTAACTCCTAGGCCATTTATCTTTACTATTTATCACACCATTATCTTCCTATTCATTGCTAGGAAGACTTCTTCTAGTATAAATAGTGGTGGTCTTCATTTGGTTTGGGACACACAATACAACAAGAAATATAGAGTGCATAAGGTTTGTCAAAAAGAGAGTTCTTATTAGTTGAAGGGAGGTGTTTCTTTTTGTGGAGCTTTGGACTCAACTCTTGTCCAGAGTTGTTGAGTTATACTTTGTGTTAAGGCAGTTGTATCCTGGAGGAGACAAGTCAAGAAGGACTATTGTTGGACCGGTGAAAACATTTGCTGCAGTGGGCTTGAATCTCATTAAAGAGAGCGAGATATCCGCACCTTAGCTTGAAGAGTTTTATTTTCTTCATATTTATTTTCAATTGTAATCTTGTGTTTTTGTTATCTTGTAAGTTTTCACTAACAATTTTAAGGAGATTAACCATGGCTACAATTGAAAAAAAACGCGAATGTCAAGATGGGAGACCTTAACAAGCCATTTCGGTTCAATGGTATCCATTTTAAGAGACGGAAGGGTAAAGTACTTTTATACTTAAGTCTTCTCAATGTTTCTTATGTGTTAACTGAGAAGAATCCTAATAAAGTAGACATCACCTCTATGAATGATGATGAAACTATTTCTCATCTAGAGAAAGTGGAAAAGTACGATGGTGATTCCTCTAAGTGTCGGTATTATATTCTTAATTGTCTATCTGATAATTTTTATGATTATTATGATAGAACTTACTCTAGTGCAAAGAAAATTTGGAAAGCATTGCAGAGTAAGTATGATACCGAAGAGGCTGGAGCGAAAAATATGCGGTTAGTAGATTTTTTTGTTTCCAAATGGTGGGCAACAAATCAGTGGTAGACCAAGCTCAAGACTTTATAATGATTGTTGGAGAGCTTAGGTCCGAGGAGGTTAAAATTGGAGATAACCTTATTGTTTGTGGCATAGTGGATAAACTTCCACCTTCTTAGAAGGAATTTCAAAAAACTATGCGCCACAAACAAAAGGAAACCTCTCTTGAAACCTTGATAATGAAAATTCGAATGGAAGAAGAGGCAAGGGGCCAAGATGCACTTTTACAAACAGAAGAGAACAACATCACAACGAAGATAAATTTAATTACTTCAAATAATGCTACTCCTAAATCTCACAAAAATACTTCTTTGAAGCCTAAGAAGAAAAAATTCAAGAAAAATAATGGTAGACCTCCCAAGAAAAATAATGGTGAAAATAACCAAGCACAAAATCAACAAGGTCAAGACAAGGGACCATGCTTTGTTTGTGGCAAGAGTGGGCATATTGCTCGATTTTGCAGATTCTGAAAACGTGATCCTAACCCTCAGGTAAACGTTACCGAAGAACATTTTGTGGCGGTGATTACCAACATAAACATGGTTGAGAATGTTGATGGATGGTGGGCTGATTCTAGTGCAAACCGTCATGTCTGTTATGACAAAGACTGGTTTAAGAAATATACTCATTTTGAGGAGCCCAAAACCATCATGCTTGGTGATGCTCACACTACTCAAGTGCTTGGAAAGGGAGATGTCGAATTGTGTTTTACTTCTGGAAGGGTATTAACTTTGAAAGATGTACTTTATACTCCTTTTATGAGGAAAAATTTGATGTCTAGTTTTCTTCTTAATAAAGCAGGCTTTAAACAAATTATTGAATCTGATCAATATGTAATAGTGAAGAAGGGTATTTTTGTGGGGAAGGGGTATGCTTGTGATGGGATGTTTAAACTGAATGTTGAAATGAATAAAGTTTCTACTTCTGTTTATATGCTTTCTTCTACCAATTTTTGGCATGCTCGTTTGTGTCATATTAATGATCGTTATGTTGGAATCATGAGTAGTTTAGGATTAATTCCAATGATTAAAAAGAATTTTGAAAAGCGTGAGGCTTGTAGTAAAGCCAAAATCACTAAAATGCCTCATTTTCAAGTTGAAAGAAAAACTGATTTGTTAGAATTAGTTCATACTGATATTTGTGAACTTAGTGGAATTTTAACTCGTGGAGGTTATAGATATTTTATCACTTTCATTGATGATTTTTCTAAGGTTACATATGTTTACTTGATGAAAAATAAAAGTGATGTTTTTGAAAATTTCAAAACTTATCTCCATGAGGTTGAAAATCAGTTTGGAAGAAAAATAAAAAGAATTAGAAGTGATAGAGGTCGTGAATATGAGCCAAGTGAGTTTAATTCTTTTGTTAGATCATTGGGAATAATTCATGAAACTACTCCTCCTTACTCTCCTTCATCTAATGGAGTAGCGGAAAGGAAAAATAGAACTTTGGTTGAATTGACTAATGACATGCTTATTGAGTCACATGCACCTTTAAATTTTTGGGGTGAAGCTGTTTTAACTGCTTGTTATGTGTTGAATCGTGTGCCTCATAAAATGTCTAAATTGACACCTTTTGAATTGTGGAAAGGTTACAAGCCAAGTTTGGGATATCTAAGAGTTTGGGTTGTCTAGCCTTTGTGAGGCTAATGGATCCCAAGATTACAAAATTGGATAAGAAAGTTACTACTTGGGCTTTTCTTGGTTATGTTTCAAATAGTACAACCTATAGATTTTTTAATCTTGAAGATAATATTGTGATAGAATCAGGTAATGTTGTTTTTCATGAAAATAAGTTTCCTTTTGATTATAAATATAGTGGGGGTCAAAAGATTAAACAAAATATTATGTCACTACCTAGTCCTTCTACTTCTACTTTAAAAAATAAAGAAATTGATGATTTTGAGTTAATAAGAAGTAAAAGAACTAGAGTAGAAAAAGATTTTGGTCCTGATTTTTATGTGTTTAATGTTGAAGATGACCCTCTCACTTTGAAAGAAGCATTATCTTCACATGATTCTATATTTTGGAAAGAGGTTGTAAATGATAAAATGGAATTACTGATTTCTAATAAAACTTGGAAGTTAGTTGATTTACCACCGGGTTGTAAAACTATTGGTTGCAAATGGGTCTTAAGAAAAAAAATTGAAACCGGATGGATCTATTGATAAATACAAGGCTAGGCTAGTTACAAAAGGTTTTAAACAACTAGAAGGCCTAGAATTTTTTGATACTTTTTCACCGGTAACAAGAATTACATCCATAAGACTTTTAATTGCTATGACTGCAATTTTTGATTTGCAAATTCATCAAATGGATGTAAAAACTACTTTTTTAAATGGAGACCTAAATGAGAAAATTTATATGGATCAACCCGAGTCTTTTGTTGAAGCAGGCCAAGAAAGCAAAGTATGTAAACTTACTAAATCCCTATATGGCTTGAAACAGGCACCTAAGCAATGACATGAAAAGTTTGATTCTTGCATGATTGAAAATGATTTTAAAACAAATGAGTGTGATAAGTGTATATATCATAAGTCTTGGAATAATTCACATGTGATTATTTGCCTATATGTTGATGATTTGTTGATCTTTGGCTCTAACATGAATGTTATTGATGATGCTAAGAATATTCTTAGAAGTCATTTTGATATGAAAGATCTTGGTGAGGCAAATGTTATTCTTGGAATAAAAATAACAAGAACATGTGATGGAATTTTCCAGGACCAGTCACATTATGTTGAGAAAATTTTGAAAAAATATAGCTTTCTTGATTGCAAGCATGTTGCTATTCCTTTTGATTCAAGTGTTCACTTATTTCCTGTTGAAAATGAAAATGATGTAATAAATCAAAAGGAATATGCTAGCATAATCGAAAGTTTGAGGTATGTGACTGATTGCACTAGGTCTGATTTGCATATGCAGTAGGAGTACTTGGCAGGTTTACAAGCAGGCCAGGTAATGAACATTGGCATGCTATAACAAGAGTTATGAGATATTTACTTGAAACAAAAAATTGTGGTTTGTTCTATAAAAAATATCCCGCTGTACTTGAAGGCTTTTGTGATGCAGATTGGAACACTTTATCAGGTGATTCATGTTCTACCACTGGTTATGTCTTTACTTTAGGTGGTGGTGCTGTTTTTTGGAGATAAAAAAACCAAACTATAATTGCTAACTCTACCATGGAGGCTGAACTAATTGCTTTAGCTTCAGTTAGTGAGGAAGAAAATTGGTTAAGAGATTTATTATTTCAAATACCTTATTTTGAAAGACCAATTCCTCCTATTTTAATTCATTGTGATAGCACCGCTGCGATTGGTAGAGTTCAAAACCGTTATTACAACGGTAAATCCAGACCTATAAGGAGGAAACACAGTAATGTAAGATCATATTTGACAAATGGTACCATTAATGTTGATTATGTCAAATCTTGTGATAATCTTGCAGATCCTCTTACTAAGGCCTTAACAAGAGAAAAGGTCTGGAGCACATCGAGGGGGATGTGATTGAAGCCTATAAACCATTGAGTCATATATGAGGAAACCCAACCTGGGGACTAGAGATCCTATAACCAGGTTCAAAGGGAAAAACTAATCATATGATGACTTGTTGTGAAAAATGCACTATCTTTTTATTCCCTCCCTATGATGTGAGTGCATTGTTTCCTGTAGTTTGTGAAGGTTAAGTTGATAAAACTCTTAATGAATTTCTATAGCCCGTATGGGTGGAGTGTTAAGCTTACAGGAGCACTCTCGACAGATTTCACCTATGTGATGTGTGGACGTAGGTCGCTTCCTATGAGAATTGGGCTTATTCTCAAAAGCACTCATGAGACCGGGATAGCACATGGCCATAACGTGCTGGCTTTAAAGCTCATGTCACCACCTTGATTATTATGTGTGAGCAGTGATATTTTATTTCCCTTAAGCAGTCATAGTTCAAGTCTGAGACCACTACGACTCTGGAGTAAAAGTTACTGTTTCACTAAGTGGAGGTTCAATGCAGAGCACACCTTCATTATGCATAGTAGTCTTCCTTCAGCTAATGGACTCTCTTATCTAATATTAAAATGAGTGGGGGATTGTGGTTTATTAGCATTTTAATATTAATATTTTTAATATATTAATTTGCTTTATTTTGGAGTTAGAAAGAATGATGAATGTTTCAGCAGTAAGTGGACAATTATCATTGCTTGAACGTTAGGCATTAGTGCCTAATTACTCATTTCTGTTAATCAATTTTCATAGGCATTATTGGCCATTATGTGATGGTTACAATATTGTTATTGCCGTTGTATTATTCTGGCAGAACTAGTAGTGGTCAACTATGACCATTACTCCTCCATATTGAAATCTCATTCTTTATTCCTCCATTATACCTTGTAACCTATGTAACTCCTAGGTCATTTATCTTCACTATTTACCACACCATTATCTTCCTATTCATTGCTAGGAAGACTTCTTCTAGTATAAATAGTGGTGGTCTTCATTTGGTTTGGGACACACAATACAACAAGAAATATAGAGTGCATAAGGTTTGTCAAAAAGAGAGTTCTTATTAGTTGAAGGGAGGTGTTTCTTTTTGTGGAGCTTTGGACTCAACTCTTGTCCAGAGTTGTTAAGTTATACTTTGTGTTAAGGCTGTTGTATCCTGGAGGGGACAAGTCAAGAAGGACTACTGCTGGACCAGTGAAACATTTGCTGCAGTGGGCTTGAATCTCGTTAAAGAGAGCGAGATATCCGCGCCTCAGCCTGAAGAGATTTATTTTCTTCATATTTATTTTCAATTGCAATCTTGTATTTTTGTTATCTTGTAAGTTTTCACTAACAACAAATATTATTAATACACTCTATTTAACATTATTCTTATATACCTAGCAAACGACCCTGATAATTAATCATGATATCGACAGAAAATGACATGCAAAATGATGTGTATATATATATATTATCAATCAATAATTGAATCTTCATACGTGAGTCAAATAAACGAACAAGTAATTGATCGAAAACTTTAATACTTTTTATGTTTTTAGAGGCAATTAACACTCTTTGTAAATATTCCTAAAGTCTATAGAGACCTTGGATCCAATGACAATCAATCAATGCTGATAAAAAAAATTAACACTTTTTATTAATGTACATATTTATTACCGCTAAAAATTATTTTTATCCTAGTGATCTATACTGACACATGCTACAAAACTCATTTTCATGACTTGTATGCCAGGTAGGTATCAGTTTACATCAAGGTAATTAAGTCCCTTAATTTTTATTTGGATATTTCTTGTTGCAACTTGCAAATGAAAGACATTAAAGTGGTTTTCAGAGGTTTGATGGAGAAATTAACAAGTTGTGTAAAATTTGATCTAGCTAGTTAGCTAGAGTGTCGTTAATGAGTTTAAGTGAATTTAGCTTAAGATCATTATAAAAATAATTTATAAATTTTGAATTTTGAAGTCACATAGATATGACGATAAATACTACCATTATTCCACTTATATTTGTCCTGGCCACTTGATCAGTTTATTCATACTTCCCATTTATAACTATGTTATATGATTCGTATGCAAGGCAGCTCAACACAATCGGAGGCCTAAAGCGAAATTTCAACTAGAGGCCTAAAATCTAAATAAACTTCATATGCATTAATTTTTTTTTAAAAAAAAAACTTACATTTTTAAATGCAAAGTATACTTAATATTTTTTTTATAAATGATTTATTCGATTTCTTTTACAATTATTAGCTTTAGATAAGATTTTATCAATTCAACGTTGAAAAACATTTCTTACTCGGGCAATTATTATATGAATTGTTAACATAGAATTTAATTCAACAAGTTGATAATTTTGTATACCCCACATTTTACTATGCTTGTTGTAATGCTTGAAAATCTAAGAAGAAATAGAAAAAGAATTTACAATTCACTCAACACCTTTCGACTATTGATTCATATTTTTGATAGAATATTACTCTAACTTATCAAAAATTTAAAGAAGAGAGTGTAAAAGGAGTTAAAAGAATAAAATAATGTGAATATTGGTGTAGTGAGTGTAAGAAAATAAAATATTTTTTCTTGATTTCTTCTATTTAAATGGGATTAAAGAGAATAAAATATATATATTTTTTAAAATATATATATTATCATAAATAATCAATCTTTTCTATAAAAATTTAACACATAATTTATTATTGGTAAAAAATTGAGGCCCCTAAAATTGGGGGCCTAAGGCCAATGCCTTATTCAAATAAGCATAGAGCCGGCCTTGTTCGTATGAATAATTACAACAAGACAAAATAGGAGAAGTATAGTATTTGCATAAAGTGTTTGATAATTCTTGATTAATAGGTGGTAAACATATGCCTTTCACTAATAACTTTGTGCAAAACAATATACTATATTTAAACATAAAATATTTTTAAATATTTTCATGTTCGCGGTTAGTTAAAATGTTTGGAAAATATTTTCTCTAGGAAATCAAATTCCTTAATAATGAGAAAAATAATTTTTATAGTGAAAGTAAAAAAAACAATTAATGAAATATCTGCATTAATTGTGTCCTCCACCACTCTTCAATTACACACATCATCTTCACCCCACCTCATAGCCACCAATATTCCTACTGCCTACACCCCTACTCCCCTCACCGACACCTCTCTTACAGTATTTATTTAGATTATATATAATTAAAGACTCTATATTCAAATTCACATTGAACGTTATATTAGTTTAACTATGGTTAACCGCATCAAGCCAGGGAGTACTATAAATGAAAGAAATTGTGGAAAATCTTAATACAAGATATAGAAGATATTTCAAGTGACTTTTCCAAAAAATACATGATGTTCTTTCCACTTTTTGTAGCCCTTCTTATTATCATTATTCTCAGTTTCCTTCTTCCTAAAGCCAAAAGGAATGGAAAAAGCATTCTACCACCAAGTCCTTTAGGGTTGCCATTCATTGGAAATTTGCATCAATTTGATAGTTTAACCCCTCATATATATTTTTGGAAACTTTCCAAGAAATATGAAAAAATCTTTTCATTGAAACATGGTTCTACTACTATGATTGTAGTTTCTTCAGCAAATCTAGCAAAAGAGGTAACACAAATACAAGATTTAACATTTTGTAGTAGACCTTCTATTCTTGGCCAGCAAAAATTGTCATACAATGGTCAAGATATTGCCATGTCACCTTACAATGACTATTGGAGAGAACTTCGAAAAATATGTGTTGTTCATTTATTTAGTCTTAAGAAAGTGCAATATTTTAGTCCAATTCAGAAAGATGAAGTATCAAGAATGATAAAAAAAATATCTCAACAAGCAACCACTTCACAAATTACAGATTTGAGTAGTATAGTGATTTCACTAACAACTACAATTATTTGTAGAATTGCTTTTGGTGTAAGGTATGATGAAGAAACACATGAAAGGAGGAAATTGGATGAACTTTTAAAAGTGACGGAAGAAATGTTGGCATGTTTTTTTGTCTCTGATTATTTTCCTCTCTTCGGATGGATGGATAAACTCTCCGGAAAAATAAATAGACTTGAGAAAATTTTTAAGGATTTGGATGAATTTTATGAAGAACTCATTGAGCAACATCTCAATCCTAATAGGCCAAAATCCATGGAAGGAGATATTATTGATGTTTTGCTTCAATTGAAGAAAGAGAAATCAACTTCAATCGATCTTACTATAGACAACATAAAGGCTATTATCATGGTAATGAACTACTCTATTTGTGTCTATTTTTTTAAAATAACCTTACGAATGAATTAACAAATTGAAGTGAAAATACATATTAGTTAATCATGGCTAGATGTCAAAAATTATTACATAATAAGCAAGTCTTGTGCATTGTTATATATATTGACTTGATATATTAATATTCTTGCTTATCATACAACTAAGGTTTTTATGTGGTCATATTTGGGGTGCGATATCATATTATGATATGAAATGTTGCATTTAATTTTATCCTCCCACTTTCTCTTGTAGAATATGCTAGTTGGTGGAGTGAACACTAGCGCATCTACAATAATTTGGGCAATGACAGCCTTGATAGCCAAACCGAATGCAATGAAGAAAGTTCAAGCTGAAATTCGAGAATTCGTTGGGAAAAAGTCCATAGTGAATGAGGAAGATATCCAAAATCTTCCATATTTTAAATCAGTGATAAAAGAGACATTTAGACTGTATCCCACAATTACATTGTTACTACCAAGAGAGACGATGCAAAATTCCATACTAGAAGGATATGAAATTAAACCAAAAACTATAATTTATGTTAATGTTTGGGCTATTGCAAGAGATCCTGAAATATGGGAAAATCCAGAAGAATTTATACCTGAAAGGTTTTTGAATAGTAATATTGATTTTAAGGGCCAACATTTTGAATTGCTTCCATTTGGAGCAGGCAGAAGAGGATGTCCGGCTATCGCACTTGGTGTGGCTACTGTTGAACTTGTACTTTCCAATCTTCTTTACGCTTTTGATTGGGAGTTGCCTCGTGGAATGAACAAAGAAGACATCGATACTGATGTTTTGCCTGGACTTACTATGCATAAGAAAAAACCTTTGTGTCTTGTTCCTAGAAATTATCACTAGAAATTAAACAAGACCAAACTTCAATGTTTAAATTAATTAAATATGTATGTTTTCATTTGTTATCTGTTATGAATCAAGTTCGTCTAATGTAGATACTAATGTCACACAAGGTGTTATTGGACTGATAAGAGCTATTGGATTGTGAACAAGCAACAGAGTCGGGTTAATTTGGGATCTGTGTTGAATAGTGGATGTGAGAACGATTCTGTCAAAAAGGGTAGTGGTATGTGATTTAGGAATTATGCATGTTGTGAAGAAACGGTATGTTTCTGATCTCATCTTCTTTATCGAGTCTAAAGCTTCCCATCTTCATTCTTATCTCTATCTTCCAGTTACTTGTAATTTTCAATATATTCACTGTTATTCAATAACTTGAGTATTACAATTGCAAATGTAATCATGTTCTTGTTCTTAATAATATAGTGAGGAATTCAGATTTTTTACACTATCCATGTTTAATATATGGAAAATTTGACATAGACCCCTGCCATGTAAATTAGCAAGCAAAAAAAGAGCACAAGAAGTATGGGTACATATATATGTATTATATATAAAACTTGTATAATGTAGTAGTTGTTTCAATAAAATTTCCCTTATCTTTGACTTTAGATTCAAAGTAATTCCTTTTCTTTTGTAAGGAGCACTTATTGTGATTCATGGTAATAATTGTGATTTTGATACATGTAAAATTAAGTAAACTTTGGCACAGCCAAACCATTCTAGTTTTAGGATAAAAATTGTGATTTTGAATAAGTAAACTTTGGCTGCCAAACCATTCTAGTTTTAGGATTTCTCTTTTTGCCTAGTTAGGTTAACTAACAAAATGCTACAATTGCCTTTATTATCTTTTTGATGATTAATACAGCTTGTTTTGATGGTGTTACCTATTCTATAGTATTGCAACGCGTTCTTAGTTTAAATATCATATTTATTTTAATTGTTACTTAAATTTTATTTTATTGTTAAATTTATCGTATTTCTATTCAACATCTGTTGTGTCCCACACCCATTTTCACTCCACCCTCCGTATCCTCCTATTTGCTCCCACTCTCGCCTCTCATAATATTTTGCTTACTTATCAAACACCCAAAAGAAGAAAAATAAAATAAAAATTCACACATCATTTTCCTTTCTACTGCAGACACCCTTAATACCATCCATTTTTGTCCCCTTTAAATACCCGTCATTTTCGTGGCTACTGCAATTTGAATTAATGGATTCAATTTAACCGGTGGATGGAAAGGTGAAGTTGAAATTAAGGAAGCAGAAGGGGAAGAGCATGTTTTTCATTTGGATAAGCCAACTTGTGAGAAAGATAAGGCATTGATGAAATGGTTGGCTGATTTCTTTCAACAATCAAGTTGAATTTGACGAGAGGGATGTTGCTGGGATGGTAAGCAGTAAGCACCCCTTATACCTCCGACCCTTGATTGTGAGTTTGAGTCGTATAGCAAAAAGGTGGAAAATCCTAGGGAGGGGTAGTAAAAAAATTATGTACTATTTCAGTTGTTTCTCTCTAGCTTCTTCTCTCTTTTTTTTTTGTTTGATAAAATAAGTAGTCATTTTGGACTTAATTTGAGATTGTTGATTTGAATAGAGGTTGATTTGAAGTTGAAATTTTTTGTGGACTTGCAATTGTGGCAGGAGAATAATATAGATAAACTGATACTAAGTTGATATTTAGACATATACATCCCCATTGAAATCATCTTGATAGCCTAAGATAAGGAAATTGAATCCTTAAGATATAATGGAACCTGACTAACTTGAATCAACAATTCTCGGTTGCATAGCAAGCGGCAAGCCAGTCTATTCCCATGATTACATCGAAGTCTACCATTTCTAACTCGAATAAAAGTTTAAGAGCAAAACATGAAGTCATTATTAATTTGTAGTACTATAAATAAAGGTAGAATTAATTAATAATTGTAACTCCAACATATGTTTGACTTATTCCAAATTAATGAAATCCTAAATGAGTACCGCAAAAATACTAAACCTAGAACATATAGTAAATAATTAAATTGCCTAAATGCATATCCATATATGCACATCACATCAAACAGCAACAATTGAGTACTTGACTTTTTAGTGTCTCTGCTTTCCCTTTCTCATAATCAAGTTGCACTTTTGGCCTTGGAGTTGTAGCATTGATACATCCTGCACCATGCTCTAATTTCCCGTGGTTGTGGTTGCGGTTGTGGTCAAGTCCGTGAACGTGGTTATGGTTATGATTATGATCACGTCCGTGGACGTGATTATGATTGTGTTTGTGGTCATGATCGTGATCGTGGTCAGACTTTTCACTTTTTGACTTTTTTGGTTGTGAAGGCTTATCACCATAATGCAAAAATCTACCATCTCTTCCTCCATAATAACCTGGCTGATTATCTTCCATTTGTCCAACAAAACTAGAAATCAACATGTTATTTGGTACTCCAAATTTATTACCAATGCTATAATCAATTGGCCTTGAAGGTAAAAACAAGTTAGTTGAACACTCTCCAAATTGCAAATGACATAACTCTGCTTTATTCCTTGCTTTTTTTAGTATTTTCAAGAATTTATTTGGATACACAGTTCCCGATAGTTCCATTGTCCCATCTGTGTTCATTCTAAAATTTGTCACTGTTGAAAAAAATAATCGCAATAGTTCAACTTATATAGATCGCCGATTAAAAAAAAATATTCAAAAAAGGACTAAAGAAGTACCGTCGACGTTTTTTAACACCTTGGCAATAGTCCTTTGCCATCTATCAGCGTTAATATTAATCCTCAAAATACATGTCTGCGCAAAAGAGACAAATCAATCGTACGTGAATTTAATATAACACAATATAATACGATATAAATGAGAAAATTAAGGTACAACTATATTTCTTATTTACCATGAATGAAGGATACTCTTCCATCTTCCAATTTTTGCTGCTGCAAAGTTTAAAGTGCGTGTAAAATAATACAATACAATACAATATAATACAACACATTATAAAATGACAGGTAACAATCCTTCAAACAAATGAAGTCAAAAAGGTAGATTTTTCAATTTTGTAGAAATAAATAATTTTAATATTTAAATAAAGTAACATAAAAAGCTACATATAATAACTAGTATTCCCTCCATTCCAAATAAGTAGAGTTTTTAAGTTGGGCACACTTTTTTTAAAAAAAATGATTCACTCCTAGAAAGTAATATGTATTTTTAAGGGGTACACCCAAGCTAAAAACACCATGATATTTTATTTTTTTTGTATCAAGAAAGAACATAATCAAATGAAGAATTCACCAATTAGAAACAATAACAATAAAGAAGATTATAGAACAATGAAAATATCATATTTTTGCACAATACTAGAACAACAATAACATACTCGTTGAAATCTCATAACTGAAGTTCGAAGAGATTAGAATATACGCAGATCATATATATTTCTATTTTTGAGGTAGAAAGTCTGTTTATGATAGACACTCAAATTAAAGAAAATATTTTTTGCACAAAACTAACTTGTAGAAATGTAAAGATGTAAGCAAATTAACATTAACTAAAATGAGATCATAGATTTAGAGGATAGTTACCTTCGCTCTGAGATTAATTATATTGTTCAAGCAAAGTGTTGTAAGAGCATATATAATTAAGGCGGCTCTAATTAATGAAAGATCTTAATTATTTTGTCTACTAAGTAATGTTTTCCATATATTGTTGGCTTTAGAATAAGAAAAGATATATATTTTTTCCTTTTTGTTCCTCTTCCATATCTTTGGCTCGATTTTCATGGTAATTATATTATGGGTAAATCTTTATAATTAACATTACTATATGATTGATATGGTAACGAAAATGTTATAATAGGTTAAGTTATACTAATAATATAAAGAATATTTACGTTATCTATGTATATTAGTTATAACTTAAGTTGAAAATGAAATTATTTTTTGTTTGGTTGGAAAAAGCATATCATTATAGGCAAAGACGAAGTTAGGATTTCAATTTTATGGGTTTTGAATTTTATAATGGCAATTTTAAGTGATAATAATCAAGTCTAATTTTAATATTTGTACGTATCTGCATATTATTTGAGTAAAATCTATTGAGCTCGATTGAACCTACATATCGATTGGACAGCTAGATAGGGGGTGTGCACTATTTGGATTAAATCGAAAAACCAAATCAAATCAAACCGAATTCTAATTTGGATTGGTTTTTTGGATTTTTGGTTTGGTTTCGGATTTAGAAAAATAAAAACCGAAAAAATCGAATTATATTATGTTTAGAATTAAGTTGGAGTTAACCACTTTTGCCCCTTTTTAGTTATTTTCATTATGGTTTAGTTTATTTTTTTTTATGTTTGGACATCTATAATTGATATACTTTTAAGTATTGTGTTATACGTTTTACTTGTGATTTATATTAAAAAGTATATTTAAGAAATTCAATATTTTATATATATATATATATATATATATATTTATTTATTTATTTTTATTTTTATTTTTTTTAATTTTTTTCAAATTGCAAATATAATTTTTTTATGTTTCTAATTATTGACATAACCGATTAACCGAACCGAAAAAATCCAAACCAAACTAAATTTATTTTGGTTCAGATTGGGTTACACTTCTTCAAAACCAAAAACCAAAAACCAAAAACCAAAGAATCCAAATCGAATAGTATAAAACCAAACCAAAAAATCGAATGCACGCCCCTACTACTAGATCTGCCCCTAGTTACAGAATGCAGGTAGAGTAATTTTAAAATCGACAATTTCTACTCTTAGAAAATGAAAAAGAATTAATCTAATTGTAGATTGAAAATTAATCTAGTTATAGGGCAATGAAAATAGGAAAATATGTATTATTTTTCTGCCCGATATCACCTAATATCTTTTTTTACTTCAACTTATATATTAATATACATTGATAGTGTAAAAAAATAATAATTACACTGGCATATTGTTTTCTTTATCTATTATAACAAATAATCGTCTTATTTTCAGTATCACAAAATTTACTTTCTTTGAAAGTCATCGGTAAATATCTTTAATGTGATTTGATAACTTACATATGTAAATAAATAAATTAAAAAAATAAAATAATATATATATATATATATATATATATATATA
>NC_064288.1:3438991-3462859 GCF_019186545.1 Solanum stenotomum | reverse complement strand
TTTTTTTTTTGCTAACCGAGAAATCCGTCTGTGACCCGCCTTTTGGACCAATCACAGCCTTCTAAACTCGATGGATAATGGGTCCGCCCCTCTATCCTTCTCCACTTAAATACCAGGCTTCGCTTTGCATGGTGTGGGGCTTGAACCTACGACCTAAGCCACAAATCCTTCACCTTTTGCCACTTGAGCTAGGCCTTGGGGATACTATGAAATAAATTATATTAGTCCTATATTACTTTTTCGACATATTTATTAATATCATCCAATTTTAAAGCCGTATTTTTAATAATAGATTTGTACCTCAAGATGAGAGGAGATCATACATGGTAACCAAGTACCAACTTTGATTAGGTTCTCAACAGTGGCAAAAAAAGGTCAAGCTAAGTATTTTGAAATAAATGCCCAAATGACTATTATATGGATCCGGCTCCCCTCCATTACCCCTTTCCTCCATTTCGTCAAGTGCACGTCTAGATTAGAGACATGTGTCATATTTAAAGTTTAAAGGTCAAGATTATATCATATGAATAAATATCATAACCATAGTTAAGTCAATTAATTTTAGAAAACTATTCTCCAAATTTGATAAGAATTACAATATATTCCATACAAAATTTGATATTTATTAATATCTTTAATTTCATCTTATAATGAAGGAGAAGGGAATTAATAGGTGAGAAAACAATTTTAAACGTTCACTAAAAGTTTAAATTAAAGAAAATGACCATATAGAAATCTCATGTGTTTTATTTATAGATCTTATTCTTTTGCTGATCTCTCATGAAGAATAATAGAACAAAAATTATAATATAAATAACAGATTATAAAATCAAATCTATCTTAATATTAAAGTGAAAATAGAAAATACGACACATCAAAATTGTGTTTCTTGAAAAAAAGAGTGGATATGAGGACCATAGACTAAATTAGTTATCTAGCCATTTTGAAATTTTATTAATGGTGTTGAGGGAAGAAGGGTGTTGTTTGGTAGGAAATAAGTTGTGTTGGGATATTGTTGATGTTATTTTGCATTTTAATATTAGAAGTTTAAATATTAAGTTCATGATAATTAGTAGGCATAAAGTGGAGAAAGTGGTGACATAATCTTTTGTAACTCATATAACCACAATTGTTCTCCTCGTTATCTTCTACTAATTGTCTCACTAATCCTTAAATGACTGTCAACATTCTTGACATTTATTTGAATCCTAATACACCTATATAAATGATGTTTTCTTCCTTGTGTTGAGTATGTAAGAAAAGGTGGACGTGTAGTAATATATTGTGTATAGAGGTCAGTGTAGTGAAAGAGAGGGTTGAGACAAAGAAAAAACATTCCAAGTCTCCAACTTATTTATTGGACGTTGTCGGATGACTGAAGGGGACAAGTCAAGAGATATATTGTTGGATCGGTGTAGATTATAATTTATACCGCAATGAGCTTGAATCTCCTTATAGAAAACGAGTTCTTCGCGCCTTAGCACGGTAATTTGTTGTAATTATTGTATATACTCCAACAATTATTCATAAATTGTTATCCCACCTTTTATGTGGGATAAAAATAACATAACAATATCAAGATAAATTATTCCAACCAAATATAAAATAAATTTATCCTAAATTTAATCTCGAAATTAATTATCTGTTATCCCGACGTGGGATTAGCAAAAGTGCAAAAGCATTACTGATGCATCACAAGTGCCGTGAGTAGACTTTTCTCTGTTTTTTTTTAAAAGCAGCTTCATGTGACACATACAACTCAAACTTTATCACTTTAATCATTCAGTATCCATTATATTGCCATTATAATCATAGAATTATTTGAGTGGGTCATTTTTTGCCACATCATTATTCTTTGCAATAGTTCTAATTTATTTATTCTTTCTCCCAATAGCTTTTATAAAATCACAAATTTCATTAGTTGCATCTATACCAATATCAACATAACATAGAATTAAAATTATTCAAACTTTTAAGAGTAACATATTAAACCAATCTCATTTTCTAAAGTTACTCGTAAGATAAAAATCACCCAAAATCATATAAGAAGACAACATCGCATTCCTAGGATTTTTTAACTGTTTATTATTCCATCTATAATCCCATTAATTGTGGCCTTGAAAAGAACTTGTACTAGATAGAGTTGAGGCCCACATTTGCTATCCATATTCTTTTTATTTTTCTTCTTTTGATAAAGTTCATCAAACCAAAACATTATAATTTACTATGCTAAAATGGAGAAATTGTACTCATTAGCATTATCAAATTTTTGACAGAATTTTCTTTTGATAAAGTTCATCCACTTATATATATACACACAGTAATAACCTGGGAATGTGAATAATTCAGAAAAATATGTTGCAAGTACAACTTCATTGTAATAGAAACATGACCAAATTCTCTACTCAACTTGCTAATTGTTTTACTGATGAACTCCTGAGAAATGAAAATTACGGAGGAGCTAAAGGTGAACGATGCTCCTTGGAGCATCCATCATCGAAATTTTGAGAGTAACTGTAAGCATCATAGCTAAATCGAACAGAACTTCTCTGCCACGATAGAAGTTGCCTCCACTGTGACTTTAACCTCCAATATAACTGCCTAGCAATGTGAAGTGCTTTGAAACAATTAACCGGTGATCTTCTTTCAACACTAACCAGTGTAACATCACAGCTGCTGTGTGCAACTCTCCGTCTGTGACACTTCAACATCTGAATCATCTTTGAACTTCTCATCATCAAGATTTTTGACCTTCGCCTGCTTACCAAACATAAGAAAGTAGATAGATATCTGTTCGTTTTAGAGGACTTCGAAAATTAAAAATCTAATGGAATGTGTAAAGAGGAATATAATGTATGTGCTTTTCAAGTGTATATATGCCATTTGTAGGCATCAGCTTCGTTTATATTGGATGTCCTTTTCATATATGCAGTGAGTGGAGGTGGTTCTCTCTCTCATACCAAACGTGACAGCTGTGTGTTGATTCTCGTAGGGCCTGACCGTTCAAACTTCAAAGAGAACAAAAGGCTATTCCAATTGATGTAATGTCATTCTTTTTTGTAGTTAAGGCACTAATTAAGGGATTAGACATAATCTTACCAACACAATCCCATTTATTGCCCAGTGATATTTTCTTTATCTAAAATCATTATGATAGGAGCTTGTTATGATGTCAAATGCAGGCTCCCTTCAGCTCCTATACAAAAAAAAAAATCTCTCCGCCAACTCTTTCACTGTAGATCATTCAATTGAACGGACTACTATCCTAACAAGTAAAAGAAAAAAAAAGATCAAAAGGGGATACGTGTGTCACAGAATGCTTCAGCATCTTTCAATGCATGTCTCTTTGTTATCTACTTTTGTCACTATTTTAGCTTTCCTTTATTGCTTTATTGACCTTTTTCTTATTCTTTTCTTTGTTCTTTAACTGGAATAAGAGAAAGATAATATATTAGAAAAAGTGAGACCTATGAATGAAGAAGAGACCCAACTTGAACCTTTTACCTTCTAATATAATAAAGATGATCCTACGTGAGACCTATGAATGAAAAAGAGACCCAAATTGAACCTTTTACCTTCTAATATAATAAAGATGATCCTACGTCAAGGAGTCAACAGTCAACATGAAGTGAGTGGTAATCCTATTGGACAAGGAACGGTTTTCTCTTGTCACTTTGTGCATTCCATCTTAAGCAAGCACAGCAAGAAACAATAGAAACACTTTCTAGTTAGGTTTTTATCATGACTAAGGGTCTACATGCCATCCAAGTTCTCTCACAGCTCTGATCACCCTTAAAAATGAAATAATGAAACGTAGGTTCTTCCATCAATGTGACCGCCTTACCAATAGTTGAAACTCAATGGTGAGAATGTTTTGGCTATTCTCCAAATAATGCACAAAAATTTATAGTCACAATAAATACATTTAAGAAACCAAGGCTTACCAGTTACGCCTTCAAGAGAAAATATTGTCAAGTGCTAAATGAACCAGATTCTACATCAGAACCACCAACATGACAAACATGAAGGCACCAAATTCTCTCAGTAACATCACCTGCAAGTGTTGAACATAAATCAGGCTTTGAGAGTACATAGTATACTCCAAACAGAAGGGATGTTCAGGCTAACATGAAATAACCTAATGAGAAGACAAATAGCAGAAACAACCAAATTTTATTACATGGTCTCTGAAAACCCATATATCCATAGAGAAATTATTTAGTGCCCGGAAAGGTATCATCGAGTAGTTCACACGGCAAGATTCTTCACTTAGTGATCTCATATTAAATGATGTCACAAGACAAATAAGCCTTAATAGAAAGCTGCTGATAGATCCAGCTTTTAAACCAGTATTAGATAAGGGTATTAATTTTATCATAATGGCAGAAAACAACTGAGAAACCCAGATCTAGAAGGCAAGTAATGTTACCTACATCTAGCTGTAACTGAAACAGGAAAGGTTATTTATGCCTGAAGACTTTTATCTACTTAAGTCAACTATAACAACAATAAAAATTTGATTTCCAATCCTTCCAGAGTTCGTTTCAGAAATAATAGAAATTGTTCCCTCAGGTCTAACAATAAAACTTGAACTTAGTAAAATTCCTGGCTTCATGAAAGACATTAACTAAATGCTATGCAGAAAGGCCTTCGAGAAGTAGATAAAATAGTCTGTGAAACATTTCAGTTCATAGTTTTCCAAAATGTGGTCATAGTCAATCAATGTATACACAACATTAATACAGAATGAGAGAAAGGAAGATAGGAAGAAATCATAGCAAACCCACTTTCTCTATACTTCTTCCTTTCCTTAGTACTACTATCGGATCTGCGTAAAAGAAAAGAGCAAGGAAGAATAAACAGCAGAATAAAGCTCTTAGCCAAGATAAGAAGCTGAAGTATAAGAAATTCAATATTCGAAACACTGATCATTATTACCAACAGAAGCATGTGACATGAAAGTGTACCTAGTTAATGAAAAGTCTCCTGTAACTTGACTGTCAAGCTCTGTCAGATATTTTCTGAACAAATTTGACCTGCATTAATTAAACCAGCTATTCATTGATAAACTCCAAAAAAAATAAAGTCTGTAAGCTGACTGGTGTAAAAGGATTGATCACTTCACTGTGAGAAATCTCAACAGACAACAGGATATGAATCTCATACCAGGAAGGAATTGCAAATGCTGCTAGGACTGGAGATAGTTCCCACAAGAGATATAGCCGATTGTGTAAGAAAACTTCAAGGTACTCAATAATTCCTTTTTCCTATTACAACAAAAAGAGAAAAAAAGAAAAAAAAAAGAAAAGGACTATAAACCATCCACAAAGAGAACAACAATGTAAGAATGTTCATAACGTGGAAAATTGACAAAAGAATGCAAACTGAATAGAAATGCTTACTTTCCTTACAGTTTAACACAAGAGAGAGAGTCTAAGATCTAGAGTGAAATTTAGATACAGTGCATGTTAGGGTAACAAGTTGAATATCTTGAGGTGAATGCTCACATTCTGGCCTGGTTTTGGAATTTTGCAGATGCTACTTGTACAGGTTATAATTTCCGCAGGATATATATAAGAAAACTTAAAATATAAAGTGAATAAATCAAAAAGAATATAAAAACTTTGCTCAAAAAGTGATTTAAAGAGGTACAATGTACATCTATCTGGTAATGTGTGACATGAAGACGAACACGACAAACAAGTAAACCTCACCTTGGTGTGTACACAATGATTGTTCCAAGTATAGTTGGATACATCATAGATTTGCTTTTTTGCACAATATAAATTAGACGTTACAATTTCATTCTTCTCAAATGAATTTTATGTCTTCTAACTAAAGACAATCATGTCCAAGACATTAGACTTAGTTTTCCTGCCATAGTGATCTATGTACATTAAGAAGTAACAAGAAAAAAATTCAGGTAATAGACAATGTAAAGAAAGGACATGGCCCAGTTTCAACTTAATGGGGACATGACCTAGATAGGAGGGGTGGAGGACACAGATCAAGGTAGAAGGTTAGTAGGTCACAGTGGTCTTGATATCCGTACATATTAGTAGTCATAGTATTGCTCTTGTAGTTTCTTGTCCTTCTATTTCTGTTACAATCACTTGTTACTTGTAGTTTATGTTGTTGGCACCATCTGTTGATTTTTCTATTATTTGTACTTCCGCTATTTTTCCTATGACTGCTTTGGACCATTTTTCCTTGAGCCAAGGGTTTATCAGAAACAGTCTCTCTACCACTGAGGTAGAGGTAAGGTCTGTGTGCACCCTACCTTCTCATACCCTATATGGTGGGACTACACTGGATATGTTGTTGTAGACAATGTAAAAAAAATGGGCATTCAACATAACTCAACCCCAAAAGCTAGCTCACGAGGTGAGGATTATCCAGCACCCTTTAGGAAACAACTCGTTTCTTCAACCAATGTGTGAAAATCTAACACCTCCTCACCCCCCGATCAGGAATGAACATCTAGAGCATGGAGAATATAACAAACAAATCCACATTGGGTAAATCAAGAAATAGGAATGGGTATGGCTCTACCATATAAGGAAAATAGAGTTTGAGCCTAACTCAATCCTAAAGCCTAAGTCATAAGGTGATGACAGCCTAAAACCATATAAGGAAACAACATATTTCCTCAAGAAATGTGGGATAATCTAAATGGCAAGCCAGGCTTGAGGAAACAACATATTTCCTCAAGAAATGTGGGAACAATTAAGACAATTTTACCGTTGCTCCAAGGCTCCCCTTCCGATGTGGGACAATCTAACAAGCAAAATAAATTATTATTTTAAAATATAAAACAATCTAACCTATATCTAGATGACTAGATCCATACAGGCATGTAATCCACGTATGACGAACAAATAATACTATCAATTTCAGTTAAACCATTGCAATTTTATTTTCATAGGCTTGACATGCAGCTCTTCCTACTAGACAATGAAGGGATTTCATTCCAAAAAAATGATTACCTTTGAGTTGCTGGTTTCCTCCATACAATCTCTCTGTACCGAGCTATGCACCTCATTGTATAGCCTCGAAGTGGTGACAAACTCATAAGAGGTCAACATCAAACGGTCAATCAGAAAACTCCATCTATCCACTACACATGCTAGTAACGCGAGCTCCTGCAGAAGATGGGTTTCAACAAGGAAAATTAGTCATATATTTGTATAAATACTTCTCTCAAAGAAGATCTAGCTGCATAACAAGAAATTCCATACTCTGAATAGACTATTAGTTAGTTGCTTTAGGACTGCAATGTCTATTTCTAAGTTTCCTGTATTTCTTTAGGACTGCAGTGTATTTCTAAGTTTCCTGTATTTCTTTTTTCAGTTATTTTAGGGGTAGTTACCATGGTTAGCACCATGACTTAAAAATAGGACCATGATCTATTTCAGTTTCTTTAATTGTATGTTTATGTATTTTTGGTTCTTTTTACAGAAATACAACTCTCTGCGTAAGCTTTTCTCTTAGTCATCTTCACATTTAAATTCCTTGAATTCTCCTGCTTTCCTTTCTGTAGCAAACTAGATATTGTCTTCATTGTGTTATCTGTCATCAGTCTTATTAAAACTAGCAGTCGGTATCAGAGCTTTCATCTTAAGGGATCTGTGATCGAGTTGGAGAAGCCATGGATGCTGAAGCAAGTTTCTCACCAATTGCTCTGCCGGTCTTTGATGGAGATAATTATCAGATTTGGGAAGTACGAATGGAGATGTACTTGGATGCTTTGGATCTCTGGGAAGTTGTGGAAGAGGATTACGATATTCCAGGCCTACCAAATAATCCTACCATTGCTCAGATTAAAGCACACAAGGAAAAGAAGACAAAGAAATCGAAGGCCAAGGCATGTTTATTTGCTGCTGTATCGTCAACAATTTTCACGCGAATGATGTCTCTGAAAACTGCTAAAGAAGTATGGGATTATCTCAAGGAAGAGTATTCTGGAGATGAGAGAATAAAAGGTATGCAAGTTTTAAACTTAATTAGGGAGTTTGAATTGCAAAAGATGAAGGAATCCGAAACAGTGAAGGAATATTCAGATAGACTTCTAAATATTGCAAATAAGGTGAGGCTACTCGGCTCTACATTTTCAGACTCGAGAATTGTTGAGAAGATCCTTGTAACAGTTCCTGAAAGGTATGAAGCAACAATTACAACCTTAGAAAATACTAAGGATTTGTCAAAGATTAGTTTGACAGAGTTGCTCAATTCCCTGAAAGCTCAAGAGCAAAGAAGACTCATGAGACAGGAGGTTACAACAGAAGGGGTTCTTGTCAGTAAGCATCAGGTTAACAAAATTCAGAAGAAGAAAAAGAATCAAGCAGTGTGTGAAGGAGAAACATCAGCCAACAACAAAAGTAAGGGAGGAAGCGCGAAGAAAAGTTATCCCCCTTGTCACCATTGTGGAAGAAAAGGCCATCCACCATTTAAGTGCTGGAGGAGACCTGATGCTAAATGCAAGAAATGCAATAAGCTTGGACACGAAGCAGTGATTTGCAAGAATAAGGCCCCGCAGGAGGAAGGAAATGCTCAAGTTGCTGATCAAGAAGAAGAGGATCATCTTTTTGTTGCAACATGCTTTTCAAGTAAGAGCTCAACAAAGTCTTGGTTAATTGACAGTGGTTGCACTAACCACATGACTCATGACAAGAGTTTATTCAAGGAGTTGAAGCCCATTGAAATTTCCAAGGTTCGGATAGGAAATGGAGATCACCTTCCTGTCAAAGGAATTGGAACCATAGCTATCAAGACGAGCACGGGCACAAAGAAAATTTCAGAGGTTCTTTATGTTCCTGAAATTGATCAGAATTTGCTAAGCGTAGGACATCTGATGGAAAAAGGATTCAGATTTTTCTTCAAAGATCATCACTGTCAAATCAGTGACACTACTGGAAATGAAATTTTCAGGGTGAAGATGAGAGGAAGGATTTTTTCCTTTGATCCAACAGATAAAGAGCAACTAGCTTATTCTATGAAAGCAAGTGTAACAGAAACCTGGCACAAGAGACTTGGCCATTGTCATCTACAAGCACTATTGTTGCTGAAGAAGGAAGATATGACAAGAGGACTACCAACTGTAGTTGATCACTTACCAAGTTGTCAAGCTTGTCAATTTGGTAAGCAAAATAGGAAGTCATTTCCTAAAGCAACATGGCGGACTTCTCAAAGGTTGCAACTGATTCACACAGATGTTGCAGGACCTCAAAGAACACCATCCCATAATGGTGTCTATACTATGTTATATTCATTGACGATTATACAAGATTCGGCTGGATAATTTTTATGAAATATAAATCAGAAGTGGCTGGAATTTTCTTGAAGTTCAAGAAGATGGTGGAAAATCAAAGTGGTTGCAGAATCCAATCTCTGCGGTCTGACAATGGAAAAGAGTATAATTCTAAAGTATTTAACAAATTTTGTGAGGAAGCTGGTATTACTCATCAGCTTACTGCTCCATATACTCCGCAACAAAATGGAGTTAGTGAAAGAGAAACAGATATATAATGGAGATGTCGCGGTGCATGTTGCATGAAAAAGAGTTGCCGAAAAGTTTTTGGGCTGAGGCAGCTAATACGGCAGTATTTCTCCAAAATCGGCTTCCTACTAAGGCATTGCTGAATAAAACTTCATTCGAGGCTTGGAATGGATACAAACCATCACTAAGCTTCATTAAAGTATTTGGTTGTGTTTGTTTCTTCCATGTGCCACAGGTTAAAAGAGACAAACTTGACAAGAAGGCACTTCCTGGAATATTTGTGGGTTATAGCTCATCCTCCAAGGCCTACAAAGTATATAATCCACAAACAGGGAAGATGATTGTCAATAGAGATGTGCACTTTGCTGAGGAAGAGAAATGGGACTGGAAGGACAATCAACTTTCAGTCAAAGCTTCAGAGGAGCAGGCATCTGATCACTGGTAAAATGAGTTGGTGGATGATCTTCCAATTAGAGGTACAAGACTACTCTCTGACATCTACCAACAAAGTAATGTGGCAGTTTGTGAGCCTGCAGGGCATGATGAAGCACTTCAAGATAAAAAATGGAGAAACGCCATGGAGCAGGAGATGCTAATGATCAAGAAAAGCAAAACTTGGGAGTTAGTTGACTGACCGAAAGATAGGAAGGTCATTGGAGTAAAATGGGTGTTTAGAACCAAGCTCAATTCTGATGGTTCTATCAATAAATACAAGGCTAGGCTTGTTGTCAAGGGATATGCCCAAATATTTGGTGTTGATTACTCGGACACCTTTGCTCCAGTAGCCCCATTGGATACCATTAGGTTGTTGCTAGCAATAGCAGCACAAAAGGGCTGGAAAGTGTTCCAGCTAGATGTGAAATCTGCTTTTTTAAATGGTGTACTATTGGAAGAAATCTATGTAGAGCTGCCCGAGGGTTTCTCTGAGCAAGGAAAAGAAGAAAAAGTATGTCTGCTTAAAAAGGCTCTGTATGGCTTAAAACAAGCTCCAAGAGCTTGGTATAGCAGGATTGATGATCACTTGTTGAGTTTGGGGTTTGTACGAAGTGTATCTGAAGTTACTCTTTATGTCAAACATAAAGAAATTGATCTTCTCATTGTTTCCCTTTATGTTGATGATCTCTTGGTGACAGGAAACAATGTGTGGCTGGTTGAAGAGTTTAAGAAGGAAATGATGAAAGTTTTTGAAATGACAGACTTGGGACCAATGACATATTTTCTGGGAATGGAAATCAAGCAAGGCAGTGATGAAATTTTTATCTGTCAAAAGAAGTATGCTGGAGAGATACTTAAGAAATTCCATATGGAAAATTGCAAGGCAACAACCACACCAATGAATCCAAAGGAGAAGTTAAGCAAAGAGGATGGAACTGATCAAATTGATGAAGGAAATTTCAGAAGCTTGATTGGATATTTGATGTATCTCACTGCTACAAGGCCTGATATTCTATTTGCTGTAAGTCTTTTATCTAGATTTATGCATTGTGCTACTGAAATGCATTTGCGAGCAGCAAAAAGAATTATAAGATACATTAAAGGTACTGTTGAATATGGTGTCAAATTCAAGAAGTGTGAGACTTTCAAGTTGTATGGATTCTCAGACAGTGATTGGGCTGGATCCATTGACGACATGAAAAGTACATCAGGATATTGTTTCAGTCTGGGATCAGGGATTTTCTCTTGATGTTCAAAATAACAGGAAACTGTGGCACAATCCACGGCAGAGGCTGAATTCATTGCTGCAACTGCAGCAGTAAATCAATCCTTATGGCTGAGAAAAATACTTTCTGATTTGCATATGGACCAAAAAGTTAATACTGAGGTTCATGTTGATAATCAAGCTGCAATAGCCATTTCGCATAATCCGGTGTTCTATGGGAAGACTAAACACTTCAACATCAAGCTTTTTTTCTTGAGGGATGTGCAGAAAAAAGGAGAAGTGATTCTTGTTTATTGCAAATCTGAAGATCAGCTAGCAGATGTATTTACAAAATCCCTTCCTGTCAGCAAGTTCGTGTTCCTAAGGCAACAACTTGAAATTTGCAGCTCCTAATGCAAGGAGGAGTATTAGTTAGTTGCTTTAGGACTGCAGTGTCTATTTCTAAGTTTCCTGTATTTCTTTTTTCAGTTATTTTAGGGGTAGTTACCATGGTTAGCACCATGACTTAAAAATAGGACCATGATCTATTTCAGTTTCTTTAATTGTATGTTTATGTATTTTTGGTTCTTTTTACAGAAATACAACTCTCTGCATAAGCTTTTCTCTTAGTCATCTTCACATTTAAATTCCTTGTATTCTCCTGCTTTCCTTTCTGTAGCAAACTAGATATTGTCTTCATTGTTATCTGTCATCAGTCTTATTAAAACTAACATAGACAAACCAATCAACTTAATTACCTTTTAAGAAAATTTGCAGCAGCAATTAGTGTTACAATTCAATTGGAATTGCTTATTTTTTAGATATCAAAGAAAACAATCCCATGAACCACAATAGGTTTTTACAGAACAGCACTTGAATAACAGATGTCCGTGCATATATTTGAAAGAACAAAACAAACTGATGGAAATTCAACAGTCTTGTACATTAAGGTAATTGTGGTTTAGCCGTACAGTTTGACATAGCTTATAAGTTATAACAATCAATTACGCCACAATCCTAAACCAGTTTGGATTACAAATTTTGTATATCTACTCCACTCTATTTACTCCGAATTAACATCACTATTAGCTAATTTGTCCTTTGACGCGAATTGAGATTCTACAATCTAACCATTATTCTTACACCAGCATCCAAGTCTCTAACAAAAATATTGAAGAAACTCCTAACAAACAGCACCAACTACTTAGTATCACTTTAATTAATATATACATTTTTCCTATTATGTAAGAATTTGTAATCTTTGAAATAATTTCACACCATGTGATTTTAGGTTAAGAATAGCTTATGAACCGAGAAAAGAATAAGCAAAAAGTCCTAGAACAACCACTCCTTCATCTCAATTAGCATCTCAAATTCCAATGTTATGCCTTAAGCAACTCGACCATCTCTCCTATTTAATGATTATGACCCAAAAACCGAGTAAATAGCAAGTCAGTCATAACAGTTATTGATTGGATAGGTGCGACCAATCTATTCTAACTAGATAAATCAAAACTTTGCATTCCCGTTTGATTTTTTTGAATATCCTCCTGTTAGTGGGACATAGCAGGTACTGGGTGGAATAGTCAAAGTGAGCAAGCTGCCCGGACACCACCATCAAATAAAAACATTTCCAGAAAAGAAGATTTGAAGAAGAAAATCTTTGAGAAAGATATATAAAGTGACTTACAACTATTTCACACAAACTATCTTCGAGTTGAGATGATATATCTATCCGCTGAAACACTTGAATCCATTGTCTCTTCGGGGCAGAAAACACCAGGCTGGCACCTGAGACCAGTCTAATAGTTCTCTTGTCAAGCAAATATGAGAGGCTTTTTGATTTCCAATAATTCCAGACAGCCAAACCGATTGGTTTTTCTTCAGTCCTTGGGGCATTGACAAGAAAAGACTTTATTTTTTACTGCATTACAAATGAGGTCCGTATATACTTAACTACTCATGTAAGAATGAAGGAAAAATATGTATACATGATCAATAGAAGAAATCATATTCTGTCACAACAGCAGTAATCAAGCTTATTAAATACTTTTGCCACCCCACCATTTACAGCTTAGGAGGTTTTAGCTTAAGCCTCTCCATCCAATTATTCTGAAGCAGCATTAGAATGAGATCATGTAAGAAGTCATGAAATATTGATAGACAGCTTACTGAATATAAATCATCATTTACGAGTAACTATTCCAAAGGTACTGCAATGCAAATGCCAGTGGACTAAGCAATCAGTATTTTTTGGCTATGAGGGTCAGAGGTGCTATGGTGATTTTTCTTCATATGGGATTCAGCTTGTTTATACGATGCAAGCAATATGCTCCTTTTCATGACACATGGTTTCTTTCTTTTCATGACAAGTGGTATGGTGCATCATGGTAATGGTTTCTTATGCTACTTTAAAGGCTTTGAGGTTCGAAAATCGTTATATTTTAAGAAAGAAACCCCAAACAAGACAAAAATCAAGACAAGAAACTACTTCAACCCTTGCCATGATGCAGAAGAAGTTCACACATTCTGCTTTTAATTTCTTTGAAAGACACATATGCTTATAGAATTCATGAAGTTGACACACTAAACGCCGACCTGAAAATGGTCTTTGGGTTAGTTAAATAGACAGATTGTCTGCATCCTTTACATGAAATGTCCAAATAACACAGACTCAATAAAAATAAAGAACTACTCCAGCACATGTCATGATGAAGAAGAATCTACGACGTTTGGCTATTAAGTTATTTTGGAAGACGCATATGCTAATGTAATTCATAAAGCTGATAAACTTTTTCTTTTCATATAAGTGAGTTCATAAAACTGATACACTACATGCAGAAAATGGCCTTCGTGTTTGTTAAATAGACAGAGTGTCTACATCACTTACATGAAATTTGTTGTCTGCGTCATTTTTACATCTAAAGCATTGTCATCCTCCCTCACATACAGATCTCTTAAGCCACTAGACAAAATGTTCAGCCCTGTCTCTGCTGTAGATATCAATGAAACTGATAGTTGCCTCCTTTCAAGCGCTTGTGCAGTGAAGAGAGAAAACTCACATCTGATTGAATCATCAGCTTGTTCACTTAGAGAAGAATTTGGCAATGAGTTTAGAGATTCCTCCCTTGGAAATTTGTTCTCATTAGGAATAGCGTTTTTAGATGTATTACACATCAAGGTTTCAAAAATGTCATTGAGAGATCTACTATCTGTCTTCTGGTTCATGTGATAATCCATCTCAACACTTGCATTCAGTAAAGCTTTCAAGTGTTCATCTCTCAGTGGAAAGACACTGATGAGATGTTCTAGCATAAATTCACTCGCTTTGCTAAGGACCTTCGAGGAAATATGGGCTAGACCCTGTTGAAAATATTAACAGAAGGGAGCCTTCCCTCTTTTCAGAATTATTTAATTTGCAATAGTAAACAATAGAAACCGGTAGAAGTAAGAAATATAAAAAGCATAAAAAACAAGCTAATGGAGTATAATATATCAGGGACATGTAACAACAAATACACTACCTGAGGGAAATATGGATTAGAGTTTATTTCACATAAAGCTGCATCAAGCTCCTCCAAAGAGTCTTTATAGTCATCTGAGCTACTTAAGTCCCTCATCACCTGTGCAGAATTAGCCACAGTTTTATCTACAAAATGTTTTCCAGGGAGGGTTCATGGAGGTAAAGAAGATATAGATATCTCAATAGACAACCTAACGCATCAAGGTTTTCCACTAAAGTAGCAAAATGAAGCAATCGTGAGTCATGACCGAGGATCAAACACAAGCACAAAAAAAACCACATCTATAATTTTCAGGTACACAAACTGCAAGTAACTAACTTTCATCTGAGCTTCCTCCAAGATACCTGAGTATCCACTTCACAGCTTTCCAATGTTTTTTTCCTGGATTGTCGAGAAATCTGCTGACAACACCAACTGCGTGAGNACTACCTGAGGGAAATATGGATTAGAGTTTATTTCACATAAAGCTACATCAAGCTCCTCCAAAGAGTCTTTATAGTCATCTGAGCTACTTAAGTCCCTCATCACCTGTGCAGAATTAGCCACAGTTTTATCTACAAAATGTTTTCCAGGGAGGGTTCATGGAGGTAAAGAAGATATAGATATCTCAATAGACAACCTAACGCATCAAGGTTTTCCACTAAAGTAGCAAAGCAATCGTGAGTCATGACCGAGGATCAAACACAAGCACAAAAAAAAACACATCTATAATTTTCAGGTACACAAACTGCGAGTGACTAACTTTCATCTGAGCTTCCTCTAAGATACCTGAGTATCCACTTCACAGCTTTCCAATGTTTTTTCCCGGATTGTCGAGAAATCTGCTGACAACACCAACTGCGTGAGAAATATCAGGTCTAGTGCATACCATTGCATACATTAGACTTCCGACAACGGAGGAATATGGAACTTTGGCCATGCTCTCTTTTTCCTCCCTAATTGTAGGACACATCTTCTTGCACAACTTCATATGACCAGCAAGAGGTACTAACAGGCTTAGCATTTTTCATATTGAAGCGCTCTAGTACACGTTCAATGTACTTCTTCTGGGACAAATAAATCTTCCTTTCATCTCTGAGTAATTCTCATGCCCAAAATTTGCTTGGCATGACCCAAGTCTTTCATAGCAAAAGACTTACACAACTCTTTTTTCAACTCGTCAATCTTGGAAGTATTCTTGCCCACAATCAACATATCATCCACATACAGCAAAAGGATGATAATCGTCAGAAAATTTTTGTACAAATACACAATGATTTGATAAAGTCTTCTTATAGCCTTGCTCCCCCATAACAGATTCAAACTTCTTGTACCACTGTCTAAGAGTTTGCTTTAGGCCATAGAGACTCTTTCTGAGTTTGCACACAAAATTTTCTTTACCATCTACTTTGAAGCCCTCAGATTGTTCCATATAAATCTCTTCTTCTAGGTCACCGTGAAGGAAAGCCGTCTTCACATCCATCTGCTCAATCTCTAAATTAAGACTAGCAACCAAACTTAGGACTGTATGAATCGAGGACATTTTCACAACAGGAGAAAATATTTCGTCAAAGTCAATACCCTTCCTTTGACCAAATCCCTTAACAACCAATCTAGCTTTGTACCTGGGCTTCAAGTTGTGTTCTTCAACTTTAATTTTGAACACCCACTTGTTCTTCAAAGCTCCCATGCCCTTGGGGAATTTTACCAACTCATAAGTGTGGTTCTCATGTAGAGACTTCATCTCATCTTGCATGGCTTCAATCCATTGATCCTTGTGCTCATCTTGCATGGCCTCCTCATAACATTCAAGTTCTCCCCCGTCAGTGAGTAACACATACTCATTGGGTAAATAACGAGAGGAAGGAACCCGCTGTCTTGTGGACCTCCTAAGCGGAATATTTGATTCGTCCACAACTTCATGAGCAGGAGGATCATCAATAACAATATCATTGTTATTACCAACATCAACATGTTGATTCGATACATGATTGTGGGCGTCACCATGATATCAAGCCCAACAACATCATGCATACTTGTGTGAGGAACTTCATCTAGATGAACTATGCCATCAAAATTTGAAGATTCTAGCTTCTCCGCTTTTTAATGTCTTCAATTGTTTGATTCTCCATGAAAATAATATCACGGCTTCTCACGAGTTTCTTCTCAATTGGATCATATAGCCTGTAACCAAATTCATCAACGTCATATCCTATGAAGATGCACTGCCTTGTCTTGGCATCTAACTTTGACCTCTCATCTTTCGGCACATGTACAAAAGCGTTGCAATCAAATACTCTCAAATGATCATAGGAAACATCCTCTCCATACCAAACACTATTTGGTACATCACTTTGCAAAGCAACAGCAGGAGATAGATTAATAACCTGTGCAGCGGTCAATAAAGCCTCACCACAACCCAGCTTGACTCATCACAAGCAATATTTATCAAAGGACAGTAACAAGATCTTCGATGGTGACGGTGGCTAGACAATTTTCATTGCCATCTTCTTTAGTTTCCTCTTTGTTTTTGTTCTCCCTTTTCAACTTCCTACAAAACTTCTTTGTGTGACCTTTCATGCCACAATGATGGCACTCAATATCCTTAAGTTTGCCTCTGGACTTGCTCCTATTTTGTTCTCTATTCTGAGAACCACGAGTTTTATTTCTCCCCCTGGAGCCAGTTATCAGGACATCCGACGAAGAAGAACCTTAAGTTTTTCTTCTCATTTGTTCGTTCAAGACACTACTCTTGGCAGAATCCTTAGAGATCACACCATCCGGAGCAGAATTTGACAATGAAGTTCTAAATGTTTCCCAAGAGTGTGGTAGGGAACCAGGTAGAAGCAAGCCTTGAATTTCTTCATCAAATTTGATGCCCATAGTAGATAATTGGTTCATGATCCCCTGAAAATTATTCAGATGGTCTGTCATCGGAGAACCATCATGATACTTTAAACTCAACATCTGTTGTATTAAGAACATTTTGTTGTTGTCAGTCTTCCGAGCATACAAACTTTCAAGATGCTCTCATAGGGTTCGAGCATGTGTCTCCCCAGAAATATGGTTCAACACATTATAGTCAACCCATTGTCTAATGAATCTACAAACCTGTTGGTGCAACAGGTTTCACTCTTCATTTGTTTTATTATCAGGCTTTATAGTGGTAAGGACTGGATTGTAAAAATTCTTAACATAAAGCAGATCTTCCATTTTCCTCTTCCAAATGGCATAATTAACACCATTCAAAGTAACTATTCTACTTGTGTTGGCTTCCATTGTTTATTCCCAAAAAATATAGTTATTGCAAACCAAAGTAAATCTTTTCTGATATGGAAGTTCAGACTATGCTGCAACCACAGAGCATACTCAGATAAACCCTTGGCTCTGATACTAGTTTGTTGGGAAAATGTGGACCAACACAACAATATATATGGTCAAATGATAGAAATAAAATGGGAAAATAATGACACCAAGAATTTTACTTGAAAACCCTTTTAAATAAAGGAAAAACCACAGGTCAAGAAAAGCAACTGATATCACTATAGTAAGGAATTTTACACTGTGTAGTCACGAATACAATACTCAAAGTGACTACTACACACTCAAAAGGAATAATACTCTTTTGATTTCCACCTTACTAAAATATCGCTCACACTCTATTTTTCTTCATAGACTATTTTTCTTATATAGTCTATGGAAAAAATATACTTTGCTCTCAAAATATATTTTTTTTTTCTCTAACTTGGTATATTTTTTTAAATGAGCAAGGGCTCTCTATTTATAGGAGAAATCTACTCCTAATGATGTCACCAGTGACAACATAAAAAAAAACCAAGGTTTCAACCTTTGCAACTATGCAGATTTCTTGGTAAGATTTTAGTTGAAAAAAGAAATGGTGAGCTTTGACTTGTTGCAACATTTGTTGACTTTAACAATAAGCAACAAACATTTCAATCTTTACTGCATTTCAACTTTCCTTATGTTTATCTATAATGGGTATGGACCCCACAAATCTCCCCCTCCAGACCCATTCATCGGAGGAAGGCAACTTTATTTTATTTACAGAGAGCTCATACCGACAAGTTCTTTGCATAACTCTAACTTGTCTTTCGGTATTGTCTTGGTCAGCATATCTGTAGGATTTTCACTTGTGTGGATCTTTTTGACTTGAAATGATTCACTCTCCACTTCCTCACGAATCCAATGATATCTGACGTCGATGTGTTTTGTCCTTACATGATACATGGAGTTCTTACTCAAGTCTATTGCACTCTGGCTGTCACAGTAGACAATATACTCCATCTGATGCAAACCAAGCTCTTAAAGAAATCGCTTAATCCATATCATCTCCTTGCCGGCTTCAGTAGCCGCAATATACTCAGTTTCAGTTGTAGATAGTGCGACACACTTCTGCAACTTCGACTGCCATGATATAGCTCCCCCTGAAAAAGTAAACAAATATCCAGTAGTGGATATTTGTGGGGTCCATACCCATTATAGATAAACATAAGCAAAGTTGAAATGTAGGAAAGGTTGAAATGTTTGTTGCTTATTGTTAAAGTCAACAAATGCTGCAACAAACCAAAGCTCACCATTTCTTTTTTCAACTAAAATCTTACCAAGAAATCTGCATAGTTGCAAAGGTTGAAACCTTGGTGTTTTTTTTTATGTTGTCACTGGTGACATCATTAGGAGTAGATTTCTCCTATAAATAGAGAGCTCTTGCTCATTTAAAAAAATACACCAAGTTAGAGAGAAAAAATATATTTTGAGAGCAAAATGAGGTATTCCATAGACTATTTAAGAAAAATAATCTGTGAAGAAAAATAGAGTGTGAGCGATATTTTAGTTATGTGAAAATCAAAAGAGTTTATTCCTTTTGAGTGTGTAGTAGTCACTTTGAGTATTGTATTCGTGACTACACAGTGTAAAATGGATACTATAGTGATCAGTTGCTTTTGTTGACCCGTGGTTTTTCCCTTATTTAAAAGGGTTTCCACGTAAAATTCTGTGTCATTATTTTCCCATTTTATTTCTATCATTTGATCATATATATTGTTGTGTTAGTCCGCGTTTTCCCAACAGATCAAACACAAGCATAAGAAAAAACACATCTATAATTTTCAGGTACACAAACTGCAAGTGACGAACTGTCTCCCGCATCTTTCCCAAATCCCAGCTTCAATTGAGACAGTTATACTCGAAGACAAAACAGGTAAGGGAAGATCCAAATGTTATGTTCACTAGTAATGATGACTAATAAGAGAAAAGGAATCAATCAACCAACTGCATCTCAATCCCAAACTAGTTGGGACCAGGGGGAGAGCTAGTAATAGCTCAGGACGTTCATTGGAACCCCATTGAGCAGAAAAATTACACTATTTTATACATAGTTAAAATTATATTTTTTGCATACATACTGTAGATGTTGAACTACTTCTTGCTCCACCACTGGTTGGGACAACTAGTTATCAATTCTGTAACTTAGAACCAACTATGGAATTTTCACAAGGCGGAATTGAAAAGAAAATATAATGAGGGAAGAGGCACTGACATCCTGGAGAAAGAGAGCCCATTGAAGCGCATTTTTGATGTTATGTGAATCCCAGTGAGCAAGACGACCAGATGATTGATACCCAGAAGCAAGAATGACCATATCTATGAACCCTTTCACCATTTTCAGCAAATCTTCCAGAGAAGCATCTGGATACGACCAATTTGCCATCTTCCAACACACTCTCACACTAGCCCGGGATTTTCCCGCCTTAAAGGAAATTATTCTCTTCTTTTTTCCTAAAATTAATCTAATCTTAGACGTGTTCATGCCCTAAGTAATGTCAATTGCTATTTTTATAATTCTTTAAAAAATTATTTTTATCTCATACGAGTATCTTTTTTATAAAAAAATATTAAAATATTTTTATACTTGAGTTATTTGAAAAGACATTTTGCAAGGTCATTATTTTCTTGTGTTCTAATTGCTGCTAGAAGCATGGGCTATGTCAAATCGTTAGATTACTTCATGTGTCTCAGGCACAAATAAAATTAGAAGAGTGAATCAAATTTGTATATGATTTTAAAATATTTTAAGTTGTTAATAATTATAATTTATAATTTTTTTATATAACTTTTAAATAATATATGTTACTTTTTCTATTTCAATTTATGTAGCAAATTTCTAGAATCAAACAAATTTTTTTAGAGCGAAATTTCAAGAATCGTCCAATTTTTTAAAAACTATTTTTAGTGGTGAATTATTGTAGTTTGTGACAAATAAATTGAAACTGAAATTTGTTTGGCATTAAACTTTCATTACAATTCGAGTGATCCAAAATCTTCAAGGTAAAATACAAAGAGTCAGATAGACAGTATAATTTTGTGAAGGCAAAAGCGAACATGGCGCTGTCCTAATATTCTTTTGCCAAAAATATTTGAAAATAATAAGCCTTTGTCTGTCTACGTGACAACCCATACTAGGTAGACAGAGTGATCATTTCGCATTCAAGCATTCATAGAAGAGAGTCGAGCATTGATAGTAGATAAGCAACTACCATCACTAAAGAGAAGAAGAAACATATCAGAACTTTTGTATCCACTTGGATATAAGAATTCAAAACAATGGAAATGAGAACCATTTGATGTCATTGATCATCGCAAAATTTCGAGCAAATAATTCTTACCAAGACAAAACCGTTCCTCAGATATCCGAAAACTTAATGACAAACCAACAAAACACAAGAATCATAAACTACTTAGGGGAGCTCCTACTTCTTCTACACAATAGCATTGGCAGCAGATGCGATCCTAGGCCATAGATCAGCACATTCTTTACCAATTGGACCAGTGATGGCAGACCCTACAAAACATAAAACCAAAAAAATACGGTTAACCAAAAACACAAGACAGGTTCGTATATTTGTATCTTCTAAAGGGGATAGTGACTTCAAAATATAATAGCAAAAAGTAGATTGAATTACCTTTCATTTCTCCCTTGGGGTTCACAATCACACCAGCATTATCTGCAGAACGAAAAACAAATGAATAAGAGACAGTTTTTAACAAGACTTGTGCCACAGAAGAAACTGTCTTCGTGTAGGCTATTCAGTTACTAATAGTGTAAACACAACATAGTGGCGCACACAGAAAAACAAAGCAGGCAAGCAATTCACAAAAATGAGATAGAATTGCGACTAAATAGTAATGATACGATCAGTCAATAAGCCTCTTATTCAAAAAGAACAATTGGCAGCAACGAGAAGAACAACAAAGAAACAAACTCATGACAGAGACACATGAAAAGACCACTCAATCCTGTTCCAGTTAATGCCTTGCGACTATATACTCAAGTCCATCTGATTCAAAATGGAAAAACAGGTAATAACAACTAATGTAGCAACTCAAAAACAACAAATATTGAAATTTAATTGATGATTAAGATATATAAAGCCACCTCTATGATGGTATAGCTACTTATTTGTTTATAATACTAGCAACTTCAAGTTTCAATTATGACATCATATAATTGTTGTTTTGGCTACTTTTGTACGGTTTCTTGTTATTTGTTAGTATATTATCTCCATTATATCCTTCTTCTTTATACCGGATGTGGATTTCACGGGACTTCAACATACACATTAAACTCTCTATTCAAATTCTTAACAGCATAGAAAAATAGCAAAATTCAGCTAAATACAACTAGAAAAAGCATTACAAAATCAACATTTTGATATCTACCACATCAATTTCAAACTATTTAATATACTATATGATCAAGTGTATTCCAGCCCATTTTCACAAACAAAATAAGAACAAGGATACTTTAAAATATACCTTCAAAGTACATGAAGACACCGTCCTTTCGGCGCCAAGGCTTGCGTTGACGAACAATGACAGCAGGCATGACCTTCTTCCTGAGTTCTGGCTTACCCTTCTTCACAGTAGCCATCACCATATCTCCAACACAAGCTGAAGGCAACCTGTTAAGCCTTCCCTTGATCCCTTTCACGGAAATGATGTACAAATTCTTAGCACCAGTGTTATCGGCGCAGTTCACCGTCGCCGCCACCGGCAGACCCAGTGACATTCTGAACTTGTTCCCGGCGGAACCTCCTCGTCCTGAAAAGTTTCACACATCAAATCCAAATAAATAATTACATGTAATAAGAGACAGAAGTGGAATAAGGTTGAGTAATACCTCGTTTCGACATCCCGGACGGTGTTGTTCTTCCCGATCCCAAAAATCTGAAGAGAAAAATGGAGCTTAGAAGGCGTTAGGGTTTTATATACCGCTAAATCTGCAAAATTGACTAGGGTTTTTTTACTTGGATAATCATGGCAGCCGGTCTAGTACACTCGTTTGGCCCAGTTATACTTGAAAGTTAGGCCTGTCATGTGGCCCAATTCTTTAGGCCTGCTATCTGGTCCTGAGCTTTGAGTTTTTTTTTTCGAAAAAATGACATAGGTAAGATAAACATGTGTTATGTATTTTCTAAAGGGAAAATTGTACATAATGGCAAACTATTAATTCAAATTAAATGGTATAACGATACTTTGATTTAATTGTGTCTTGTAGCAAACTGTTTGTCAGTCGCCTCTCTCCCTCAAACTCTCGCTCGCCACTCTCCCTCTCTCGCTCGCTCCCTCTGTGCTCACCTCTCTCGCTTATACAACAGAAATGTATAAATTGCGTTTCTGTTTGTATAATGCGAGAAAAAATTGTATATACACATGCAAATACATATATATTCGGCTTATACACTTATAATTATACAATAAAAATATTTCTCTGCCCAGATCTCTTTTGCCTTTCTCCCTTTCTCGTTTTATACAACAGAATTGTATAAATTGCATTTATGTTTGTATAAAGCGAGAGAAAATTGTATATACACGTGCAAATACATATATATTCGTCCTATACAGTTATAATTATACAATAAAAATATTCCCCTGCCAATGAGAGGCTAACAACAATTTATACAAATGGTCAGCCAGCGAAATTATACAAATCTGAAGAGGAGCCAACAAATTATACAATTGCTTCTTTTTGTATATATGTATAACGAAATAGACATATATATGTTTGATATGGAGCACAATTATGCACACTTTGTTATAGCATACAAATATGATTTTTTTGTTTGTTATATGTGAAAGTTGCTCTTTTCTAAATTACATAACTATGCTTTTTTAGAAAATATTTCCTCTCTCTCAAACTCTTGTTCCGCCTC
>NC_064288.1:3389827-3438973 GCF_019186545.1 Solanum stenotomum | reverse complement strand
CCCCCCCCCCCCCCCCTCCCTCTTTCATATCGCTTCTCTTTCACTTGCCTGTCGACTTTAGTTCTCCCCAATTGATCTCATCCCACTTTCTCTTTTATCTCCCGCTTGATACAAATTGGGGATATTACTTGTACAAAACAATAGAGAGATGGTGAGGACTTCTTTTCTTACTTTTTTATTTTTGATTTCTTACTTAGATTCTTAGGGCATCTCCAACCCAATCCTCTATTTTACTCTCCAAATATAGAGTTCTCTATTTTTTCAGACAATCAACTCCAACCCAATTCTCTATTTTACTCTCTAAAAAATAATCTTTTTCTCTCTTCTCAATATTATATTATTATTTCTATTTCATTCTTATTTTCTTATTTCATAATATAAATCCTTTATTTCTTTTTTCCCAAATAATTACTTTATATAAATTTTAATGTGATATGAAATTATATTTTATTCTAAATTTTTAAATAACATAAATTGCAAGAAAATATAATATAATACATAAATTAGAGGACAAATTCAAATAAAAGTGACATACAATTACATAAATACTCAATTTTCAAAATTATTACGTTGCTCCCATAAATGCTCTATTAATGCATTACGAAGTTTAAAATAAGCATTTTGTCCTTAATTTTTTTATGTCTAGCTAAAAATTGTTCAAACCGGAGATTTTCATCTACCACCATTTCTATAGTTGGTGTTGGAGCCTCTACGGCATCTTGAATTGGTGCATTGAGATCACGTTCATCCTCAATTATCATGTTGTGCAGTATAATACATGTAGTCATTATATCATGTAGCACTTCCTTTCTCCAAAAACGTGACGGTCCTGCAATAATTGCAAAACGTGATTGCAAAACTCCGAATGCACGTTCAACATCTTTTCGGCACGATTCTTGTTTCATCGCGAAAATATTTCTTCTTTTGGGAATGAGGATCACGAATAGTTTGAACAATTGTAGACCATTTAGGATATATACCATCAGTTAAGTAATAACCCATATCATATTCTTTTCCTTGAATAACATAATGGGCGGGAGGTGCAATACTGCTAGCAAGATTGGAAAATAAATGTGATAACTCTAAAACATTAATATCGTTATTGGTGCCAGGCAAACCAAAATAAGCATGCCATATCCAAAGGTCATAATCAACAACAACTTCAAGAATAATTGTTGGTGATCCACTACTACATGCGTATTGTCCAACCCATGCCGTTGGACATTTTTTCCATTTTCAGTGCATGCAATCTAGACTACCTAGTCACAACCACAATCGCAACAATTCTCGGAATCATATCCTAATTTTTTTTCTGAATAGTGCTAAATCTGGAAACGACCTATCGGATTACTAAATTATTGTTGTGATCAATTAATTATTATGTATGTATTGTATTTTATCTTGTATTTAAATTATTATGTTATGGATTAAATTGTATTGTTATCTTGTATTTAAATTATTATGTGATGTATTGTATTGTTATCTTGTATTTAAATTATTATGTGATGTATTGTATTGTTATCTTGTATTTAAATTATCATATCATATATTGTATTTTTAAATTAATTTTTTTCATCTTGCCATTTTAATTTTGCGTGTTCTTTATAATGAAAATTAATCACGAAAATTAGAAAAAAAATTAAAATACTATTAATTTGAAATTAAAATAGTATATATTAAATAATATATTTTTAATATATTATATTACATTTAAAAAAGAATTATGAATATTAGATATTTAATTAATGGAATTATATGTAAAATAATATGTTAGAAATAATAATAAAATAATGAAAAACTGAAATAGAAAGTGTGAATAGTAGTTCTCTAAATTTGAAGAACTACTATTCAACTCTCTAAATTTGAAGAATAGGGGGTGATTTAGAGGTGGGTTGGAGTGCCCATTCTCTATTTTACTCTCCAAATATAGAGAATGAAGAGTAAAATAGAGGTGGGTTGGAGATGGTCTTAGCATGCCTAAACATGGGAGAGATACATTATTGAGTATACAATACATTTATATCAAACTAATACAATTGTATCAAGTTATATCAACAAATATAATTGTGTATTTTTGTTGTATATTCACTTTGTATCAAATGTATCAACAGATACAATTGTATCCTGAAAGAGTATACAATACATGATACAAATGTATACAGTTTGATACAATTGTATCTGTTGATACATTTGATACAAAGTGAATACACAATTATATTTGTTGATATAACTTGATACAATTGTATTAGTTTGATATAATTGTATTTGTTGATACAAACAATTGTATTTATTGATACAACCTCTCTCTTCTCTCTTCTAAATTTCACTCACCTCTTCCTCCTAACATTAGCTATGAATCATTATTAAGCAAACTATAGCTATGCGTTTCTAATTAAGTCTAAATTATAGTCATTTTCAAAAGCTCTTTTTAATTAATTAAATAAATTATGCTAATTTATTAATCTATATGGTCCTTAAACATAATTTGGCATTGAGAACCATTTACTCGTATGGAGAACCATTTACTCATTCAGTTACTTTGATGCTTCACATTTTGCAACTAAATTGATTTAAAAGACAACAATGTCTTATTCACTTGAAGCTGTTATTTTTATTCAAAATCGATACAAACAATTTTAAATCGATTTAAGATCTAGATTTGACTCAACTTGTTCACCCTTTAATAATTATGAACTCTTAAAAAATCAACCCCAACAATTCCAAATGAATAGATTCAAATGAGTCAAATCAGTTGAAGGTTGAGCCTTAAATTCAGTTAGACCAATAAATCAAGAATCACCTAATTAATTAAAGTTTGACATATAAGAGTATCACATCATAATTCCGATAACAAAGAGACATTTTTAATAGTAAACGAAAATTAAAGAGATAGATAAAGTTATTTGATGGTTCATTATTTGAGATATCTCATATATTTTAAGTGGTGGGATAAATAATTTTGAAAATAATTAATACCCCTAATTAAATACAAGATAAATCAATCTTACACTTTATCTTAAAATAATTATCCCATATCCCTCGTATCAAACGACCCCCTTCGTTTAATAGGTAAAATGAGGAATTGTTTTCAGAGAAATCTACACTCTATGTCCACCGAGGAAAATATGTATATGTTTTAGCCCATATTTTGGGTTTGTTATCCGATTTAGCTCATATTTGCATATAAACACATTTTATATACTATTATACATTTTCATAAAGATTAACACATTATATATAATATTTTCTCCACATATAATAATGTATAATATTGTATAAACTAAAAATATAACTACTTGACGTAATATTTTATGTTGGACCTATATTGTTTAAAATTTCCCCCTATTTTTAATCCCCAAAGTTAATATTTAAGGATAATTGAGAATTATTATTTTTTAATAGCTTTTCCCAATAACAACAAAGCTAATAAGCAATAAACAAAAACAAAAAAGGCATGTGCACAATGACATTATTGTTATTTTTTCTTAGAAGAATGTTTATCTAAACAGATTAAATAGCCGTGGTTTTAAGTGGACGGTGAGGTAGGTGGTATTCATGGGTTCGGACGAATTCAGTAATTTTTTCATAGATTTTATATTGTATTAAAAAATTAATTAAATATATATGTATATTAAATTATGAACCCTAACAAAATTGATTTAATGGTTATTAACAAAATTTAGAACCCAAACTCTTAAGCTTCGCCTCTGGTTGTAAGATACTGTGGATACTTACGTACTCAAAGTTTGAAGTACTGTTAATTAAGTTGAAATTTGCTACTAATATTCCAATAATTACAATAATGCAATCGGCAAAAGTAGAAGGGAAAAGGCAAAATCTTATCCTCAGACCACACAGAAAAATCATCTAAGCTAAAGCAATTTTCAAGAAGATGACGATGATGGTGAAGCAATGGGTTCTTTCACAGAGTCAATTTCTATCTGACCCTTTCAAATCTGGTCATGTCAAATGTATTTTCTTGGAGTCTGGGCAGTTCAGTAGTAAATGGGGAGAAGCTCTACCACAGAAGCTTTTCTACAGACATACCAAGAAAGGTGCAAGATGCATCCATATTGATTTCAAGGTGACTGAATTTTGCTTTTTTAGGATTTTGGGGTTGTTTATTTCAAGGTTTTAGTTAATGGGTCTGTTGCAAAATAGGTTCTTTTTGTTTTGGTTTTTCCATTGATGAGTAATGTGAACGTTTTGATCCTCTTTGGGGAAATTTGGTTGAGTTTTATTAGATAGGAGAGTGTGGATGATAGTGATTAGGGTAGAAGGTTAGTAGCTAGCTAGCAGTGTGTTGTTTTGCTGTCTGTGCATATTAGTAGCCGTAGTATTGTTCATGTAGTTGGATTTTTGTTACTATGTGTTGATTACTTGTACCTCGAATATCAGATTATTTTGTTGTAGTTTATGTTCTGTTTTTTTGTTGCTTTGAGCTGTTTTTTCTTGAGCTGACGTTTATCGAAACAACATCTCTACACTGAAGTAGGAGTAAGGTCTGCGTAGACTCTACGCTCTCTAGACCCCACTTTGTGGGATTTCAGTGGGTATATAGTAGTAGTTGTTGTTGAATCTTATTAGAAAAGTGAAGAATAAGTTTCATTTTAATATATTTTAGAGAGGCTACTCAATTTTTGAGCTAATCTGTATATGAAATGTAAATAGAAGAAGAAGAAAGGCCTTAGTCTGTCTGTTGTTATTAGAAAAAAAGACGAAAGGATTTCATTGTGTTCGAAGCATATGTAGAAGTTTAATAACACTAATCAATGATGCGAAAGTGCTTCAATATCACTGAGAGAATTTACAACAGATTGATTGTAGTTGTTGTCACAGAGATTAATTTCCCCAAGAAATATCACAACTACTAGGTGATAGATGTATGCAATGATTTTAAATTTAGCTGGTGAATATTCATATAGCCGTAGTATTGGCCTCACTGGCCATCAAGCTAAAATGTCAAAAGGACTTTTATAAGATACTCTCTACTAAAACCATGTCTAAATTGTTCGTCACTACGTAATACCACTCCAAAATCATGAAACCTGGGGAAGACATGTTATAGACTAACAGTGATGTCATTTCACTACCATTCTCTTGCTCTAAACCATTCATTATCTGTGTACACACTCCTTTGCTGGCTCTGTTCTGTTCTTACTACATGTTACAGTAGATAAACTCGTGTTATTCTAGTGGAAAATGCAAGGTATTCAATCAGTAATTATAGCAAAAAGGCACTAGCTGAATTAATTTCTTGGCTTCCTTTTCTTGTTCAATATTCAATTGTTATACACTTGGCAGGATATTTTGCAGTTCAGACACCCTGCAGCAGCATTAATCGTGACTAATGCATTGATGATGACTACACCTTTAGACGCCTTGGCTCAAACATGTGAAGCCAATACTTCTGTTTCCAATATGCCATTATTGCTGCTTGTTGCCCTAGTAGGGGCCACCGTGGGAGGTAAGGTACTTTAAGTTTAGCACTGCCATTGCTTTATTGCATAGTTCGGAGCATTCAACTTTGAAATGACAGAAAGTCCTTGTGGCTGGATGGAACTCTAGATCATAGACCCCAAGTTAACTATAGAGCATGGACATAAACTTCACATCAAAATTACATCCCATAGGAGGCAGAAACTACACTCTTTTTGTTGAGGCATTCAAAAGATTACATAAGCAAGTAACTTGGATGATCATAAGACCAGTTACGTTTGACTTGCATTGCCATACTTCTTCACAAAGCTAAGTCAAAAATAGTACATGCAGATATGAGTCAGAATTTGGATTAAATGAAAAGAAGTTAAAATATTTTTGATGCATTGAAGTACATCGCAGTATAGATTCCAGGAGTTAATATGGTCATTTCATTCGGCAGTTCATCTGCCAGAACACTAGATAAAAATCTTAGTTAATCCACGAGGTTTACAAATGAGCCTATGTATGTTCGTGGAAATGACCATTATAGATGCCATTAGCTATAAAAATGAGCCTATTAAAGAACTTGTCAACAAGAACTGTGTGTAAATCCCAAACCTGTTGAGGTTGACATATGGATCCTCAATATCCATTCTGGTCCGTCTGTGCTCATTTCACTCTATATTTAATATATTGTCTTTTGGGACAATTCAAAAACTATCCAAAAAAAACTATTCAGAAAAGATTCTTATTGTCTAAAGATTTCTCTCTTCCTCCTTTTTTCTTATATTTTTTGTTTGGCAAAAATGATGGGAATTTGAAATGGATGTTTGTAAATAAATCATTTCAAGTTTGAGTCAACTCTGAGTACAACGGCATGACGTGTTTGTGCTAAAATGGGGCAATATGTGTAGGAGTGAATGAGATCTCGTTTTCAAAATGTCTTCACTACAATTGATCAAGTCCCTCACCTGCTTGAGGGGGGGGGGGGGTTAATTCATAAATGTATATAGTGTCCCTCATGAAAAAAATTATCAGTATGTATTTTCTAGAATATGACTATAATAGTGGCTCGGTGCAATAATGTGGATACACATCTTAATAATATTTTCCCCGTGTTATTTCTCACAATTTTCCTTGGTTTTACTCTTTTTTTCTCCACCTTTTGACACAAGTATGTGTGTGCTTTCATTTAATTGTACTTCAGGACTACTTGCACGTCAGAGAAAAGCGGAATTGCAGCGGTTAAATGAGCAGCTCCGCCAGATTAATACGGCGCTTAGAAGGCAAGCCAATATAGAGTCCTATGCACCTACCTTAAGTTATGCTCCTGTTGGTGGTAAGATTTCAGTAAGTGAAGTGATTATTGATCCAAAAAAGGAGGAATTAATTTCTCACTTGAAAAGTGGGAAGAATTTTCTGAGAAATCAAGCTGTAGAAAAGGCTTTTTTGGAGTTTAAAACAGCTCTTGAGCTTGCACAGGATCTAAAAGACCCTATAGAGGAAAAGAAGGCAGCAAGGGGCTTAGGTATGTCAGATCTCCTTTTTTAGTTTAGCCTAATATTATCTTGATTGAACATGGTTAGACAGTAAAGGACTTGTGAAGTTGGTCGAATAGAAATCTCCTCTGTATGTGACGCTGCATCTTGACTGAAATTACACATGCATGCATCTTTTGTCTTCTTTGATCTAGTTAGAATTTTCCAGAGATGAGTCTTATGGTTGCTTGTTTATGTCTAAACAATGTAACGAGTATGTTCCCTGGGAATGAGATCCTGTCTTAACCATATTTCTTGTTGTCATTTATTCCTAATTTCTTGGTGTCACAGAGTCATGTTACTTCTTTTTTTTGGCTCATTTTCTTTTTAATCTATGGAAGAAAATGCAAAATCCCGCTAGAAGTTGGATGTATAGATTTTGGTAAATTTACTTATTAAAAGCGACTTTGGTATATCTTAGTCCTTGTATCAACCTACTGTTGCTTCTCTTTCTTGTATATGTTTGTGTCACGATGTATTGACCCTCAAAGCTTCACCTCTTTCTCAGGGGCATCGTTACAAAGGCAGGGCAAGTACAAGGAGGCGATTGAATACCACTCTATGGTTCTTGATATCTCGGGAAGAAATGGGGAGGAGTCCGGCAGCACAGAAGCTTATGGAGCAATAGCCGATTGCTATACTGAGCTTGGGGACATAGAACGAGCTGCAAAATACTATGACAAATACATTGCAAGGCTACAGAGTGACTAAGCCATCTACAGAAAGACTCGTGTATCTTTCTGTTGCGGAAATTTCTTCACGTTCATGCATTTCGAGTAAAATGTTTAGAAGTTAGGTCTTTTCTCATGGTGTATTTCTCTCTTGCATATATCATTCACTGGTTTCTTCTGTTTTTAGCTTTGTCTAATACATTTTTGGCATCTCGACGGTGAACTCATCACCGATAGCTGGTATTCAGAATTGTCAGCTCAATTTACATGTGAAAGTTGGATTTGGGGAATCAAATGATGTTTAGAAAGGTGAGAATTTAGCAGCATTTTTTACTATGGAATGGACAATGCATAGAGATTGTTCCAGTTCCTCTTGATTGTTCAGTAACAGTCCATCCCATTAACATGTCTCATGATGAGTTAACTTGGCTAACTAGCTAGACAATAATTAATGCATAAGAGCAATCAATTAAATTAACACTAACTTGGCTAAGTTTGCAAAACAATGTTATGTTTGTTTATCACCAGTAACCACATTGAAACAAAAAATTTATGTTATGTTTAGAAACCTAGCATTCTGTTCTACAACAAGTTCAGGGTAATTTTACAAGTGAGATTTGAGGAGTTACAATATACGCAAGTGACATTTGAGGAGGTATGATATACGTAAATCTTACTGCTATTTTTTGTGGGGAAAGAGGTTGTCAATAATAGATTCTTGGCTCAAAAGAAGTACAATCAAAACAAAATTGGAAGAAAAATAAGGACAACAAAATAGAAAGATAGACAACACAAATGGAACAATGGATAGTAATAAAAATTGAAGAATAAGATATATGTCGATATTAAATAATACTCCTAAAGAAGTGCGGAAATATTTGGACAAACTACCTATCCTTATACCCTAGTTCTCAACCTCCATACCTCTAAATTAAATATAAATAAATTAATAGTTATCTCGAAAATAGAAAAATGTGTATAGCATGTAAGGATGGAGCCCACTTAAATAAAAGGGTAAAATCTTAAAGCTTTTATAATAGGAAAAAGAACATTTATAGTCCAAAAAGGAAAACTATTTACAAGCGGCTACCCCTTACTTTCATACCCCTATCTTTAACTAGAATTTTACGTTTACTGCTTGATTCCATCAAATTGTATATATACTCTAATGGTATCAAAGAGGAAGAATCGGTCCTTCAGTAAACGCACTACTTAGATACTCCTTGATACCATTGGAATATATATATATACTAGTTTTTTGACATGTGCGTTGCACATGATTACCAATTCCAAAAATATATGCTATAGTAAATAGTATTGCTTATTTAAGCGAGGTTTGAATAATAAGCTTAGCAAAAAATAATATTGCAGATTCTTTTATGAATGTTCAATGTGGATCGTCATATATATTTCTTATTCACGCAAACCAATGAAGATGGTCAATGAAAAATTTTATTAGTTAAATTCAATAATTTATATATTTATTTCAATTTGATGAGGTTAATCATGTAATTAGTCTTATCTCACTAATATTACCTTATAGACAATATTTGCATTGTATTTTTCTTGTCATCTAACCAGATGTGCTTTGCATGTGTATTCCACGTTAAATTGTTTAGCTATCATATGAACATGTGAAGAGAACAACTACATTTTATATATTCACATATTTTCACATTGGTTATGAGTTTTTTTTTTAAAAAAAAACTCGGAGCATTTTAAAATAATATATTTTAAAGTTAGAAGATCTTGTTAACTTGATAATACTTTTGTGGCATATATAATACTTTAATTTAAATACAAATACCTACCCAAATATAAATATATATTTGCATTAATGAAAATATTTATTTCATAAAATTAACTAATAAATAAATAATAAAAATTAAAATAATACAAACTTCAACTGACGTTATTACAAGTCATATGAACTTTTCTTCGTCTAAAATACTGAAAATTAAGAAATAGTAAATAAGTAAAACAAAAGGGCAATGTTTATATAGTAATTACTATTTTGAAGCAAACTTCACGAGAATCTAAATCACATAAGTAACATTGATAAATAAAGTCATTCTTTTGTTTTGAGCATCAAAAATAAATTGTGACAATTCTCTAAATTTTGAAAAAGATATTCAGAAGCATACATCTACATCAGAAGAGAAATTGTTAACAAAAACAAATGAATTTAGACTACATCATGTTAACTTCATATATTGGAACATTACATACTAATGTATATATATAAGCAAAAAATAATTATTATATCATCAAAATTATTTTTCTTAAGTACTCGAGGTTATGGAATATACCCTCTTAGGATAGAACAACTTACTTCATCAGAATAGTGGTACCTCATATTCCGCTAAACTTCGAACTCACTCAATGACAACAAATCACACAAAAATTTTTAAGAAGAACCTCTCTATTTATAGTCAACAAATGGTAGTATGAACAAATGTTTTTTTTGTCTTATCTGAAAAGTCATGACCTTTTCGAGAAGTCACAACCCTTTGGAAAAGTCACAACTTATTGAAAAAGTCACAATTCTTTGGAAAAGTCACAACTTATTGAAAAAGTCACAACTCTTTGGAAAAGTCACAACTCATGGAAAAATCACAACCCTTCGAAAAAAGTCACAACTCATCAAAAAAGTCACAACCTAAGTTAGGGATATTATAGTAATTTAACATTCAAGTTAGGAGTCATGCTTTTAAAGTAATATAGATATATATACTCTGATGGGAGTCCGGCACCAAAACGGACACTTTTTGAACCCTAAACACCAAAAGGTACCCTCTCTAAAAATGGACAGTTCGCCTATTTATGGGCGAACTATAACTAACATCCCTTAACCCCGTTAACTCTCAATTCATCCAAAGTAATATTTACACCAACTTTAAAGGCAATGGGCGAACAACAATTCCTTTTATTTCTTCCTTACGTAAATTTATATCTCTTTCTTCCTCACATGAATTTATATTACATCGAAAATAATTGCATCCATCATTTTCTTGAAATAACAAAACAAGAAATCATGTGAACATCCAAATATTTTAAAGTGAACAACTAAATTTTTTTCATCTTTAAACGCGCACAACTCCAAAACTTACGACCATGAATTCTTGGAGTTATCGATGCTTTCATTTTACAATATTTTTTGCATTTACAAAAAATTGATTCAATTGAATATACAAACTTTTGGAATTGTTGAGACATGACTATCAAATTTTAAAAATCAAAATATAAAGTATAAAAAAAGTAGAAGATGAATGAAAAAATGTGGAGTGAAAGAGAGATAGTTCACGTGAGGAAGAAAGAGATATAAATTCACGTGAGAAAGAAAGAGATATAAATTCACGTGAGGAAGAAAGATATATAGTTCACGTGAGAAAGAAAGAAATATTGTTCACATGAAAAAGAAAGATATTCACGTGAGGAAGAAATAAAAGGAATTGTAGTTCGCCCATTTGTGGGCGAACTACCTTTAAAGTTGGTGTAATATTGTTTTGGATAATTGGGAGTTAACGGGGATGACGGGGTTAAGGGATGTTAGTTATAGTTCACCCATAAATGAGCAAACTGTCCATTTTGGTGTGTGTTTTTAGAGAGGGTCCCTTTGGTGTTTAGGGTTCAAAAAGTGTCCATTTTGATGTCGGAAGAAACAGTCTTTCATGAAAATTTGTTCAATTACTGTTTGATACTATTAGAGTATATTGATACCATCAACAATGGTTCAGTGAATAGAACAAGGAGGCAATAAGATGAATAGTTTGGGTTGTGAGTCCAATTTAGATAAATACTTTGCCTAATGGGTCCAATTTGTCTAGTTTTCCCTTTATAAAAAAGATTTGTCCCTCCCCCCCCCCCGCCCGGGAAGTGTGTCTTATTTTTCCAATGCCATGTTATATAAAACAGGGAGAATTGTCAAATATATTTATGAATGATTCAAAATAGGTTAATTTTATCAATTGTTATGTTTTTTAATAAAAAATATTCTCATCCTTAAGTTTTTGGCTAAAATATGTCAACCAATTAGTAAAATAGCTCAAATATACCTTTGAACTATTTGAAATAAGATAGTTTTGCCCAACTATTCGAAATAAGATAGCTTTGCCCTCTATTTGAAGTTCAAGAAAAATATTCTTAATTGTAAGACTTAATCCAAAACTTAAAAGATTATGAAATTAATTTGACTATTTTAAATGATTTTTTTTATATATAATGCCACTTTTACATTTTATATGAAATTTAATTACGTAAATTAATTTTCCAACTATTTTTTTTTTTATTGTTTTCTTTCAAAACCATTATACTGGAAGCCCTTGACTAAAACTTGGGATCACTTAAAATTACAATAAGTAATATAACATACCAATGTATAATTGAGCTTGATTACTTTTATGGCATTCTTAGTAAACAAACTCATTATTATCAATGTAGAATTTTTTTTAAAAAATAGTTAGGTAAGAAACATACATGACATCATTTTATGAAATAAAAAACGAACCAAAAGAAAGAAAGTCATGTCATCACTTTTAATTGATAAAATGAAAAATGTTTTTACTACCATCTTTATATGTTATTAAGGGCAACACTGACCTACTCAAAATAGTTGAAAGACAATATTGACCCATTTTTCCTTATGTAGGAGCAAATTATTGATAAAAAAAATATTTTGAGCAATTAGTTGAGCATTTTCTTTTTAGCCAAAAACACAACGATGAGAACATTTTTGAGCAAAAAAGATAACGAAGAATAACATTGACCTATTCAGGTAACAAACATTTATAGACAGGCTACGATTACGATTAATACCTGGGTAGCAGAAGGTCAGCAGCATTAATCTTCACCAGTAAATAATAGAACATACAGTAAAAACATTTTGAATGGTAAGTATTACAAGGCTTACACATCCAACATAGTGTTCTTGTCCAGAAAATATACTGAGATTCATTTTGACTTCAAAAGAAAACAAAATGGGCAGATAAAAGAGCTTAATGAGAGAAGACACGAGAAAAAAAAGTTGCAGAAAAGTAAAACTCAAGAAAAGGCGCCGTCTGCATTATGCTAACCTCATGCCATAGAACAAAAGGCTAAGTATTCTGGCATATAGTCCTATGGACCAAAACATCATTATATACAACCAAAATGCAGCTAACCCAGCTCTGAGTCACATCCTTGAAACTTCTATACAAAAATTGCGCTTCGATAGTGTCATTTATACAACTATAAACATGTTTAGCATTGCATATGCACATCGGCGCTAGAACCCTTCAGAGATACAAAAACATCATCTTAACTTAGTTCGAACACAACAGCTTCGTGAACTGCCCAAAATCAGGAACGTGGCAAAAAAATACTTGGAGAAGATCACCATCTCAGGGCTCTACCTTCTTGATCTAGATCCTACAAGGCATAATACAAAGTGACTTATGGTACCAAATCTTAGCACAACATTCATGACTTCTAAGTATGAGTCAAGGCACAAACTCATGAAAAGTGATTGAGAAGATTATCAACCAGACCTTCAGTCATTTTTTTTCCATTTTAACAATAAAGAAAATGAAACTTGGGCCTAACTCAACCCCAAAACTAGCTCAAGAAGTGAGGATTGTCCAAGCCTTATTAAAGATCCATCACATAAACAACCGATGTCCCCCCAATGCATGAACATATCCACCCATCCCGTAAACAAACTTGCACATTAACAAAATCGGGTAACTTTCTATTGCGGAAAGCTGTGTCAAAAAATCAAAGAAAATATTGCCTTGCTCATTTTTTACATTTCCACACATAACTATCCATAAAGGGAAAACCCTCTTTTTAATTTTGGGGTGTATTTCTCTCTACATATTCACCAATTTTCTCTCTATCAAGAAATGAAAAGGTTTTTATCTTTTGGTTTTGTGGGTAAAATCTCTCACTCAATAACTTCACCTAGAGCTTTTAACTTGGCTTTGGTGGATATACATCTCTCTCAACACTGAACACTGAACACTTTCACTTCCTTTCTCTCTGTAAGGAAAATAAATGTATTCATTGTTTGGTTTGATGGGTATATCTGTCTCTAGATTTCACCTGATTTTCTCATTTAAAGAAAAGAAAACAAAAGTTGGATATTTTTGGTTGTGGGATGTAATTCTCACTCTATACTTTCATACGCTTTCTCTTTTAGAAAAGGAAAATTATTTTTGGTGTACATAAAAATTTCACTCACTTTCCCTTACTTATTTTTATTTAATAAGAAAAACGAAAGTTCACTCATTTCTATCTATGGATGGAAAGGAGGATTTTATTTATATCTTTCTTTCTCAACCTTTCACCTGTAGAAAAGAACTTTTTATTGGTTTGTCATGTATTTTCCTCTCAATAAATTCACCTTTGTTTTCACTACAAAGAACAAGAACCTTTTTAACTAAAAATATAATCAACTTTTTGAAAGAGATACTAAAACACAAACTCTCTATAAAGAAAAGATTTTTGGTTAATTTAGACGTTTAAAGAACTACAAAAAAAAAAAAAAACAGGGAAATAATTTTGAATTGGCCGGGGCAAGGGAGGAGGGGGGGTTGGTTATGACAAGTTGGTTGTCCATTTTGACCCAAACCGTATTATTTTACTCAAGCAGTGGTTGAGTTGAGTTCTGCACAGTTTCATTGACTCCATCTCATTTGACTCGCCGAAACTTGACTCAACCCACCAACCATTTGACGCACCAATGTTGCATTTGTTGGTCAAAAAGTTCTGGAATTTGCTTCAACCAAACGCTGTTAGAGAAAAGTCTTTCAGTTTCTGCAGTACCTCTAGTGTCAGGTTAAAAGCTACTCCGGTCCGGAAAATAGATGGATTTTTTTAGCAATTTTCAAGAGCAAACACAACCTCTATTTTCTCTCTAGGGATTAGACAGACTATTAACTTCAAAGTATCATTCCTTTGGTGGAGTTACAATTGCTAATGAAATAGCAAAGACCAACCATATACATTAGAACAAATAATTAGAAACTAAATCATCAATCAAGCAGTTTTTATTTGCCTTGGTGATGAATGTATTGACGAGACTCGTGACGGAGTTGACGCTAAGTTGGAGGTTGGAGGTTGGAGGTTGAAGACAAACCTTTGGAGTATAAAGGGTTCAAGTTGAGCTAGACCAAGACAAGTATTTGAAGTGCATGTTCAGTGATATGACGCACGAGGCTGACAAGGAAGCGAGGATTGATACGCACGCCATCCAGAAAAGAGGTAGTCTCAAGTATCATGGATCTATTATCCAGGAAAACAGGGAGATTGATGAGGATGTCACTCACCATATTGGTGCAAGGTGGATGAACTAGAGGCTTGCATTTGGAGTCTTGTGTGATAAGAAGGTGCCACCAAAACTTAAAGACAAGTTCTACAAGTGGTGGTTAACCATTATGGTGTATCGGGTGGAGTGTTGGCTAGTCAAAAACTCTCATGTCCCGACAATGAAAGTGGTGGAGATGAAGATGCTTTGATGGATGTGTGGGTATACTAGGAGAGGTAGGATTAAAAATGAGGATATCCGAGATAAGGTGGGAGTAACTTTGGTGAAAGACAAGATGCGCGAAGCGAGGTTGAATTGGTTCGAGTATGTGATGAGGAGATGCACAGATTCTCCAATGCAAAGGTGTGAGAGGTTGGCTATGAATGGATTCAGAAGAGATGATTAGATAGGACATGGCACAATGACAGCTTACCGAGGACATGACCTTAGATAGGAAGGTGTGGAGGACACAATGTTATCAAAAACGAAAAGCGCAGAAAAACTTTAAGGTCCATTGGAGCTTTAAGCGTGAAGCGCATATAAAGAGTGGACTTTAATGAAAAAAGACACAAATGGAGAAAAATACAAATATATATATTTAGTCCAAGGCTAGTAATTATAAAACATCATATCATATAATATTAAAAGTGGAAAGCTTCAAAGTGCAAAGTTGAAATGCTATTTTACCTCTAAAATAAATCAAAATAACCATCTCATTAATGATTAATTAAATAATAATTTTAAGTACCACTAGGCTGGATTACATATTCAAGTGAGGAAATAAGAAGTTGCATGTTAAAACTAATTAGTTGTAATTCCTTTTCATGCGTTTTAATTACTTACTCCTTAATCCCTATCTTATATGGTAAATGCTAATAATACCTTTTGCAGGCTCTTCAAATTCCTAAAAAAAATCCACATGTTCTTGCCTTATTTAAAGTTAAGCTAAATGTTAATAATTTCTTTTTATAGCCTCTTCAAAATTTGTAGAGACACTCACAATGTTTTTGGTTGCCTTAATTAATGTTATACCCAATGTTAATAATACCATTTACAACCTTTTAAAATTTGTACATGTACATAACTTATGGCATTGTAGCCGTTTTAGGCCCAATGTTTTCCTTCATTAATCCAACACCATCAAGGATGATTTTATATTTCCTTTAGTCATTAAACATCTTATATGAATAGACATCAAGCATATGTCTGACCCTCACCATTGGATGAAACAAACTTAGCAGGTATGCTTCTTCCACTTACATTTTGTTTTGTTACTTAAAAGCTTAAAATTCTCTCATATATCATACTCCCTCTATCCCATTTTATGTGACACCCTTTCCTTTTTAGCCTATCCCAAAAAGAATGTCACCTTACTATAATTAGAAATAATCTAACTTTAAAATTCCCTTTTTACCCTTAATGAAATGATTATTAGCCACACAAATATCTAAGGATTGTTTTAGACCACAAATTCCAAAAGTCTTACCTTTTTTCTTAAACACCATGTCAAGTCAAAGGCCACATAAAATGGGACAGAAGAAGTATTCCTTATCTGATCCCTTTCATTATCATTATTTTTTGACAATTAAAATTATATTAAGAAAAAATTTGGACCATTTCTCGATTTGTGTGTCATCCTATCATTATTATGTAGCTATAATAGTTTCATTTTTCTATTTTATCTGTGTAGTTTCTCATATTAATTCAAATGAACATTACCGCCTAAGTTTATCTAATTCCAATAGTTTTCTTGCAGCATCAATCGGAAACTGCTTCATAATGTCCAAAGGTTTCAAAGGAAAAGTTCAGCTCATATTTGCTTACAAGGAATATTAAACTAAAGTATTAAGTGTATTAAGAATTTTTTATTTGAAAGTATATTTTTTTAATGGTTTGTTTTGGTAAGTGGTATATGTTTTGAATTGATTTTGAAACTTATTTATAAGCAAGGTTGGAGTTTTTCATGCATGTGCTTATGGTTGTAATTTGTAAATAGCAATTAGGGTGACATATGTTGGGTTGTAAATCTTCCTTTACGATTTAAAGCAAAGTTTAAATATTTATAGCATAATGGTACTCAAGTAACAAAAAAGTAGTAATTGTAGTATGCAACAACTTATTCAAGGTATTTTCAGCTTGTACCTTTTTCATTTAATAATTTAATTACTCATTACACTACCGTTTTAATCTGATTCATATCGTTTGTACTACTTCCATGGGACACACATGCAACAGACGTGTCTAGATACTAGTGAATGACAAATTTATCAACAAAGAATTTGAAAATAATAATAATAATAATAAAGTGAAATATCAATTGTTTAGTGTTGCCTAAAGAGGTTTACTGGTAAGGAAAATATGTCTTAAAGCCTTGATGACGACACTAATGAGCACATTAAGTGTGGCAAAGCGCTCAACACGCCTTGAGCTTCGCTTCAAAGCTTAAGCATGCCTCTGACAACACTGGGAGGACACAGATTAGGGTAGAAGATTAGTTGGTAGGAGTACATCCATACTAGTAGGAAGGAAGTGCATTGCCTTGATGTGCTTATGAGTAGTCATAGTGTTATTCTTGTAGTTTCTTGTTCTTCGATTTCTATTACTATCTGTTGTTTCGTGTAGTTCAATTATAGTATTATTTTGTTGTAGTACTATTCTACTACTATATGTTGTTTTTGTTATTATTTGTTGTCTCTTATACTTCCATTACGTCTTTTTCTAGACTATTTTTGCCTTGAGCCGAGGGTCTATCGGAAACAGCCTCTCTACCTCTGAAGTAGAGGTAAGGTCTGTGTGCACTCTACCCTCAACTAACTCCACTTTGTGTGATTACACTGGGTATACTGTTGTTGTTTACTGGTGAACAGTAATGAAGTTACTGATTCTGCAATTCCTTCTAGGAATCTGCTGGAACTTAATGACCAAACAAAGTTACTGATCCTGCATTTTCTTTCAGGAATCTAGTGACAAGCCATAACACCAATTCCATTGGTAATATCTGTTCGGATGGCAGAATTACCAACTTACATTAAGAAATTGTAAACACACACTTAAAGAAAAATTGTTTTCTGCAATAGTTGCAGATAGACACAATTCATGTTTTCTTTTTGAGAATTTGGGCAAGTTTACAACTTAACTACGACAATTTTCACAAATTCCAACCATAAAAACCAGGAGATGATTCCCAATATTACTTACGGCTTGGACGTTTCATATTTCGGCAGAACTTGCTACTGCAATGGCAGCTAAATGCTTTTACTGGATGTTCAAGATCATCAAAATCAGTACCATAATCCTGCAAGAGCCAAATCTTATGTTCATCAAGCAGATACTAACCAAATAACAAAGCATATATTCTGAAAGGTATGGAGGCATTAGGCAAGCACCTTTTTGTCTCTACCAGGCGAACACTCACGGCACAAAAAGACTACACATGTTGAAATGGTGAGCCACCATTACTTACTAATATTCGTGTCATAATGGAGTAGTTTGACATCCCCACTCCTTGGAGCAACAATTTCTGTATTGTTGACTTATTTCAATTGGTAAGTTTGAGCATTTTCAAATTACTGCTTATGTTTTCTCTCAATGATATCAACACAATTTTCATCTAATTATGCTGCTTCTTGGCATATTTAGGACATAGCTCAGTGTTGTTGACTATCGCAATATAGAACACAGAAAGTTGACATTTTGAATTAACTCTCAAAATCAGGGACCTAAATTTGGCTTCACTCCATTAACGATCAACATACGTAACCATAATTCCCAAGTAAAGAGGAGACTTTCATTGTGCTTAACTCTTTATGATTAGAGTAAACCTAAAACACAAACATCACTTTCACATTTTCAAGATATATCACATCATTACAAGCTCTAAAGTACTAAGAGAGGAAGAAATTAACAAAAATTGTGGCCATGAAAGAGTGATTAAGAGGAAGAGAATTGTCTGTGCGACATAGGCTCAATGTAAATAGAATTGTCAGCAAACTGATCAGAAAACACATAAAAGTTGGTCCGAAGCAAACCAAACGAGTGTACTTATAGTGGCAAATCAAAGAGCAACAAAACAAGTGCACGTTGATACAATGAAATAAAGCCTACTCACCCAAGTGAGCTCCTCCATTGCCTTAATTTTTCTTGTAGTGAAAAAAGCAAGCTGCAAGAAGCAATCACATGATATTATCCAACAAAGCTATCAATGTGAAGGAATGGCTCTTGACGATGAAATGAAGTTTAAAGATTCAGGGAGCATACATGATAGTAGTGGTGATCAGGAGTCTCTATTTCAACTGGTATTTCAACCAAATTTGAATCGAAGCATCTGGACCAGAACAACAATTAAAGAAGTAAATGCATCAAAATATGTTCCCGACATCTATGTATGATTAAACATCAAACAGATACAAAATGCATGGTTCTCTTTGCCCTCTTTCTTTATTGTTTTTTTTTTATCCATTTTTGTTTTTGAATATTCTTACATGACAAGAAGATGCAAATTGCTAAACGCATAGTCTCTCTGGTCTGCCAGAGGCGAAGTAGTTAAAGGAGCTAAACGTGGTAATGTAAGAAAAGAAGCATGAAATGAGCTGATTTTATTTATAAAACAGGATGTGGATGTTTAATGGGAAGGATATTGAACAGTTGACACTCAACAATGGGCTTTGCTTGACGAGCATTATGAATTATCAAATTTTTGTTTTTTGTTAATTGTGAAAAAGAAAAGTTGTGTGAATTTGAAAAGTAAAGGAAAAATACAGAAGTTCAAAGATGCACTGAAATCTAGTTCAAAGTCAAGTAGGAGACTTTCCTGAGGACAAGGGAACACAAATTTAGACCTAAATTCAATCAGATTGTTGTTTTTTGATTTTAATGATTAAGCCAGCCCAAGCTGGAGAGATACAGAAAAAGATAAACCTTGGGATCCATCTTTGCGAACTTACCTGTGATTGATGAACCTGGCAACATTCCCATAAAATGTAGCATCCAAACAAAGAGCCTCCTCATCCTTTAGGACACCCTCTGAACCCCAGTCAGCATCCAGCAGGGCTGGATAAGAATGTTCCTCCCCATTGGGGCTCCGTGCAACACGATCAAAGAGTTCTGTGTTGGTCAGAACTTCTCCAACATATTCACAGACAAAAGCACCTCGAGGAAGGTCTTCAAGGGTCCGCAAGCCCCATCCTTTCCCCTCCGGAGTCATAAAGACCTGAAGAAGAGCAACAAGTATAGAACAAGTTAATAGTGGGAACCCAACTATGGTTTTGGAAGGAGCTTGTGGAGCTCAAAGGACGAGCACAATAGCAGTTAAATTTAAGGCATTAGCTATTATGAACGTGATCAAAGAAATCAACATACACACATTCGTACCTGTAACTTATGGCTTATACCTCGCTGTACTACACGGTTGCCACATTGTTTACTACAGCCACATTTCCACCAACACTCTTTTATGAAGTTTCTCATCAGATGACCTTTACAAGCTTCTATAATGTCCTCATTTTTTGATCTTTCCAATGGGCACTCTTTGCAAAAGAACTGGCAGTGTTTCTTGGGGTCACGATTCATGGAAATACATTCTTTAAGAAACTCTTCTTTTATAAGGCCTTCCTTTGTGTAGGCGAAATCACCGTCGGTTATGTGTGCACAAGCACAAGGTGTGGACAATGATAAACAATCACCAGAGCAAGTTGAACAACTATTATCATCTCCAATACGAGCCAGAGAAAAGTTTACATATGCATTCTGGAAAACCACATTGGAAGCTATGTAGTGAAATGATGGTGGATGATTGCTATTAACTTCATTCACCAAAGAAATTATAACATTTTCTTGCCCCTTGGTTATATCAATGACTTCAACAGACCCTACATCACGTGGAGTCGCTTCACGCGAAACCACCTCCTCAAGACGACTCTGACTGGTCTCTGGAGCAATACCACAGTTGCCCATTGATGCTGTATGATCAGCTTGAGTGCTGTCTTCACCAAAATAAGAATTGAGATGGGTTATCTCTGGTTGAGCTTCCCCAGCACCAAGATTAGAGTTCAGCAACTCATTTAAGGAATCAAATGTACCTATTTCACCTAGAATTAATTCACATGGAGCCTCCATACTCCATGGATTAGTCTGCTCAATACCATTCTGGTCAGTTTCTGGAATACTACCACAGTTGCCCATTGATGCAATCTGACCAGCTTGAATGTAGTCTTCACCATTACGAGGAGGAGAGGGTCGGGGTATCTTTGGTTGAGCATCCCCAGCATCAATTTCAAAATTCATAAATCCATTTGAGGAATTAACAGTCATGCTTCTCGAGCCGAAATCATTTTCTGCAGCAACATCTGTGGTTGATTGCAATTCAGGACTATGTTGAGTTCCCAGTTCCAAAACACACTCACACATGTCTTTCATCAGCTTCATCAGAGAAAAGTTAGGGTCCAGGATTTTGTATGATTTAAGACATTTAAGCTCCACCATCTTCATAACTGATTCTACACTCGGCGTATGGAAATCTGATGATCTACAAAGAGCTGGGTCACAGTAAATAGAGATTTTTACCTCTCCAGATGGTGAGGAGGCAATATCTACATCAGTGTGACATCTATCCTGGACTTCTATCAGCTCACGACTGGTTGTCACTCCATTCAATGAAGTCGTAATTTCCTCAACTGAATCTCTTCCACCTCTTAGTTCTATCGCTAAAGGTTCAGGAGTTTCTGAATGTCTCCTTGAGGTGTTACCACTTGAAGTATCTCCCTTGTTTGACGGCTCTACGGAATCAAAACAAAGCCATTTAGAAGGGAAAACTTTGTAGATGTTCTCAGGGAACTTTCTGATGAGAATATCAAAGACCAAGGAAGGTACAATAATTTATGAACTGTAGCTTAATTTATGCACAATGATCAAGATTCCATACAGAGATCCACCAAGATGGCAAAGTTTTAAATTTGTAATTTCCATAGCTTCTATAAGCCAAGAACTATCCAAATATATGGGTATACTTCCAGAATATGAAATGGGTAAACTATGTAAACCAATCTAGTTATGTCTTGTATTCATTTCTAACTCCAGTATAGAGAAACAAAATTGTATATTGGCAAGGAAAATTTTGTAACCAAGTAAAATAATTTGTGACACAGTATATATCAACATTTGGCCATCCAAGATTAAATACCTGGGTGAATAACAGCAATAGGAACCTCAAACTGTGGCATATCATCAGTATATGGTTCATCCTTAGGCTTGATTAAAGAAAGGGATCCCGACATCTTCTGTTTAGAGGACAATTCTACACCTGGTTCTGTCTTTGGCTCTTTGAGTTTTAATGCATGGGAAGATTTAGCAGCAACCGAACTCTGACCCCTGGACGCGATCGGAGATGTTTCAGTTTCGTTCAACCTGAGATTTTTCCTAACAGAACTAGGATTTGCTTCCCCTTGTGACTGGTTCTGATAACGAGGTCCAGATAATTCACCTTCCTCCTCCCGCCTAGGCCTTTTAAGAGAAGTCCCGGCACTAGAATTGTTAGAGGAAGGTGAAGCTTGACCTTCTTGATATCTTAATCGCAATCTCTTTAGTGGTCTTTCAGGCTCCTCAGGCACTGCTTCTTCCTCTAAAACTTCCTCTCGCTGCACAAGCGGCTAAGGGACCAATAAAGGATACAACAGAAATGGGGAAGGAAAAAATATCAGATCCTATAGAAATTACAGGGAGACATAAATTGAACACATGAAAACATACCACATCATGTACTTCATTATTTTCAGGCTTCTTATGTTCTGCCACCTGCAATAGGATGTCAATCAAGAGAATTCAGACTCCATTGAGCACGTTTAATGATTTTCTAAGGAAAGAAGAAAAACGAAGCTCTGACTTGACCAGAAATATGAGAGAAAGAAAAACAAAGAAAGAAAGATGGATTGGCTGAACCTCTGCATCCTCCTTTTCAAATATAGCATCTGCAAGTGCTCTATAATTTTCCTCTTCAATAAGCTCCCAATTTTTGTCATATAGTTTGAGAAGGCTCTTCAAGATTGGCTTCACCTTTTCCTCAGAGATGCCAATACTTTTCATAGCACGAAATGCCTTCTTTACTCTTGGATTGACCGGCATCTTTTAGTGGATTTAAATGCCAACCTCCAAATTACTCAGTGAGCCTACAAAAACCAAAGTGTATATGAGAAAGAATCAGAGACAGAACTCGAACAAGGCTTTCAGTCATATGTAGATGAGGATGTTGCATGATATGACAAATAACCAATACCTTCTGAAACTGCATTGCATGTCCTTTATTTTTCCTAATATATATCTCTTTTGGGGGTATATAGACTACTTTCTATAGACAACAAACCTCATCCGCCCGCCCCCTGGGACCTTTTTTATCTTGGAGAAACAACAAGCAAAATGTAAGGGAGGTGCACATAAAGAAACAACTATGATCAAGGCATAATCAAAATGAAGGCACCAATTCTTTTTCTGATAACCGATAAATCCTGGGGGTCACCTGGGACCTGGTGCATGGTTTGAAACTCGGTGGATAATGGGTCTACCCCTCTACCTTTCTCCACGTAAATAACACCTTTTTTGGTCCGCAATAACTTGTGATGTGCACCAAAAATGGGTGTAGCAATTTTCAAACAAGAAGGTGCCAAAATATTGCATCATTTGATAAGAGAGTCAAGTCGCACATTATGTTATTGTTGACTAGAGCTGTCTTCTGGCCATGGTGACGAGCCTGCCTTTTGACCCCCCTCCCAACAAAAAAAATCCACCCACCACTCTCCGCAAGGAACGCAACCCAGAAAGGAAGGGAAAAGGGGTTAAGGATACTAGGAAATATTATCTTAAGTGTGAGCATAAAACATGGAGATTTATTGCTTTACCAACCACACAAGAGCATCTCTCTATTGTGAGCATATTCTAAAGCTTAACCATAAATGAGTATAGTGTGCATCTAAGACTACCCAAAACAAATTGTTTATTTTATCTCATCTATCCGAGCCTTGGTGGACAAAGCTACCTAGTACCTGTTGTTGGTGGGAGGTACCACATATCCCGTGGTTTCACATTCAAATCCTAGTGGAGACAAAAACACTAGTTGATTCTTACTATCTATCCTAACCTTGATGGACAGAGTTATCTGATACATGTTGCTATGGGAGGTAGCAGGTGAAATTAGTCGAGGTGTACAAAAGCAACCCAAACACATCGAAAAATCACCTTGTTTTGTTGGCGATGATTCAATTCCCCATCTTGTAATTCCCTTTCCCATCTCCCCTTCCCCGACCCCCAATTTTTTTTTTTACAAAAAAGGAAGGAACACCCAAAATGGACACATAATCATAAGCATTCCCAATTTAAACTAGAAAATTCAGTCAGTTCAAGGCAAACCAGTATTCGAAACATTGAAAGCATCCTTTTCTACTATCACAAGTTAAAAAAAAAAACAAAATCACCAACAAACGAATGTCTCCGCAGATGAACCCTAACTCAGACAAACCACAAATGCAACTCTCTAACTTCTAGTCATAAAAATTGAACAATTCAATAAATACTTGATTTCAGCTTGATGAAGAAAAAACATCAAATGTAGGGCAGAGAAAGAGAACTTACGAGCAGGAAACTGAGGGAGTCGGAGAGTCCGAAGAATGAGATTGAGACAGTCAATATACCTGAGACAGAGACTGAAAAATATAGAGAAGAAATAGGGCAGATGGGGGAGAGCGTGTAACCACGTGGCTGAATATTAGCGCGTATATAGGGAAACTCAAAGACGCATATAGATACTCAATTGCTATGTACTAGTAGCACCGCTATGCTGAGGAAATTACACTAGGCCCAGACACTCAAGTGGCGCGTGGTGCCACGTTTGACATAGATGTCATGATGTTGATTATGGTGATTGGTGGAAAGAAATTGTTTGAGTGCCTTAAGTACACATTTAAATTCGTCCTTGCTCATGAATTTGTTGTTCTAGCTCAAAGTAGACTATTTTCGAGAAATTATAGGTCCCGAATAGGAGAAGAATAATGTAGTTTGTTCTTGTATAAAGTTGAACAAGTACACGTATGATGCTATGACATTACATATATATGATATCACGTAAAATATTGTATAGGATGTGAATTGTCACATAAAATGTCAAGTAGGACTTGTATATCCATTTGTTCAACTCTTTACAAGTTTAAGTGTCTATCTGTATTGTCACGACTCAAATTTATCGGGTCGTATGAACACCTATTCTAACACCTAGATAGAAGGACCTTTATCACCCAATTTTGAACTAAAGGACCACGGAAGTGGATAAAAATTCAACAAATCACTTATTTAATTCAAAAAACAACTTCTAGCCTTAACATAATACAACTTGTCTTTGAAAATACTCGTAAATCATCTGTAAGAACTAGTCTAAACAGGTNGGGCAGATGGGGGAGAGCGTGTAACCACGTGGCTGAATATTAGCGCGTATATAGGGAAACTCAAAGACGCATATAGATACTCAATTGCTATGTACTAGTAGCACCGCTATGCTGAGAAAATTACACTAGGCCCAGACACTCAAGTGGCGCGTGGTGCCACGTTTGACATAGATGTCATGATGTTGATTATGGTGATTGGTGGAAAGAAATTGTCTGAGTGCCTAAGTACACATTTAAATTCGTCCTTGCTCATGAATTTGTTGTTCTAGCTCAAAGTAGACTATTTTCGAGAAATTATAGGTCCCAAATAGGAGAAGAATAATGCAGTTTGTTCTTGTATAAAGTTGAACAAATACACGTATGATGCTATGATATTATATATATATAGGATATCACGTAAAATGTAGTGTATGATGTGAATTGCCACATAAAATGTCAAGTAGGACTTATATATCCATTTGTTCAACTCTTTACAAGTTTAAGTGTCTATCTGTGTTGTCACGACTCAAATTCATCAGTTCATATGAACACCTATTCTAACACCTAGATAGGAGGACCTTTATCACCCAATTTTGAACTAAAGGACCGCGGAAGTGGATAAAAATTCAACAAATCACTTATTTAATTCAGAAAACAACTTCTAGCCTTAACATAATATAACTTGTCTTTGAAAATACTCGTAAATCATCTGTAAGAACTAGTCTAAACAGGTATAAGAGCTTCTAAGAGAATACAAATTATGAAAGGAAATAAAACACAACTCTCACCAGGAAAGATGAGTAGAAGTTGTTTGATATCATCATCGTCTTCACCTAAGAAATATCACATGTGACCTTGTTGGGTTCGAAAGTGATTAGAGCGTCATGCGGAAGCTTACAATTACATATCATATGGTTGATAAATCAGATAACAAAAACTTATACTAAAACTCAAAATATTATTATATGATTTAGCCAACGGCCTACATATGAAAAACTAATAAAAAAAAATATTAAAACTATTGAGGGAAAATCTCCACATAAAACAAAACTATTTATTGACTACATTGTGGATGTTATTGTTGTGTTTGATATGAGAAAAGTGGTCTTCAATTTATAGATCTCATAACTTTTTCTCTAAGTAAAGAATCAACCAAATATGGAAGAAAATATATTTTCCTTTCATGAAAAGTAAAAATATTTATGGTAATGTTTTGTCTTTTCTTTTAGTTAAAAACAAATTTCAAATAAGGTAAGAAAATCAGGGCAAAACTCTAATAAATCTCTCCTTTTGGTTGGATTTTCTTGACAAAACTTGATCCATCTTCTTCAATTGCATGATAGTATTTGTTTTTCACACAGTCTCAATCTTCATCAATGTTGTTTGTCATGGTTAAAAATAAAGTTAAAATATATGGTTTTAAAATATTTTATTTTTATTTTAAAAGATGCAGCAGCATGAATGTTGAAAATATGGTTTAAAACTTATTCTCCACAAGTAGCTAGACAAAAAATCTTCATTATCATCAAATTGATTACAAATTGATTTGAAACCATCTTGAACCTGTCTTCAACCACATTGAACCATAGGATCGATGGACCATGTACTCTGATACCACTTGTTGGGTTCGAAAGTGATTGGAGCGTCATGCGGAAGCTTACAATTGCATATCATATGGTTGATAAATTAGATAACAAAAACTTATACTAAAACTCAAAATATTATTATATGATTTAACCAACATATGAAAAACTAATAAAAAAAATATTAAAACTATTGAGGAAAAATCTCCTCATAAACAATTTTTTTTATTGACTACATTGTGGATGCTATTGTTGTGTTTGATATGAGAAGAGGGGTCTTCAATTTATAGATCTCCTAACTTTTCATCCAAGTAAAGAATCAACCAAATATGGAAGAAAAATATATTTTCTTTTCATGAAAAGTAAAAACATTTATGGTAATATTTTGTCCTTTCTTTTAGGAAAAAATAAACTTCAAATAAGGTGAGAAAATCAGGGAAAAACCCTAACACATCATGCAGCCAAACCATGTCAAGTGGCACAACAAGAATAGTATCAGTAAATAATATATACTAATAGACATTGTCAGTCGATTTGAATCCACCACATAATAACATGTAAATAATCAAAAGAAAACATAAGATTTGAACTATCCCCCTCGGTCTTTTAGCCACTGATTATCATCACCTTGAATTCATACACTATATTCCCAAGTCACCCAACTTATTCCACTGCCAACTCCCTCATTAAGAGCTATTTCACCTTTCCAATTGATCGTTGCCTAAACCTTATATCATATAATGACTTATCGAAACCACCTTGTAACGCCCCGTACGAAACTAGTAAGACCTAGCTAAGGCTTGACTGAATCTATTAGGTTGACCTAGAGCATCACATGTTAGTTTATGATTGGAAACATGTTTAAATGATGAAAAATGGCTATTGAAGTTAGTTTGGTGACTTTNCCAATTGAAATCAAAACTCATCTACTTCTCTCTAAACTCTCTCTCTAAAAACCTTAGAAGAAGAAGAATACATTGGAGCTAGGGTTTCAAGGTTCTTTCCCAGATTGCTTGGAGTTTCTCCATTGATTCTCAAGGAATCAACTAAGGTATGGTTTCTCTTCACTCTTGGGATCCCTTTCCCCAAGAGGTCCTTCCAAAGATGGTTTTCTAAGTCCCCCAAATTGTAGATTTCAATCCAAACACGTGGGTCTTCTTTATAAATGTTGAATTATTGTTATAAACTGATTTTGATTGATGATATATGAACAATTATGGATGAATTCATGTAGTGTTGGTGATTTTTGAAGAATCCCCATGAGACCCATGTTTTCCCTTCTTTCTCCAATTCTAACCCTAGTTGTGTTGAATAGTGATTGAAGATTATGAATTGAATGTGATGCTATGCAATTCATGTTTGTATGATGATATTGCCCTAAATTATGTATGATTACTATGGAATTAGGGTTAAGTCTTGAATGGGGCCTTCAAGGCTATGAGGATATGATATCAATGTGATTTTTTATGTATTGTTGAATGTACTTGCTTAATTCATGTATGATGAAGTTGGATGATGGTTCCCTCTTCCCTCTAACCCTAGTTGGTAATTGAGCATGTTATGATGAGATGCAATTCAAGTATGAATGTTGTGAGATGTTGGTATTATTGTTGTTATGTTGAATTGAAGGTAATTCTTGTTAACACAATATGAACATGCTATGAGTAAAGGTATTTTATGTGAAAGGCTTTCTCACACATGTACACACACATATGAATGAATGAAGCTATTGCTAATGTAATGAATGTGAGTCTCTTGAAAGGTTTCCTCAATTGTACTCTAAACTAGTCTATGTTATGCATGGTGTGATAATGTGAAAGGTCATTCTTACATGATGACGGTTCTTGATGAAAGGTTTTCTCATCTATGAACTCTTGAGCTTTTATGACTATATGAGGGGTATTCCCTAAAGGTATTCTATATGACCTTAAATGGTAATGTAAAGACTAATGACTACTTTAAAAGGTGAATTACTTAGATTGTAATGATGCTATACCTAATGTGTTGTTGTGGTGTTGATGACCTAGTTTCCTCATCCTTAACCCTCTACACGTGAATTAGCTATGAAGTATGTATGTATGTTATGGTATGATTGTTATATGATTGAAAGGTAGTTCTCATGATTATAATGTAATGTAAAGTGAAAGGTTTACTCACTTGCTAAGTGTTTCTAAGGTGAAAGGATTGTTACTCACTTATGAACACATATGAGCTATTATGGTAAGATGTCTACATAAGAGTCTAGCAAAGGCTAATGTGAACTTATGTGATGACTAAAGATGATTACAAAAGGGAATTAGATGTTTAGCACCGAAAGGGCATGTAAATGAGATGGGGGTCTCACGTTTAGTAAGTCCGGCTCCCCACATGGGTTTCCTCACGTTTAGCAAGTCCGGATTACCCACGGTATGTGTTGTCTCATGAGATGGAAACCCCCACGTTTAGTAAGTTAGGATTTCTAGAAGCAAACTCCTTGACCCTTAACTATGTGCCCACATAGGACTCTAGCTTAGTGGATCTACTTAGATAGCTATGTACGAATGGTTATACCTTAGGCAAGTGTTAACCCTCTCTTTTCGGTGTGGGAGTAGAACACCAGATTTCATATAGCTCTCATGGTCTATGTCGGTTATTGCAATATTTCCCTAATATAAAAGTAAATGAAGGTATGAAAGGTGTGAACTCTTACTAGGGCTTTCTTAAGGGTTTCTACATAGTGTAATGAAGGGTATGTGACTTCTCTTGCACATTGCACTTGTGGGATCCTAAGGGATGGTTGTAATAGTGTTCTCTTATGATTATGATGATTATGACTTATGTATATTGAAACTATTTTATGTATGATCATTATGAAGATGGTTTACCTATGATATGGACTATTTGAATTATGACTAAGATGTATGATATGAACATGTTGTATGAACTATGACTTAATGGTGTTGTTCTATCTTATTATGAAGATTATGAATAATGCATGCTTTAATTGTATTATGTCAATGATTGACTTTTTTTGATATGAACTAATGTTGTGAATGTCACCTTACTATGTATATGACCTATGGATAAGACTAATGTATGATAAGTATAGCATGGTGATCCAAAGGTAATACTTAGTGTAAGTAGGACTATGGACCTTACCTATGCATTGCACAAGTAGAACCTAGGGTTACTTATGTGATTACTCTATTATGATGCAATGACCTTGATGTTGACTATGCATGAGTATTATGTCTTGTAATGATTAGAGACTATGCCTATGGTGATGTTTATTACCCTTGTGCTTTGATGAACTATATGTGAGTTGTTTATGACTTATGATTCTTCAACTCTTTCAAGAAGATGTTCAAAAGTGCATAAAGAATGGTTTCAACTAAATGTCCATTTTATGCATGTTTTAATAGTTTTACTTGCATGGCTTCCATACTTAGTACGTGTGTTGTACTAACCCATATTTCTTCTATATTTTTACAAAGTGTAGGGTTTGGTGATGTGATGTCTTATGTTTGGAAATTATGTTTCTAAGGAGCTTGGGAATGAAGACTTGGGGAGTCCTCATAGTTTCGAGGATGAACCTACCTCGTACTCTTATGTCATTATGTCTTTATGTTTTATGTCTTTAGACTTGTGTAAGGGCCGTGTCCCTAGTAATTATTATGTAAGGGCCGTGTCCCTAAGTTGTTATAAAAGAGTTGTTATTCTAAATGTTATAAATGATTTGAGACATAGTGTCATAGACTCTCTTATATTTTATGAAGACTTCGATTGTAAAGAAAAGTTTTAAATTTTCTGCTATTTTCATATGCTTTAATGTTCATGATATGCTAAGGGCTTGTATAAGACCTCCGAATGGTCGAGTACGCCGTGTTATGACTAGGGGGTGCTCTCGGGTCGTTACACACCTACTCTGCCAATCCTAGAGTCTTTTCTACTATATCCTCTCAAGTCCATCAACTAACTTTATTAATTGATAAATCCTTTTTTATTTCTCTTGACTTAGACCACACATGATTCAACACCATCACAAGTAATTTGAACTATCCAAGGATCCCTGAAACATTGTTTACATTATTTAAGAGAAAATAGTCAAATGCCCCCCAACCTATTACCGAATTTTCAACTACACACTTATACTTCACGGGAGTCTTATTACCCCTATACATTTTTAAAATGGAATATATAGCCCCCTAACAGGTCACACCTAGATTTGTGTTAGAAAGTGAATACACTCGCCCTTGCCACGTAATATATATTATTTTTTAATTAAAAAATATTATCTTTTCTTTATTCTATTTTTCTTTTATATTTTTTCTTCTCTTTCCAGGCCCTTTCTTCTTTTCTTTTTCTTTTTCTTGACAATTGTTTGATGAAACTTTTTCTGTCATTGAAGATAAAATTTCAAGTTTTATTTGTGACGGCGTTAAGCTTACAATAATGAAATGTGCAGTTATGAAACTTCAAGTTTTATTATTGAAAGGTGAAATTACAAATCTATAATATTATTTCTTTTATTCCAATGATCAATTTTTTTCCACCATTTTCATCTACCTTGCAAACATCAAAAGTTCGTCAATCAACCCAACTCACTCCTTCCTTCCTACCATTAATATTATCAAGTCTTAAACCTTTGATATATCAAAAAAACTCAAGTTCAAGAGGAGTTGATGACACATTTCATGTTTTCATTATCGATGACCGCAACGACAATTTTGAAGAGTAAAAATCTGTCAAGAATTTTGATTCCTAACCGTTTCATCCATCATTTGATTGATACTCAAGTTAGTTGCATGGTTGCATTTGTCGAATTCTTCAAATTGGGGTAATGGATACATAACAATGAATCTTTCCATTTATATTTTCAAAATCATATATGGATTTCATTGACAACTTAAAATTCTTTCAGAACTTGAATTTAAATTATTAAATTAGTGCAAATCAAGATAAGAATTTTCCAACCCATTTGGCCATGTGATTTGAAATGTAAAATGATGATTAACAATTTTAATAATATTAATAAAGAGGTGATTTTCAAAATTTCCTAATTTCATGTGCAAATTGAAAAATCAAAATTCTAGAATCAAGAGAAATAATGAAATTCCATGGTGAATTCAATGAATGTGACGGTTGTGGTGGCTTAGAGAAGGTGAGTGGTGAAGAGATTTGGTTTATGTTGTTGTGAAGAAGAAAGGAAGTGAATAAGAAAAAAGAATAACTAAAAACACACATATTTATGAAAATTTCAAAAACAAAGTTTTATTACCTGTGTTGGTCCTCACTCTCTCTAAAAGAGTGAAATACACTCACTGTGCCACGTAAGTGTCTAAGGAGTAAATTATTTTAGTTTTAAACGGTTCAGGGGGGTGATAGGACACCTGTGAAGTTAGAGTGTATAGTTGGGGTTTCGGGTATAGATTGAAGGGGCTTTAGACCATTTTCTCCATTATTTAACATGCAATTTCGGTCTACACAAAAACCACCCTAGTATTTAAATATATCAATTCGTCCACTCAAGGATTAATATGTGATAAATACAACACAATATATAAACTCGATCTACTCACAAAACCAACACATAGAGAAACACATGTACCAAGTGTGGTACCCGATCTAACCGTACGTCAATTAGAGGTGCGTGTTCGGCTCTTCGGTTTAGTTTTATTAAACTTTGATGTGTTTCTTCGATATTTGGTTTTAGAAAAGTGTGCACCATATATCAAACAAAACAAACTCGGTTCGATTCAGTTTAATTCTGTGTTTTTAAATCGATTTTCGGTGCGAATAAAAAATAAAATGAGGACAAAATCAAAGTATAAGATACCTAAATTTAAACGCCATGGAACACTTGTTGTTCTAACTAAAAGACTATATTTATCTTTGTCAGAAACATTGTGCCTCAAGCTACTTCTCAAGAAAAACAAGGACGAAGACAAGTTCCTTTACATAATGTATATTGATAAAAAATATGTTTTGGTTCCTCTTGGAAATTAATATTTGAAGTTAACTATTGAACTATACATTTGTTACTACTTTGATTTGTTTATGAATGATTTAATTGTTAATTGACTTTTTATTTTTAGTTAAGAGAATGCATATATATATATATATATATAAGTTCAGTTCTTCGGTGCACCGAAGTTCTGAGACTCTTACATTAGAGAAACGAACTTTTGAGAAAATAACACCGACACCGAATCAAAAAACTGAAATTGAAGAACTGAATTAGTTCAGTTTGATTTGATTTTTCGATATTTATGTCCACCCCTACCGTCAATAAACTTGTACCGGCATAGTGCCCGAGCTAACTAATAAGATATTCCCTATCAGGAATGGTAGTTGAGCTAAGTGAATATATGCCAAACATGGTATCCATGCCAACTAATTAGAGATATCATGTATAGTACATGTGCCAACCATTAGTCTGTACTAGACATGGTACCCGAGCTAACCAACAATCTCATATCGCAATCACCACTGAGCTAAGTGAATATATGCAATTGCATGATATTGACACAAGCTAACATTTTAGTTTATACTCCTTTTACCTTCCTAACAATCAGTTATAACAGTGATACCAACGAAGCAGCCAGTGAACACATATAACATCAATGGAAATCAAACAACCATCAGCTACTCTAAAAGACTCATTCTAGACCATTTTTCCTCATAATCTGATTACCCACGATCAAAAGGTAACACCCGTTGACACCCAATTTTGACCTAACATTTTCAAAATTCAAAATTCATAATTTTTAAGTTTTATTTATTCAATAGTTCAAAATACAATTTTTTTTATAATTTTAAATAAGTTTATCAATATTTATCCTTATTTGTCAAAATTTCAGGATTTTTTATCAGTTAATTTTAATTACATTATTTTTGTTACAGTCGGTTAAATACGTTCAAATATTTGTTCATTTTAATTAAATTATTATTTTTGTTAAATTGCATTTTTTACATGTCATTAGTTACGTTGAACACATATTTTAATTTTCATTTTAATTGTTACATTTGTTAATATATTCATCTTGATATTTTGCACAGTCTAGAAATTCATTCAAATATGAATAAAATTTCATACACATATATTTTATTAACTAGTGGTTTTAGCTCATAATTTTAAGATAGTGGCATTGTAATATATGTGGTTTTCGATTTTCTATATAAGGAATAACTTGGTCATTAAATTAGAGAGGTGGTGACTAAATTTTAGAATTAGGTTTAAATTTTCAGAAATTTTACTTTATTATTCTACAGTTCATTATCTTTCTCCGGCGAATTTTCTGACCAGTTACCACCTAACCCCATTGATCAATTTTGCCTCTTTGTTCAACCACCACAACTCCGTGAGCTCACCTGAAACAACCTCTATTCCTCACTTTTCTAGCTTTTACCAGACCCTTCACTCACTTTTTCCGGTGAATTCAACTCTAACAACAACTAGAGAACTCCATATACCAAGCAAACCTTCTCGCTGTCATCTCCCTCGCAAGAAACAAACCCAAAATCGATCCAAAAACACCACCTGTTTCTCTTCTTCCAGCGAACAACCACTGAGCTCTGAGTTCCAAACCACCGGAAAACACCTGAAACAGTAGCAAAAAAACCAACCAAATCTCCATTGTTTCCGGCAAACGAAACCTTACTAGACCCCAACTCGAAACAACCACCAAAACCCCTTCGTTTTTCTCCTTTTTTCCGGTGAAAGAGTCACCGGAAACGACCCCAAAACAGCAACTCCAAATGGCCAGTCCCTTTCCTTCTTCCCCCTTTACGATTTTTATTTATTTTAGAGGTATTCCGGCAAGCACCAACGACCAGCGAGTTCGAATCTATCCACCTCTATTTTACTCTCCATTCTCTATAATTGGAGAGTAAAATAGAGAATGGGCACTCCAACCCATTTCCAAATCACCCTCTATTCTTCAAATTTAGAGAGTTGAATAGTAGTTTTTCAAATTTGGAGAATTACTATTCACACTCTCTATTTCACCTTTTCATTATTTTATTATTATTTATATTACTTTCTAATTAACATATTATTTTACATATAATTCTATTAATTAAATATCTAATATTCATAATTCCTTTTTAAATGTAATATAATATTTTAAAAAATATTATTTAATATATACTATTTTAATTTCAAATTAATAGTATTTTAACTTTTTTTCTAATTTTCGTGAATAAAATAATTTATTATTAATTTTCATTATAAAGAATACGCAAAATTAAAATGGCAAGATGAAAAAATTTAATTTAAAAATACAATACATGATATGATAATTTAAATACAAGATAACAATACAATACATAACATAATATTATACATATAGAACGTAAGTTTTGCTTTTTACCATGGGATGGATTTCACTTTATTTTTAACCATTGGATGAGATTTTCATCCTTATCTCAAATTTTTTTTTTAGATAAGTAAAAATTATCTATAAATATTAATAGGACAGTGTAATCTTCATTTTCACCATGGGATGGATTTCACTATATTTTTAACCATAGGATGAGATTTTCATCCTTATCTCAAAAAATTACTTCTAGATAAAATAAAATTACATGTAGATAAATAGGATAGAATGTAATTTTTATTTTTACTATTGGATGAATTTCACCATATTTTTAACCGTAGGATGAGATTCTCATAGTTATCTCAAAGTTTTTTTAGATAAATAAAATTATATGTAGATATTAATCAAGTAAAACTTATCCGCACATAATGTATACAACAATCTAATACATGCATCTCATGTGTTTGAATTAATAATTCATTTTACACAATTTTAATTAATTAACACGTGTTTTACTTTATTACGTAACAATACAAATTGTATTCGTTTAATGTATACACCGTGTGGATAAGATTTTACCGTATTAAGATAGAATGTAATCTTCATATTCACCATTAGATGGATTTCATCTTATTATAAACGGTTGGATGAGATTCTCATCCGTACATTTAATATTTTTTAGATAAAACATTACATATTCTATAATGAACACCATTTACCACTTGAAGTCTGCACATTCATTTCATTTCAAAACATATTAAAGTAATTTGGTTTGTCCTTTGAAAATGAATTTCAATCTTGGAGATTGTTCTAATAATAATGATGAAGATTTTTCTTCTTCGTCATCATCTTCGTTAGATTTAGATTTTTTTCCTAGTACAGAACACCATGATAATTTAATAAATCAGCTACGTATGAACAACTACATGTTCCAACAAGTTCTACAAAACCATACTAATGAAGTTTTCATAGGTGGCTCCATTCCAGGTCATGTGGTAATCAATCGTGATCGTGAGGCGACTGATGATAATTTATTTCGTCATTATTTTTCAGCCACACCACGCTTTAATGATGCAATATTTCGCCGTCGTTATCGAATGTCCCGCAATTTGTTTCTTCGTATCGTTGATGCAATTAAAGATCACGACACGTACTTTGAACAACGCATTGATGCACTAGGTAGATTTGGATTATCTACTTTGCAAAAAATTACCGCTGTGTTTAGAATGTTGGCATACGGTTTGCCAGCGGATTCCACTGACGAATACGTGAAAATTGGAGAGTCAACTACGATTGAAAGTATGAAGAGATTTTGTCGAGCTATTGTAGAGGTTTTTGGTGAGCAATATTTGAGATCACCAACACCTAACAATGTTGCGAGGCTTCTACACATTGGTGAGCAGCGTGGTTTCCCAGGAATGTTAGGTAGTCTAGATTGCATGCACTGGAAATGGAAAAATTGTCCAACGGCATGGGCTGGGCAATACACAGGTCGTAGTGGATCACCAACAATTATTCTTGAAGTTGTTGCTGATTATGACCTTTGGATATGGCATGCTTATTTTGGTTTGCCTAGCACCAATAACGATATTAATGTTTTAGAGTCATCACATTTATTTTCCAATCTTGCTAGCGGTATTGCGCCTCCCGCCCATTATGTTATTCAAGGAAAAGAATACGATATGGGTTATTATTTAGCTGATGGTATATATCCTAAATGGTCTACAATTTTTCAAACTATTTGTGATCCTCATTCCCAAGAAAAGAAATATTTCGCGATGAAACAAGAATCGTGCCGAAAAGATGTTGAACGTGCATTCGAAATTTTGCAATCTCGTTTTGCAATTATTGCAGGACTCTCACATTTTTGGAGAAAGGAAATGCTACATGATATAATGACTATATGTATTATACTGCACAACATGATAATTGAGGATGAACGTGATTTCAATGCACCAATTCAAGATGCCGTAGAGGTTCCAACTCCAACTATAGAAATGGTGGTAGATGAAAATCTCCGGTTTGAACAATTTTTAGCTAGACATAAAAAAAATTAAGGACAAAAATGCTCATTTTGAACTCCGTAATGCATTAATAGAGTATTTATGGGAGCAACGTAATAATTTTGAAAATTGAGTGTTTATGTAATTGTATGTCACTTTTATTTGAATTTGTCCCCTAATTTATGTATTATATTATATTTTCTTGCAATTTATGTTATTTAAAAATTTTGAATAAAAAATAATTTTTTATCACGTTAAAAATTATATAAAGTAATTATTTGGGAAAAACGAAATAAAGGATTTATATTATGAAATAAGAAAATAAGAATGAAATTGAAAAAATAATATAATACTGATGAGAGAGAAAAAGATTCCTTTTTAGAAAGTAAAATAGAGAATTGGGTTGAAGTTGCTTGTCTGAAAAAATAGAGAACTCTATATTTGGAGAGTAAAATAGAGGATTGGGTTGGAGATGCCCTAATATGTTAAAGTTGTCCTGTGAGCCATTTTGTTTATTTTACTTTTGTTATTTACTAATATTTTAATAATCTGTTTATTTGCTATTATTATTATATTATGGTTGTGTGAATCGTATATATATATTAATTATTATATATTTTTTGGAGTATTTCTTATCTCTAATTTGAAAGATTGGTCAAACATTGATCCTGATATTATTTTGTTGGCATTGTTAGAGTAACTTAAGGAGTATTTTGATTTATCTTTTCCTTCATAATATAATTTTGAATTGATTTGCATTTTTCTTATGAGTATTTATGTTCTACAATACCCTCATTGCAATGTTAGATTCATTTATTAGTTCTAAGTTTATTCTGAATTGTTTATTATTATTATTATTATTTTGAGATAAAGTAATTTGTTTGATTAGGTGTTTCTTATATGTTGGTTATATTTCTCAAATTATTTGAAATATTTTGTCCTTTCATTAAATTTATATATTTTGTTTGTTAAAATTGGCCAATGAGAAAATCTCTTCATCGATTTTGGAGGCCTTCCTAATGTTAAAAGACGGAAATTTATTTTAAATTCATATATTTTGTTTGTTAAAATTGGTCGATGAAGAAATTACCGTCTATTTTCAAGGCCTCCCATGTTAATAAGACGGGTTTTTATTTTTAAGTTATTGTTTAATTCATTTAGTTTTATTAATATTTATTTATTACTAACACTTTTACTAAATGTCTTTACAGGTACATAGAGTTGCTTCCCATTGAAGCTTATTCGAATGAAGTTCGAATTATATTTTTTATATAGCGATGTTAGACAAACTTTAGGTCATTTCTTATATTATTGTTTCATTTTATTACTTGTGTTTATCACTTGTTTATTATACATTTATATTTGTTTTTATCTCCTCCTCAATTTGAAAAAATGAATTCAATCGGGACCCACAATTGTGAATTTCGAAGGATGCCTAACACCTTCCTTTCNTTATATTATTGTTTCATTTTATTACTTGTGTTTATCACTTGTTTATTATACATTTATATTTGTTTTTATCTCCTCCTCAATTTGAAAAAATGAATTCAATCGAGACCCACAATTGTGGATTTCGAAGGATGTCTAACACCTTCCTTTCGGAATAACTTGAACCCCTTACCTATAGTTTATTGATTTCGTAGATATGTTTAAATGGTTTCCTAGTTTTTCCTAAAATTAGGTGGCGACTCTTTTAAAATTCGTTTATTCTTAAAATTCTTTTAAAATTGAATTAATTGTTTATTTTTTTGAGTCACCGTGACGTTTCTCCTTATTTGAATAAAGTAGGATGTAAACAACACCCGTCAAAATAACACCTATCAGGCCATCACTCATCAAAAGGTAAACATTAGCTAATCAAGTTCACTACCACCTCAACAAAAATTAATAACACATTTAACTATTTAGACTATGTGTTTGAAGGCCTATACATATAATCTCCCTGTAGCTAACGTTGTATTATGTAATTAAATACATGTCTAATTATTCAGTTAAGCCTAGCTTATCTGGATGTCAAGCAATTGCTATAGAACTCTGAACACAAGCTTTTGATTCTGTAGGGGCAAATTTTGATGGACATAGGCCTAAAATTTGTGGGTCTTGACTTCCTTTACGTTGAAATCCCTCATCTCCATTGTCCCCAAGCTTCAAGTAGCTTGAGAGGGTCTTTTGAGTAACCCTAGTCTATTTTACTATTGAAGTGGCAGAGGAATAATTAAAAAAATTGACTTTTTGAGTTTCTATTCCATCAACCCCACTATCGCTGCTATAGCACCGTCGATATAGCAAGAAAGTTTCAACTATGGCTGGATGGCATCAGTTAGATCAAATTCAAAATCCAAATTTTTTGTTGTGCCACCCCAATTTAATGTGGTAGTGTATTTTTAAAAAAATTGAGATTTCACACGAGGTGCCTTTTGAATAACGACGGATGGGTCGTATCCCAAAAGGAACCTTGTGCGAAATCCCAAAAAAATTGAAATACACTACCAAATTAAATTGGGTGGCACGATGAAAAAATTGTAATTGGAACTTGATTTGGGCTGATGTCATCCCGCCATAATGACAAAAATTTCATTATTGCAGTGCCACTGTAGTAGCGTGTCAGTCGTTATAGTAGGCTTGACGAGATAGAAACATGGATTCTTTTAATTTCCTCCTCTTTAATGGTAAAATAAGCTAGGGTTTACTCAAAAATACCCTCATAAGCTGCTCCAAGCTTGGGAACAATGGAGATGAGGGATTTCAGCACAAGAAGTGTTGAAATCTATGGGATTCTGGCCTACGTCCATCAAAATTTGCCCCTGTGGAGCCAGAAGCTCGCAATCAGAGTTCTTCAACAGTTGATTGGCATTCAGGTAGTCTTAACTTAGTAGTTAGACATGTCTTTAATTATATAATACTATGTCCGTTATCGAGAAATTATATGTATAGACCTTCGAGCATGGAGTCTGGATGGGTCAAATGCGTTACCAATTATTGTTGGGGTGGTAATGGACTTGACTAGCTAATGTTGACCTTATGCTGAGTGTTGGGTATTATTCTGAGGGATTTGGATTGTGGCTAATTGGATAGTGAGCGGGAAACGGACTGGAGGGAGTCTTTTAGAGTTGGTGATGTTTGTTTGATATTTGTTGATGTTATATATGTGCTTGCCAACTGCTTCGTTAGTATTACTTGTATAATCTATGGTTATAGATATAAAATGAGTATAAACTGAAATGCTAGCTTGTGTCAATCTCATGCAATTGAATGAATATGTTTACTTGGGTATACAAGTATGATTTTATTCATTGTGGTTATGATGTCTGATTGCTGGTTGGATCGGGTGACATGCCTAGTACATATATACTAACAATTGGCACGGGTACTACGCCCGATACATGATATCTCTTGATTAGCTCAGGTACCATGCTCAATACATATTCGGTTGACTCGAATACCACATCAAGTATATAATATCTTATTGGTTGGCTCATATACCACATAAGTACACATTTACTAACGATTGGATCAAGTATCACGAATGGTACATGTGTTTTCTCTATGTGTTAGTTCCTTCAGTGGACCAAATTTATTTATTGTATTGTATTTATCACATGTTGGTACTTGAGTGATTAAGTGTATTTAAATGCTAGAGTGATCTTTATAAAGGTCGGGATTGCATGTTAAATACCATAGACAATGTTTTTGGGATCCTTAGGTAGTCCAAATTATTTGTGATGATGTTTGAATCATGTGTAGGTTGAGTCAAGAGAAATAAGAAGGGTTTACTGGTTAATAGAGTTATATGTTTGTAGATTTGAGATCAGGAATGGATTTAGTAAAAAATACTCTAGTCTTAGCATAGTGTGTGGTCTTGAAAAGTCATTAGTGACAAAAGGTTAGGCGAATATTGACTAGGAAAGTGAAACGACTCTTAATGGGGAGTTGGTAATGGGGAGTTGGTAGTGGAATAAAGTGGGTGACTTGGGAATACAGTGTATGAATCCAAGGTGGTGGGAGTCAATAGCTAAAAGATTGGGGTGGATTGTTCATGTCTTATGTTTTGTTCTAATTATTTACATGTATTATGTGGCGGATTTGGATTGATGTATAGTGCTGATTAGTACATGTTGTTTGTACTGATACTACTCTTGTTGTGCCACTGGGCATATTCTCATTGCATGATCTTTGATATTTCTTAGGTGAAGAGGATAATGCTTTTCGACAACTTCTACCTTCTTTCTTTATGGTGGGAGTTGTGCCTTATTTTCCTTCATTATTTGTACTTTCTTAGAAGCTTTTGTAACTATTTAAACTAGTTTCTAAGGAGGGATGTAGATATTTTCAAAGATATGTGTTTTGTTAATGTTGACAATTGGTTTTCATAATTAATTAAGTTGATTTGTTGAATTTTATTTATTTTTGTGAATTATCAATTGGTAAGAATTCTTCTAAAGCGCTAGCACGATCTAATAGTTTGGATCGTGACAATTCTCTAGTTAATAAGTGGAGACCGCACAACCCTTTCATGCAAGACCTACCTGGAGTGTGGAACAAACACCTCCTTCACATGAAGCTTAAACTAGAGTTTGGATCGAGAGTCAAAATAGGAATGAACCTGACTTTATTGCTCTTATAACATATTAAATATTGGGGAGGATTTGCAAATTAAATGAGATATTTAAGATTCGAGATGAATTATTTATTTTTAAGATCACCACGTATTCTTCGATTAAAAATAAGGATAAATTAATGTAAAAGTATAGTGGAATGGATATATATGGACCGAAAATATAATTAGAAGGTATATTTGAAACGAAAGTTTAACGATGAGTGTATTTAAACTATTTTCAATAGTATAGGTGTATATTTGACTCTTTTCTATGTTTAAATATACCCATAAACTATATGGTTTAGAGAATGTTACAAAAGTAGCTCATTCATACCCATGTCATTTATTTGTTGTTTTAAAAATGTAAATCAAAATTATTATTATTATTATTCCATTTCATCCTTAATAGTTATTGTTCTTGAAGACTACATTCTACAATCACCTTAATGGGGATGACATAAATATATAGAGAAAATATTTAACGAATAGAAATTACTCCCTCTATTCCATTTTAATTTAAAATTATGGCATGCAAGTCATTATAGATTGATGTGTATATTTAAATTTAAAATTATGACATGCAAATCATTATAGTCTGATATGTATATTTAGTTAGTTATTCTATTGAATTATTCACAAATTACATCAAATCGTCATAATTTTAAGACTACAAATTAAAAGTGAAAAATTAATTTGAAATTATGACACATGACAGATCAATATGTCGTCATGCTATATTGTATTAAATTATTTTGTGAGATTACTTAAACATGTCAAATTATCATAATTCAAAGTTACAAATTAAAAAGAGGAAAACAATTTTAAAGTGAGTCTATCTTTAAAAGAAAAAAACTGAATTTCATTTAAGAATATTCATAAAAAGATGTATCAAACTATTTTAAAAAGATTCATAAAAAGATGACATAAATCTCAAAACGGGCTTTACATATATTACTCCTTTTTCTTTTACTACTTCATAGACTAAAAAAATTCTTTGACCAAAATTTAAGATATAAACAAAAGTTCAATATTGAAAATAACTATATCAATCTTATGTATTTAAACTTATTTATTTACAGACCTCAAGGAGATTCATAAGATGAAGACATAATCACATAAATTTCGAAAACAGGCTTTATATGTACAAGCCATTTTTCATTATTACTTTATTGACTAAGAAAAAATTCTTTGACCAAAATTTAAGATAAAAACAAAAGTTCAAAATTGAAAATAACTATATCACTCTTATGTATTTACTTAATCTTATCTCTTTACTAGAAAGATTGACAATAAGTTCATGCACTCTGTACTATATATATTGTCACAATTGCATGTACTTCAAAGTAAAAAATATATATACTATTTTTCTTAATATAACATGAAGAAGGCTTCGATGATTGTGATTTTCATAGTTATCTCTATGATCTTTTCATCCGGTTAGTCTCTTTCTTCGCCAATCTGTTTTTTTTTTATGAACATTATTCAACTTTTTTTTTATAATAATGATAACAAGATTTATTCATGTTGTGATTTTATTAAGGGTGTCAAGTGAAGTGAGTTAAGAAGGGGGACAAAATCCAATCTATTCAATTTGTAATAGTATTTTTTAAAAAAATATTTTGAAGTACCTAATAGTTTTTTTATTCTTATTTATGATTGCATATAATATATTATTTTAAAAAAATATTCTGATAATGTTTCTTATGAGTCAATATTAACTGTATATCAATTTAATTTTTAATTTTTTTTATTAACTATGAATTATTTAGCGATGTGCTAATAATATTTTAATCTTTAGATGTGACGACAGGAGTAAAATTTTGTGATTATGTTCATGATTGTGACACCTGGACCTGCTACGATATAAGATGTATTGGTGGAGTTTGTAGGTGTTGTGATGGATCACAATGTTCTACTGGTGATCAAGAAAATGTTATCATTAGTCGCAAAGTACTGAGCTTGCAAGACTCTTCTAATTAGCTATTATATAGCTATTTAAAATTTAAGGTGTTCATGTAAATCTAATTAATGCTTTATTATTGGCTAATGAATTAAAAAAAATATGTTCTAAGGGTTTATCTCAATATTAGTTTATGTTTGTTACTTGAGCATGTTGAAATAACAACAATACTAATTATGTTACGATCATTCCAAATAAATTGAGATTAGTTATATTAATCATCAAGCGAGTATTATGCTAATATTGTTACTAAAAGGAAAAAAATTTGTCGACATACAAATTCTATAGCAAAACAATAAAATTCGTCACTAATTTTATTTAGTGATGATTACTTAAAACTCTATTTAGCTACAAGCAATTTAGCAACAGATTAACGAAAAAATTTCGTAACTGATTTAATTTTTTTCAATGTAAGTACAAATAAAAATGATTAAAAGTCATGTATATGTTATAGTCGTATAAATTTCTAAAGGATAAACTATTCCTATAGAACCTATAATAGAAGTGTTAACATCTGAAATAAAATCTTAACTAATATATATCACCTATTTACTTCTGTCGCATCTATTTACTCTATCTATCATCATTGAGTTTGCACGGATTCTAAAAAAATTAAGGGAAAAAAGTACATGTATGTCCAATAAGAGTAAACTATTTGTAATTATTTAAAAATACTTCTACTAATTTGTCAAATACATAATTTTTCAATAAAAATATTTTTTTCTCAAAATAGGTGTTAGTGACTATCCAATAGTAATGTCAAACAGACTCTAAATGCTCTTCCATAAAATATCCTCACTAATTATAGAAAATGTCACATTTCCTTTAACTTTAATTATTTAGCTTCTTTTTTTAGTTCTTTTGCTATTTATTTTTCTATTTATATTTCTCTGTTCATTTAATTATTTTTACACCATAATCCAATTTATATTCAATATTTATTTTATATACTTTATTTATTTTTATTTATTTATTACTATATCATTTATTTTTTCTCTACTTCTTTACTTTTCTTGTTGTTTTTTTATTTTTAAAATTTTATGTATATTTGTCCATTTATTTTAAAATTTTTTTTACACCATAATGTAATTCGTACTCAATTTTTATATTATGTATACTTATTTTATTTTTTTTCGTTTATTTCTTTATTCAATTGTTTTTCCTCTTTTTATTTTTCTTTTCCCCTTTTTTTTCTCCTTTATTGGTTCCTTTTATTTTTGTACTTTATCTTTTTTATTTCTTGTTCCTTTCCTCTCATTTTCTCCCTTTTTCGATTATTTTTGGTTTTCATTATTTTTCTTTCCGTTCATTTTTTTTTTCTCAAATCATAATATTCTTTATTTTTTTTTATCATAATTTAATTTCATATTTTCTGTCACTATCCAAAAATAGGGTGTGATGGCCCCTGTCTTATCCCACCAAGACATGTTAACTTAACAACCCTCTATAAAGGCAAACACAGAAATACGAGAGAAAACATAGAACTGATGACAACATATCACATAAATCATAATATAAACATAACCTTCCCCAAATCTGATGTCACGAGTACAAAACACTAGATAATAATACAAATGTAATGAAAGAACAAGTGTGACTGTCTCCATTTCTAGAATCAAAATAAGGCAAAAAAATAAAGGTATGTGTCGTATGCTGGAGCAACTAGGAGCTACCTCGCGTACTCTTAAGTGCAAGCCTCGGACACTAATGCGAGATGATGATCAGAACGAATCGGGCCCGCAATCTACACAAGTGTAGAAAAGCAAGGGAGTGAGTACCAAAACAACAACGGTGCTCAACAAGTATCCTATCTGACCCTAAACAAAGAGGTGCCGAACACCCTCAACCCTAACACACCATCTGAACCTCCAAAACTCTATAACCTGCACAAAAATCAGAATCCAACCTATCCTAGCAATTTTAATAGCAACAAAAGACATACCCAAAGCTTCCGAATCTCAATTTTATACAAGTTTAAGTACCTATTATATTTATTTGTTTAATTTTATATAAGTTTAAGTATCTGTTTGTGCACCCTCAAAGTTAAAGAACATATTTACCTTCTTTAAATGAGTAGGTACTATTACGAACAATAAAGTTCACTTCTTTTAACATAACAAATTTTGAAGTACTAATGATTTTCATAGTGATATAGAGTAGCCTACATAAACTCATTTATTCTTCTTAGATGAAAGTATTTCTTCATGGTGAAAGATGTTGGTTGAATAGAAGGAGATATTCATGGCCCAATTTAGAAATTAAGGGGTCGTTTGGTAGAGTGTATTAGCAAAAATAATGCGTGCATTAATTATATGTATTAGTAATTGGGAAAAGACATAAATTCCTTGAACTTATCCTGAAAAATCAGCTATACGCTTAAATTATCATAGTGACCTATTACACACCTATACTATTCAAAAGTGAATTTTCNNGAAGTACTAATGATTTTCATAGTGATATAGAGTAGCCTACATAAACTCATTTATTCTTCTTAGATGAAAGTATTTCTTCATGGTGAAAGATGTTGGTTGAATAGAAGGAGATATTCATGGCCCAATTTAGAAATTAAGGGGTCGTTTGGTAGAGTGTATTAGCAAAAATAATGCGTGCATTAATTATATGTATTAGTAATTGGGAAAAGACATAAATTCTCCCTTGAACTTATCCCGAAAAGTCAGCTATACGCTTAAATTGTCATAGTGACCTATTACACACCTATACTATTCAAAAGTGAATTTTCTAACCCCTAAAACTGACGTGACAAAAAAATAAAACAAAAATAAAAAATAGGCGCGTCAGTTTGGAAAAAAAGTAAAAAAAAAAGTTAGACTCCTCTTTTCTACCCCCACCCCCACACCTCTTCTTCTTCACACCCCACCCATTGTCTTCTTCTTCTTCATTCTTTATTTTTATCACACTTCTTTATTTTTTTTTATCACAACCTAAAAGCACAATTCTTTTTGATTCACAATTAGGTTAATTCCCATAGATTTGTTAGTGAATAATTGTATTTTATCTAGAAAAGTTTCGGTTGATTGTTTCTATCTTTTTCATTTTTTTGACTTTGTTAAAGAAATTTTGGTTGTTAATCAATTTTTAGGTTTGGTGGTGATAGCAACTTTATGGGCTTGGTGGTGATGGGTGGCGGGTGGCGGGTGGCAAAAATTAAAATAGGCAATTGAAGGTGGTGAAGAAGAAAAAATCAATATTGATAATGGTGATGGTGATATTTGGTGTTGGGTGACAAAGAAGAAGAAAAATTGAAGGCGATATAGTGGTGGTGAAGAACAAAATCAATAGTGAAGGTGGGGCTGGATATGATTTTCCAATGAAATGAGAATTGAAAATGGGTGGGATTTAGTGATGAAGAAGATATAATTATTAAAGAATTAATTTGAGATTAATTAGAGTAAAATAAAGTTAATAAAAGAAAAGTTTATTAATAAAGAAAACAAAATAAAAAATAATAATATATGACATGGCGCTGACGTGACAACGAGTGTAATACACCACGTAATGTGAGAGTGGTGTTACACGTCTCAGGGTGGTAATAAATTCACTTTTGAATATTAAAGGTGTGCAATAGGTCACCATGATAGTTTAAGCATGTAACTGACTTTTCGAGACAAGTTCAAGGGGGAATCTATACCTTTTCCCATTAGTAATCCCTTGTTTGGTGCATTTTTTCACGCTCTGTATAATTCATTAGTTATACACTCTACTGTGTATTGACGAGTGTATTACTAATACCATGGATTTCTAGGTATTAGTAATGCAAATGATTTAATACATGCATTAATATGGTTAAAGACCCAATTACCCCTCAAAAATACTTTTACATTTTTTCCACCATAATTGTGAAGGATACTTTTGTAAATAAATATTTTTACACAATGCATACTATTTTTAATACATCAAACCAAACAATGCATAAAAAATAATCTATGCATAACTAATACAAGTATAACTAATACATGCATTACTAATACTTGCATTACTAATACACTCTATTGGATATTATTTTTAACTAAGTGAGTTTCTTTGTCTAAAACATAAATAGTCGGACAAGCATCTTGAGGATGATGTGTAATAAGAGCCATGTCTATGAAATTCATGTCACACAAAGTACATAAGAAATCGCCCCCAAGGCCTAGCTCAAGTGGCAAAAGGTGGAGGATTTGTGGCTTATGACGCAGGTTCAATCCCCAAACCATGCAAAGCGAAGCCCGGTATTTAAGTGGAGAAGGTAAGAGGGGCGGGCCCATTATCCACCGAGTTTAGAAGGCTGTGATTGGTCCAAAGGGCGGTCACAGACGGATTTCTCGGTTATCAAAAAAAAAAAGTACATAAGAAATCTATTAAAATCAGAGAAAAAGATGTATAACTAGGGGTGTACATAGGTCGGTTTGGTTTGATTTTTCATTAAAAAAAACCTAAATCAATTATGTCAATTTATTAAATCTAAAAGGGAAAATGCATAAGTACCCCCCAGCCTATGTCCAAAATCTCTGAGACACACCTAACCTTTACTAAGGTCCTATTATCCCCCCCCCCTCCCCCGAACTTATTTTTAATTAATTTTCTACCCCTTTTCGGCCTACGTGGCACTATCCTTGAAAAAATTGTCAACACGCGCTGGGCCCACAAGATAGTGCCACATAGGCCGAAAAGGGGTAAAAAATTATATATAAAATAAGTTCTGGGGGGGGGGGGTAATAGGTCCTTAGTAAAGGTTAGGTGTGTCTCAGGGATTTTGGGCATAGGCTGGGGGTATTCCCTATTTTAAATTTGAATTTGAACTGTATCAGAAAACATATGGATATGAATGAGAGGTTGTTGATTTGAACTATCCGCTAAACTATATTATGTGTAATTATAGTTATCTTGTATTCAAATTAAATTAGAAATTAAAAATTATATCATATATTTTAGAATTGAAATTTTCAGTTTGCAAAAACAAAAATAATAATGTTCCTTGTTTCTCTCGCTATACAAGCCTAAATTACAGCATCATCATTTGTAAATGCAATTATCTGCCAGATATTTTGTTGAAATATAGTTACACAAAATAGACTAAATTTATTTGTGTTTTAAATTATGTAACTCTAAACATAAATTTATAGTTCCTAAATTTAGCAGCATTATTGGGGTAGTTATACATGTATTTTTTAAAACGTGGATTTCTTTTTAAGAAAATAAATGAAATGGTACGGTTGTCTTTTCTTTGTGTTTTAGTTAAAATTAAAATATTTTCAGATTTTAAATATTTATAATTTCAGATTTTAAATTAATTTTGTCAATTAAATAAGAATCATGTTTTAAAAGAATCCATCGTGCATAAGTATTCTTCTCCTTTACAAATATTTTCAAGTTTAAAATACTTTTAATTTTTTA
>NC_064288.1:3350109-3389777 GCF_019186545.1 Solanum stenotomum | reverse complement strand
TATATATATATATATATATTATGTCAGTTTGGTTTAGGTTCGGTTTGACTTTTTTTCTTTTAATACCAAACCAAACCAAGAGTGGTCGGTTTTTTTTTTCAACCGCTAAAACCAACCAAACCAAACCACAAATCGTTTTTTTTTTCCAATTTAATTTGATTCTTCAATTCGATTTGACTTTACGATTTAACTTGTAGGCCCATAACTATAACTTTCATTTTAGTGAGTATTATATTGTTTCTTTTGAAGGCAACAGAGCATATTATAATGTCAAAAAAGAACCTCAATGTTCCTCTTCTCCAAAGCAGAAGTATCAAATAATCACCCCTTCTATATAAAATTAAATGGTTGCTTGATTGTTAATGTGACTAATCTAACTTTGGACACCAGAAGTTAACATTTAAACTATCATAAAATAGAACAAATAAAGATATACGTTCTATATGATATAACGCACGTAAAACGCCATATACGATATATTATGTAAGCCACAAATATCTATTTATTTAATTTTATATAAATTTAAATGTCTAATGCTACACATTCATGTATCATCCCATTTTATTTTGTGACTTACAGAAACTCTCAACGGAGGAGTTAATATCTCAAAAAAGACAATCAATCAAAATTGAGAAAATAACTCAAAAAATTTGGTAAACATTGAAATCTTTACCCCGTTGATTCAAAATTCTATAAAAAAAAGTGAAAACTTCCTCAAGAAGATTTTTTCAAAGGTGATTAAACTTTAGAAATTTATCTAATAAAGTAATTAATTAAATTTTATTTTATATCAATAAAATTACTCAATTACTTAATGAACTTTTTTTTTAAAATTTTAATTAATTTATTTATAGGGTCTATATAAATATGACATAAATAAATAATTTATTTTGTTATAACAATCTTTTTAAAAATAATAAATTTAACCGTATATATTAACTCCTCAAGTACAGTGTGGCCAACCGCTTATTCAAAACCTATCCACTCCCCCCAACTCACCTGCCAATCGATAACTACAGAAGATATTGCTTTCTAAAATTCTCTCATAAATCTTCCCCAAAATTCATCAGTGATTGTAAAGGACACCATCTCTTACTGTATAGCAAAAAATGGCAGGGCCTCAGTGCTGCGAGAATCCACCAGCTTTGAGCTCAAGCAGTGGACATGGATCTATTTTGGAACTTGGAGGACTCAAAACCTACGTCTCTGGTTCTTCCAATTCCAAACACGCCATTCTTCTCATCTCCGACGTTTATGGTACTAACCCTTTTGTCTTTTATGAATTTGGGCATCTGGGTTCTGCTCAATTTGCACTTTATTTCTCTTTCTTGCCCTTTTTTTTATCAGAAAAATTGAGGAATCTGTTGATCAATTTGGTACCATGGAAGACATTTTTTTGAAAAATATTTGGTTGGGTTGTGGAGGAAACTAATCGGGTAGTGCTTTGTGAGTGTTAAAGGTTGATAATAATGTGTAAATGTTCAATGGAATAGTGATATACTATGGTTTTGTAGAAAGATGATTATTTGTGCCGTAGTTACGCCTTTGCTTCTTGTCGTATCTTACTTAGTAAAGTAACCTTTGGTCTTAGGCGCTCGCCTTTGTTCAAAAGTGAATAAGTCATTTTCCAGTTTGATGGAAAGTGTTTTTTTTTTTTTTTCAAATATGTTCCGGCAATATAGGGATAAGGTTTATCGGTAACAAAATCTCTATCTCCCAAGCTAGGGATTGCAATGAGTATGTTTTTGTTGTTTTAATCAAACACCATAAAATAACTTATTTTTGAAAAACATTGCTGTAGTTTGGTTTGAGAATCTCAAAGTTGAAGAAAATTGTAGAGTACAACAAATACCTGTTTTGGATTAGCAAGGACAAATAGATGTATATGGGAGAAGGAAAAGAACTCAGCACTTCCTTTTCAAAACTATTTCTTGTGTCCCATTATCTGTGTCATTTGCTATTTTGGTAGTTAAGCGGATTTTTCTATAACTACAAATGTTTCAATTCTAAATGTTATGAACTAGTGTATTCTCTGTGTAGTATCTAAACATGTAAATTTCATTTCAAATGTTGGATTTTAGACTGAAAATTAGATGTTTTGACCCTTGGTAATGTTGGACATCTCTCTTTTGAGCCGAAAGAAGCATATTGTGGTGTAAGGATTATTGTTACTATTATGTCGAAGACAATCTCTTAATGTTATGAATACTTTACAGGTTATGAAGCACCAAATCTGAGGTATGCACTGCTTCTCAAGTTCAGCTTGGAGTTGTCTAATAGTACCTTCTAAAATTACTTTTTCTTTTCCACTTCACTATTGTTATTTTTTCATGGGAAAAGGTACAAGTACCCTTCTAGACTATGACCGAAAACACACCTCAACTAAACTAAGGTTCTATTACCCTGTTACCCCCGAATCCATTTTTTTGTAATTTTGTGCACCTTTTTGGCTTACGTGGCATCCAAATATCTCTCACGCACCTCAATTGCGTGGAGTCACGAAGTGTGCCATGTAAGACAAAAGGTGTACAAAATTACAAAAAAAATAATAAGTTCAGGGGTAATAATACCTTAGTTTAGTTAAGGTGTGTCTCTTGGGCTTCTGTTTTTACGATCTTAATCTAATTATAGTAGACAACCTACTTTCTTAATAATAAAGAGAAGTTGGGGACATAGTAAACCTCCTACCATAAGAGGATTTCGGTCATAGTCTAGGGGGGTACTTGTGCCTTATTCCTTTTTTCATATATTTCTGTACTAATGTTTGCACCTTATGTATACTCTTGGATGCTTCTCTGTTGTCAACAACTTCGTTTCTTGCTTTAATGGATATAACAGTATCATATACAACCACGACTACAACAACTAACAATAACATTATGGCTTGTATGAGTCCACCACGAGTCAAGGGACCAGGTCCCTTGGCAAAACTAGTACAAAAGTATTAAGATAAATGCTCAAAGTAAATGGCTCAGATGTTTACGTGGAAATCTCCTTGCTCAAAGGAAGGAAAAACCACGACCTGTTACACAGGATTTCTCAAAGCTCCAAAATCTTCAAGCAACTTGTAAATACAAACTCGAGTACTTACAAAGGATTAAACTATTAATCCTACACACCTTGTAACTCCTCTATTACAGGACACAAAACAATAACTCCGTTGCCTACTATATCAACTACCTCTAGCTAGTATAGACTTGCACAAACACGACTTGGCTAACTCTAGCTGAAAACTCAAATTACAATGATAAGAGATGAAATGATCTGCACTCCTTTATATCATAGGAGTAGATCTACAACATGAAAGCATACAACATTAAACTCAACTAACAACTGAAGGTAATGCAACACTCGATCAGGTCCTTCGCTGCGTATGAGAGTTGTTCTTCCTTGAGAATGACTTTTGCTTTTGAATATTCTTGATTGCAAAAACTAGTTTTAATCTTGTGATCATGTTCTCTTTACAAGAGAGACAAAAACCTAGGAGCAACGCCATTGGTTAAGGACTGTTATGCTTTCCACGCCTCTGCTGCAGTGCCCGCCAACCACTGCAGCTTTACAGCTGCACACCATTGACCTGTCCTCTGCTTGATCCCACTGTGGACCAGGTCCCTTTGCACCATAGTTTGTTAATTCATCAAAATCAAGAATACAACACTACATACCCAGTATATTCCCAGTGTAGTTCCACAAAGTGGGGTAAACCTTGGAGGTAGAGTGACTGTTTTCAATAAACCTTCGGAAGTAAACGGAAGTTCTAGAAACATCAGATAATAACAAAAAACAACAAATAGTAATAGAATAGAAACTGCAATTCTGCAATACAATGAGGTACAAGGAACAACAAATAGTAATAGAATTTGAAGGAAAAGAAACTATCGAAGCAATACTATGACTACTCATTTGAATGGACCGCTAGACAATGAACTGTTAACTACTAAACAGCCACAACTCATTTTTTTTTTTTAAGATAAAGAGTCGATGCTCTAGGGTGCTTCTATCTGTTGATAACTTTACGTTTTGCACCTTAGACACCAGAAATACAAAATACAACCACAACTCCATCAGAACCAGGGAAAAGAAAGAAAAAAGAAGAATAAGAAGAGAGAGAGAGAGAGAGGAGTGTGCATTACAAATTTTACCTATGTGAAAAAAAGACTCTGAATTACAGATTTCAGGCGATCCACTGACTGATCCACTAACTGTATCTTTAATGGAAGAAGTTGGGATGATTGTTCTTCGCATTTTTTTCAGTAATTAAGCTGCATGAATTTCTATTTTATCTTGGGATGATCCCAAAACTTAACTGCTGTTATATAGGAAGCTTGCCGACAAAGTTGCAGCTGGGGGTTACTATGTGGTAGTTCCTGATTTTCTTTATGGGGATCCTTACAATCCCGAAAATAAGGAGAAGCCTATACAAGTCTGGATACAATCACATGGAACAGTATGCCTTCTGATTGATTTCTTCATGTATATTGCCATAAATTTGCATCAAGAATAAGAGGAGACAACACCATCATTATCAGAGTTTTCCATCCATTAACTTGATCATGCTTGGGAATTCCATTGTGCAACATTAATTTAATTGGGTTCACCGCCGTGACATTCATTTTTTCCTTTGTTCTGTTAGGATAAGGGATTTGAAGATGCAAAGCAGGTTATTGCAGCTTTAAAAGATAAAGGCATATCTCCAATTGGAGCGGCAGGGTTTTGCTGGGGTGGTATGTTGTTCAACTTTCTCTTTTAGGATTATTCATCCCTTGCCTGTCTAGGATGTATAGGGTCAATTTCTTGTAGTTGTCTAAGATTCTGACCTTCTGTTTTCTTAACAGGCAAGGTGGTTGTTGAACTAGCCAAGTCTGACAACATTCAATCTGCAGTGCTATTGCACCCATCATTTGTCTCTGTGGATGATATTAAGGGTACGATTGTTTTTTACCAGAATCATTTGTGATCGGATTTAGCTATTACTCCTGGATTTTGTATAAGTGTGTTGCATATGGGACAAAGCATTTGATGTCTCAATGGCACTAGAATACTGGTGACTTGTTCAGTCAAGTTAGGCTCTCTCTGCGTGAGGCAGGGAGATTCAGTTTGATGTTTAGTACTCCGTCCAGATATTGCTGTTCTATCGTTCAAAGTTTAGTTTCATTCTTATATTAAAAATTATTAGTGCTTTTGATATTCCTTCATCTTAAGTAGTATTTGCTATCAAGTGTTTTTTGAATTATGGTGAGTAAATTGAACGGCATCATTTTTTTAGATTCTTCCTATTTCCTTTTTTATCTTTATTTTTTCCCTCTCCCGTATGGAGCTGATTATGTGTCTTTTGGCAGAGGTGAAGGCACCAATAGCTATTTTGGGAGCTGAAATAGATCAGCTATCTCCTCCTGAGCTTGTTAAGCAGTTTGAGGAGATTTTATCATCAAAACCTGAGGTACGCGAACACTCCTATGTTTAAAGCTTACTATTTCAGAAAGACTTATCTGTGAAATAGTACACACCTGTTTATTTAGTGGATGTATTGAGATAAGTGGATACCTACTTTGATGAATTTCTTAGAGAGTTTTAGATTTATCCTTTACGTTTCTTTTATTGCCATTCATCAAAATAGGTGGACAGATTTGTGAAAATTTATCCTGGTGTTTCCCATGGATGGACTGTTCGATACAACGTGGAAGACAAGAAGGCTGTGCAGAGTGCTGAAGAAGCTCATCAGGATATGTTGGACTGGTTTACCAAGCATGTGAAGTGAGTGAAAAGAACCCTAGCAGTTGAAAAATTAGCCATGATAATATAGTTATGGAGCTCATTATGGATAAAAACCCTGTATTGTATCTTTTATTTAAAGAAGATTTATCTTGCTATGTTTATGTGGAATGTACTGTATATCTGAAGTTTTTTCTTATGTATTTTGCCTGAGAATGATGAACAATATACATTTCTGGTACTGGATGTTCTGTATATTGCCTGTACTTTCTCTAGGAAAAGGCATTATTCCTGGTAGTAAGTTGGGAGACTGCATACCACCAAAGGATGTGGTGGAGTCTCAGGTTCGAGCTTACGGAAAAATCTTTGGTAGGGAGCGCTTCCCTCGAATGAGCTCCTATGCAAGAATTAAATGGGAAACCAAAAAAAAAGGAAGTATCAAGCATCAAGGACAATCTAATATTTGAGTATCTCAGAGATAATCATCATATCATCATATATATATATTATTATAAATGGGAAGCTCCAAAGTGAAAAGTTGAATTACCATTTTACTCCTACACTAAATGAAAATGTTATAAAATATTTAATTAAATTCATCTAATATAATTAATTAAACATTTTAATCCTGAAATAAAGAAAATACTCCTTTAATAATTTGTGCAAAAAATGTAAAAATACGTTGAAATAAATGCCAAGTATCATATTGAGTACAATACAATGAATCAACCATAATTATATGCTTCTCCACATATCAATTACTAATTTAAAGAAGTTATTTAGAAGTCATTTATATATGCAACGCGCATCTTAACAATTTCAAAATTGTTTCTTCATATTCTTCTATGTGTATTAGTACATTATCTATTACAATTCAGTAAGTATATATATTGTATATTATAGTCATACGCTTCAACTTTGAACATAACTACAAATTTGGATTTAATAGTTTTGGAAATTTAACTATTTTTAAAGAATAAACTATAAAGTGTCCTTTCACTTCTTCATAGCACTTATAAAGAAATTTAATAATATTTTAATGATCTTTTTCTAACTTGACTTTTGAGTTTCTATATTTCTTGGCTATAAATATCATTGCGTGCTTCACTGATTTTTCGATCTGTAAATTGTGCCATGATATATATTGTCTTAGTTTTGATGATAGCTACTTCTCTTCACTCCTTGTATCTTAATATTTGATTGATAATTTTATTGTAGATTAACTAAGATCTGCTTAGATTTCTTTTCTATGTGTTCAAGTGGAATTTTTTATTTTTGTGTTATTATATTAGTAATGAAGATGTTACACATTTATTGACGTTCATTAATATTATGTTTGTTACTTTCACCTTTCATCCATGTTAATGACATATTCATGACAATCCTTTGAGTCCCTCAATTATATCCTATAAACTATAAAGGATGGCATTGGACATTACATTCTACACACCGGAAGAGATTTTGAATAATTGGAAGAGAATAAAGAAAGTTGCCATCTCTTATCTCTCTACATTTTTTTCTACTTTCTTCTTTCACATTGTTACTTTTAGCTTCATTTTATAATATTTTTGTTGATTTCTTTAAAGGTGTTCTTTTATTTACCATTAAAAAATCACTATTTTTTTTTCCGAGTTAATTCTTATTCAATAAATAAATAACTACAAACAAAAAATTATTGTACACAATAAGACTTCAAATTTTATGATTTAAGTTTTTGCATGGTTGATAATTATTCTTGCTTTGGTGACCACAAATGTAAGTTGTATAGCTTTTAAAGTACTTTTTCCCGATTTACTATTTTATTTTACAAACTTTATAATAAAAAATAGAATTATTAATTCTATTAAAAGTGGGAAGCAACAAAGTTAAAGGTTGGATTACTAAAATAATCCTATAAATTTGTATTGAGTATAACACTCTTTGAAAATAGAAAATCTAAAGAATTTGAAGGGTTACTTAATAATTAAATAACGTAATTCAATATATTGACCATATTCATCTACTAATTAGGCCTCTAGCTACTGGTGAAATATGTAAAGATGTTTGAGACTTTGTTTCCCCTCATTCACTTTCTTTCATTTAATTCATTTTAATTTTAACATGAAGTTTAAGTTACAATTCTCCAATTTAATTAATTATTTTTCTCTTACTTGAGTTAAGACCCATCTTTACAAGAAAAAAGTACATAAATCTTCCATTACAAAAGAAAGGCTTTGTTGGTTTTCTCGAAAAGAAAATTTGAGATAGCTGCAATATGAGTATGCGTTCTATCTTGCCTAATATTTCTTATATATGTGAAAGTTCTCTATATATTTTTCTTAATCAATTATTGTAATTTGTAACTATTTTTTTGTTAGTCTATTTTTATTCTATTAGTAAATTACTAAATCAAAATGTACACACATTTAACATATAGTTATTTTTCTTTCACAATATTTGTGGTTTCTTCGTCTTTAATATCATAGAGGTCAACATCCCCAATGGATAATTAGGATGTCTATTTCAATATGGTTGTATTTTTTATTGTGTGGAAGATGTGATATATATATATATATACACACACATCGTTACAATAACTTCATGCAACTTAGCATTGAGCAAACGCAAGTGCCTGAAACTAGTTCACTAAAAGAAGGCAATTACTCATGTTATGCAGAGGAAGTGGTGAAATTCCTTGAGCTAATATATCCTCACTTTTTTTTGGCTAAGCATAAATAATCAAGACTCATACGATCGAAACAGTAAAAAAATAATTGACTTTGAATTTCAAACAAAGTGAAAAAACAGGGGAAAACATTTAAAGACCAATCACAAGGAGGGGACACTCTGTGCAAAGCATAGGCTCTTCTCCCTTTAATTGATCTTACTAGATGCGAATCCAAATTTATTGGGGCCTTACGCTGAAAAAGAACAAATAAGCGCATTCATTTGTACTGAAAATGAATATATTTTACTGTAACAGGCAACATAGGTCTATCACAGAATAGTTGGAAGTTGTCATTACTGGGACAAAATCCATACCACAAAAAGATGCAAAAGTTACAGATATCAGAAAACCAAATGAAGTTTATAAATGAATAAGACCAATCAATTTACAATAGAATAAATTGTATCACCAATTTAATAAAAAATAAAATTTCTCCATTTCGTTAGGGTCCCCTGCTTTCAGCTTCATGCTCTCAGGCTTCACAGGATGCCAACTCTCATTCTTCCCATCAAATTTGTAGGCTTTTACTTCTTTTAATTGACTCAGTTGAGGGTCGTTTCCATGAGAATCAGTAAAATGACTCGAATTCTTCATATACAGTAATCGATTGATGAGATATATAATCATTTTGAATGATGATGATATGTTGAGTCTCCTAGGATGAAACACCACAACAAAGCATCCACAAATGTTGGGAAATCGACTCTTGACTCTATAATTACATCTAAAACGTCTACTTTTGGGGTTGCAACTCTATAGTGTTGTTTCAAATGCTCCATATTGATGTCATCACAACTGTAAATATGAAGTGAAACTTGAGACCAAGAGGTAGAATTTGATAGAGATTCCATCAACCGACAGAACCACTCATCATTTAAAGTGTATATGCGGGAATTAAGAGTTAAGTTGTTGAATTTACTTGATTCTTTTGCAAGTTTAAGCTGCGGAATATCATCTCCTTCATACTCAAGTGATACCAAATTTGGAGCATCTACTTCAATTTTCTGAGGGTATAAAAAGAGCACATTATTGATCTTCAGGTCCCTCAAGGTATAAAAAGAGCACATGACTAGTATGTAATGAAGAAAAGTACACCAGATTACAATTACTCAGCACCAATTCTCGTAAATATTTTTCTGTCAGCATTTTAAAAATATTGAAGGATGAATGATATTCTAAATTTCTATAGACTGGCTCTCTTATACCCTTCTGAAGAGCAATGTCAAGCCACTTATCAATAGAAAAGAAAAGATAACTAGTAGGTGTTGCAATGTCCATGAAAAGTTCAAACTTGTCAATAGGAATTTTCTCATCCCCATATCTCTTCATAATTTTATCCACTATATCGGTGTCAATTTTACCTCTCCTCCTCCTCCTCCGCCCCTGAACAAGCTAGGAATAACAAGTTAGGATTAGTCAACCAAGCTCGTAGCCATGTTCGGGAGAGAATTGTCATCTGTGATGCTTCTACATAATTAAGATTCGAGAGTATTTTGTGAATAACAAGTTCAGGCAATATATCAGCTGTTGGTTGATATTTACTATAAGTCTTCTTCTTATTATTGTACAACCATACCTTTAAAACCCGTTTTTTTACTCCGATTTTGCTGCAGAAGTCGCTAGTCAGCTTTTCATCTACATTCTGCAATGTCCACCCAATTCTTTCCCCAAATTCAAACATTCTTTCGTTATGATAATATCCTTCTACTCCCTTCATAGGTTTTAATTTGGTAAAAATATGTCACGCTGAAATAAAACCTTCAAGTTTAAACTATTTAAAGCCTATTACAGGTAAACAGAGTTATAATCCTAATTAAATTCTGATATAATATTTACATGTAGTGTCCAAGTTACCTTATACTACTAATTTCCTTATTTATAATTTAATATTTATAAAATGATTATACTTGAGAAGTTGCTGGAAATTGACTTTAAATATACCTGTGTCACTGAAAAAGGGTTGTAACTTGAAGTAATTATTAGTTCTGTCCTCGAACTATTGACAACCTTAAAAACATCCTTGTACTTTACTAACTAAACTTAGATACAACCTCTATACACTCCCGATTTGCCACCTAAAAGTAGAGAGAAGTGTTGAAAACACCCTAAACTTGACGAGAATTTAAGGGTGTATTTCATTCATGTTTCAAGATCGGGGTGTATTTAAGTTCAGTTAGTCAAGTAAGAGGGTATTTTTAAGATTGTCAATAGTTCGGAGATGTATGAGGGTATTTTTACGATGGTCAATAGTTCGGAGATGAAACTAATTATTTGCGTCTCTCTCTTTGAATTATGTAAACTAATATGTATAAATTGAAGAATATGTATCATAGAAACCTCTAAGAGAAAACAGCATTCTAATGGGAGAAAGCAACTGAGGACAAAATTTTGGTCGAAAGAATGTTTGAATCTACTGAAAGACTTGAGTGGAAAGTGCAGAAGCGAGACGAAGAGCTGATTACCGAGTTTTCGAGCAAAACCGAAGTAGAAGAACAGGTTCCTAAGGTATGTATGAACAATTATATGACTATAAGGAGAGAGACAGCTGACATATTACCTGAATGTGTGATTCGCAAAATACTCTGTTTTCTTAGTTTTAAAGAAGCAGCACAACTGAGTATTCTCTCTAAAACATGGCTGCAAGCCTGGTTGACTCATCCCAATTTAAATGTCACAGTTGATTATCACGGAAACAATTTAGATATAGTGGATAATATCATGAAGAGATATAGGGACGGAATAATCCCTATAGAAAAGTTTGAATTATCACACTTTGATTCTTCCTCTCAAGGTTTTCCGTTGATTGATAAGTGGTTTGATATTGCACTTCAGAATGGTGTGAAAGATCTCGCCTTTAACGTTCCTAAATATTCATCATACCGCTTGCCTATTTTCAAAATCTTGGCAACAAAATCTTTAAGAGAATTGGTTATGTGGGGTTGTCATCTAAAGCATACTTCATTAACTAGTGGTGTCGTAAACTGCAATTCTTTGAGATTACTTTCTCTGTCTTATGTTACATTAGGCGAAAAGATGCTTCAGACTCTACTTAATAGTTGTCCTTTGATTGTCAGTTTCGTATGTGATTATTGTGATGGGTTGGAAAAGATTGAACTGGTCAATCTTCAGAATATCAAGTCAATTTCCATTTGGAAAGGTAGAAACCAACAAGTTAAAATTCATGCACCAACACTTGAACACTTGTCTTATTTTAGTGTTCCAAAAGAGTCTTCTATGTTGGATATGCTTGATGTTCCAAATTTAGTGTCACTAGAGTATAAGGGAGATCAAATTCCTGAGACTTTTGTGGATGCTAATTTTCAATGGAGTTGTTATCCTAAGAGACTCATCCTTGAGTCAACTAGTAAAACGATTGCATCTTTCATGGACCGTTTAATGTATATGAAGAGCCCGAATCATTCTACTCCTAATGGAAGCAAGTCTTTGCATAGTCAATTAAAAGACGTAAAAGTCTACAAATTAGATTTGAGTGGGCAGCTTGTTGAGTTCAGAAGTGAGGAGCGGGCAACAAGGATCCTTAAGGAAGGGGAGAAATTTTATTTTACGTTAGAGTGGTGATGCAGTTCATTCTATTTCTATGTGCAAATTGAATGCACATATACTTGTATGTGTGCTTGGGAGTCGCTGATGGTTTATTAGTTTTTTTTATTTTACATGTTTTAAGCTTCGAGTCCTTCTACTACTTTACTTTTGTTCCAGTACTACTATGTAATAGTTTGCCCTTTCAATAAAAATGCCCCAGTTTGTTAGTCTTTTTTATCTATAGATGTCTTTCGACAGATGTTTTGGTAAGTCAGATGTGCCCCTTTCGTCGAGGCAGTTTCCAGTCTCCATTTTGAAAGATGCCACTCACAGTAGAGTTCTGAGTGAGACCTGTCTGTGGGGACTTATGTACAAAAGTTGTTGCACTAGTTTTCGTTCCACAATTACGTGATGATGCCAACACTGGTTTTCTTTTAACTAATTTTCTTAACATTCTATTTCATGGGTGTCTCAGAAAGACAATCTCCCCTCCCTATCACCTTTAATTTGTTGTGCATTCGTCTTCATTTAACTTTATACTCTTGTTGCTGAAAATTAATGTCAGAATTGAGAGCACCAGATAGGTTGAAGTGAGGGTTACTTAGTAATATTTAGCGCACATGGTGAATGTAACATATAATCAATGAGTTCTACTGAAACAAACATTTTCGACACAGAGCAGAGCATAAAAAAGAGAAGTTAAGTTGCATATGTTCTGTTTTAGACTTGTGATATCTGTGAATTTTGTATCTTTTAATAGATAAAATAGAAGCTGCAGTTCTCTGTATCTGACTCGAGGGACAAATGAGCTAGATGTCATACCAATTGTTGGAATGGGGGAACAAGGTAAAACAACTTGTGCGAGATTGTTGTATAATAATGAAGTCATTGTTTCTCATTTTGATGTTCGAGCATGGTACATCATTTCCCAAACATATAACTGGAGAGAGCTATTACGAGATATTTTCAGCCAAGTTACTGGTTTCAAGATCAAGGTGGATGAGGTTGGCAAACTTGCTGATATGTTGCAGAAAAGCTTATTGGGAAAGAGATATTTCATCGCATTGGATGATATGTGGGATGGTATGGAATGGGATGAGTTGAGATTATCTCTCCCAGATGATGAGAATATAAGTAGAATAGTAGTTTCAACTCGACTTGAGAAAGCGGGTGAGTATGTCAAGCACCACACCAATCCTTATTTCCTACCATTCCTCACACTAAAAGAGAGTTGGGAACTGTTGCAGAAAAAAGTCTGAACTACATGACGTGAGTCTAGAAGTTGCAAGAAGATGCAAAGGATTGCCCCTAGCGGTAATCTTGGCAGCTGATATAATAAAAAGGAAGATGGAAGAATCTTGGTGCCATGAGGTTAAACACTATGCATTTAAATTATGATAACTTACTCGATTATTTAAAGCCTTGCCTTCTTTACATGGAGATGTTTCCAGAGGACCACATCATTTCAGCATCTTAATTGTCAAATTTTGGCTTGCGGAAGGTTTCATGCAAAACGTCAAATCTGGAAGATTGGAAGAAGCAGCTGAAGGTTACTTGATGGATCTCATTAGTAAATTGAAACTTCTTAAGGTCTTGAATTTGAGTTCCCATAGAGTGGGTCGTTTGTTGTCAGTTACATTACAAGCACTACTTGGCAGTTTCTGCAAATAAATTCTATTTTCATCCCGAATCACATCTTTTTCCCATCTAGAAACCTTTATTGTGCTGTGTCCATTCAGGCGTCCAGTGTTACCACCAATTTTTTGGAAAATGAAAACATTTGAGATTAATGATGCTGTTTTTGATTTGAAAACCATCAGGAAATGGATCTTTTAAGAATTCTCTAAATTGGAAAATTTGAGGATGTTAAGGCAAGTTGCGATTAAAATTGGTGGTGATGATATTACGGAGGTGTCCTAATCTTCAAGCACTTGAGATCAATATTTGGTGCGATGAAGATTGTGTAGAGATTTTTCAATTGGAGAGTCTTACCTAGGTTCAAATACTTTGCCTTCCCATTGACTCATTCAAGTTAAATATATCCAAGCTACAGTTGCATTCAAATTTAAAGAAGTTAGTATGATGGGGTACTCGTTTAGAAAGCATAATTTCTTCCATTGGGGTCTTCCAAATTTTATTCAATTGAAAGAGTGGTGCCTTGGAGATGTCACGTTCCATAAACTTAAGTTCCTGAAATTGGAGTACTTAAACATCTCAAGATGAGATGTGTCTGAGGAATCTTTTCCCCTTCTTGAAAGGCTTGTTATAAAAAAGTGTCACGAGCTCTAGGAGATTCCCCTTAGCTTTGCAGATATTCAAACACTGAAAAAGATTAAATTGTGCAAGAGCAAATCTCTGGAGGCTTCAGCTTTGAAAATTAAGGAAGAAGCTGAAGCTATTGGAGGACAGATCTAAGCAACAATTTCGACAAAGTACAACTTTGTGACTGATGTCAAACAGAACCAGAGAAATCTTAACATCTGATGTGCAGCCAATAACATTTTTGCAGATCAGAAGATACATAATGTAAGGATATATTATGGTAGAGTCGAAGATTATGGTGTGGAATGTCAGGGGACGGAGAGGTGTTTAATTTGCAAAAGATTATACTTTGTACTGCCATCAATGGCCCTGGTGGTCGGCGGACAGCCTCCACCAGAGTACTCAGAAGTTTTAAAAACCACTCTGTCCACATCCATAATACAACCTCCACCCCTCACTACAAAGTACTCAAAAGTTTTAAAACAGTAGTTAAATATTAGAAAAACATATAAATTTNACACGAGCTATGCAGAGTAATCCCAGCACAGAGTGAGATCAAAGGGCCATGCAACATAGGGCTCTTAGAAAATAGATATGTCTTGATTCGACTATCATTACTGAAGGACTATGTGAAGATGATGTCGACCCACCCCAAAATACTATCTGAAGGTTCACAATCTATACTGTCAGACGAGGCAATTGAAGTGGAATCCTTGGTTTGTTCCAGAGGAGGAGACCTCTATAGCAGTAGCATGGATTAGTTTTCCAGACTTGCCACCTAATTTCTTTGCCAGAGAAGCTGTTTCTCACTGGCTTCTGCAGTTGGAAAACCATTAACAGTAGATATGGCGACACAAAATAAGACTAGAGCTAGTTGTGCAAAGGTAAAAGTTGAGGTAGACAAGACCTAAGAGAAATCAAAATTGCAGAAGAGGATGAGATGAAGTCACAAGGGAAGTTAATTCTAAATGGATTACTATTAAGTTGACTATCTACCGAAATATTGCAATCATTGTAAATTACAAGGACATAGAGAAGCTAAATGTCGGGCACTACATCCAGAACTGGAAAGATATTCAGAGAGAATTTTGGGGAGAACAAGGACAAGGTGGGCACTGCTGCCACACAGACCAGAATATTGAGAAGTGGTAAAGTTGGAAATACACAAAAAAAGCAGGAATGGATGCAGAGAAGAAATAAATATGCAAAAGATAATAGGTACAGACAATGGCAAAAAAGAAGGAAGAAACTGGAAAAGATACCGAAGGTATCAATACTCATAATGCATTTGCAACCTTGCTAATTAATGACAACACAAAAGATACAGGGGATGCTACTAAAGCAACAAAGGAGAAAGGGGAGGAATTAGCATGAATACACCTGAGAAAGAATAAGTTACATAAGGTATTAAAACTTTGCACAAGAAATGGTTGGCATGATTGAGACCCAAAGATTGGAAGTGATTGTGTTTCGATTTATTAAGTTTTGGTAAAGAAACAGGATGCAGCAGCCACTAGGTGTGTTGCTTGTTCGAAATCTGCACCTAGTCAATTTAGTTCTAGAAGATCATTGGAAGAAAGGAGCATTGATCTCACAAAGCTCCTCTGGACAGCACAGTTGATATTGGCGGAAGATCAATTTATTAAACGATAGGATGCAGGAAGTGTAGGCACAGGGGCAGTTCCTCCTTACTGACAGTGGGAAGTATTCAATTACAAGTGACTATTTTACACGGTTTGGTAACCAAGCGAAACTGGATGTTGCTGATCTTGTCTGGAATTCTGTGTCATGACACCTGATCCTAAGCATAGATTGACCATGCTGATCTTCACAGGTTTTGCAAAAACAACTCAAATAAACAGAGTTCCAAAAACTCTACAACTGATTAAAAGTATTACATATTGAACAAATCATGACTAAGATAATGAAGCAACAACCTAACAAAGGGGACATTAACTTCTTGCCAGATGAAGTTCAACCTGATACTACGTACAAACATTCAAGGAAAAGAGAATCTTACTCAATCTTTTGTCACAACAAACCTTCAAGGTTCAAGCTACTCACTACGTAAGATAATGAACTAGCATTCAAAAATATATGTTCTTGCATATGGAAATGGAAATAGTATTAGCATATCATAGCGAACATTGAGAACATGGAATAACCACGCTTCATCATTTTGATAAGTGCAATCAGTATGGGGCGTGAATCAGTTGTTTCTAACATCAGCTTTCACTTCTTGAAAATTCAATAATACACATCTGTTAGAAAGCGGCACAAGCAAGGCTATCCCATGCACAGCAGCCTACATTAACATGCATCAAAGATAACTTTGATTATAGACTCTTATCTTAGTTAATTCAAAAGACAAGCTCTATTTCACTACCAAACTACACATAAGACACATGAGACAAATGTATAAAGTGGAACTCTTACAAGTCATTACTTACACAATTGCGACCATGTGAGCTTTCGCACACTTCATTCTTGTTGTGTCCCTGATCGTTTTGTAAAACCGGAGAAACTAGGCTCTCAAGGTAAGTTGACTCCACAGAAACAAGATCAGATCCTAACGTAGTAAACTTGGGATATGTGATTGATTCATCCTTCAGATAGTACAACAGGAAAGTTTTTCCGCACATCAACAAAATTTTACCTTTATTTGAAATTAAATGGGGTGGATTAAACAAAAACATCAAACAAGGATGAGGATGAGGATGAGGATGAGGATACCGAAAGGTAAACATCTTCATCCAAGATTCTTTAACCCCATACTCCTTCATAACCCAGACATCTAGGTCAGTTCCTTCATAATTGCCATTACGTATCACAGAAAGATTATTTTCCAACACTCCCAACTCAAAAACACTATCTTCTTTACTATAACAAGGTGTCTCTACCTTTTCCCATTTCTCATCAGCCAAATCAAGAGAAATGATGTTCCAACCCTTACGCCAAAAAGGACCCGTACAATAAGACCTATAAGCCCAATTAAGCTTCCCATTCACAAACTTACCACAGTTAAAGGATTTCACCCAATCCCGGGGAAAATTGATGCTTCTCCAAGAATCATCCTTTAGACTATATATTTTGACGTAGTCTCCAAATAAAGGCAAACTCCCACGAAGGTAAATACATGCAACTACCTTATAGTCATCATGAAACTCATCATATCCAAAACCATAAATAAATCTTGCAGCATCCCTAAACTTAAATGTAAAATTAGGCAATATTTTGTGCTTTCTAATTGATGGATTCCATAGACACAATTCATTTGCCCTATTAGAAAGACAAATCAGTCCATTGACTGAACCTACAATAAACCAAAAATATGTTTTCATGGGATAATCCAAGTCTGATGTATCTAGAACAGAGCTATAAAGTAAAGATGTAAGAGAACATTCTTTCAGATTGAAGTTGGGTTGACTAAAACTCAACAAAAGCTTATGGTTAGCAGATACACTAAGATGGGCCTTGATAAATTCAGGGGTAGAGGTGAAAGCAAGACAAGATTTTGACACAGTCCTAATTTTCAAGACGGAACTCACTGGAAGCCTTAAGAGGATGTCAGTATTGAGTTCCGGTGGAAGGATAGAGAATGGCAACATTGACTTTGTGGGTTTGCTTTGTTGACAGGCGGCTTCCGATTCCATTTGAGTTTATATGGACTGTGTACTACTGTCAGAGTCTTCTTATATACATCTTTAGAGGACAATTTAAAAAAACCTATTTTGGATATTATTCCCTTTTTTGCTATCGGATCACCCTAATCTAATATTCAATTTTCTTTAGTGTATGAAAAAAATGACTTCCTACATTATGTTGGAATGTTCCTAGGCTAATATTTCCATATTAAAACATGATAGTTAAAGATTTTTCTACTTAATTAATTAGTTATCGATATAGTTTAACCAAATCTATTGATAAGATCTTTATCTTTACACTTGATTTTAGATCATTAAAGAACTTGTATCTACCGGAACTTTTAAATTGAATCATTCAACAAAATTTTATTTGAACAAGGGAGTAGACATAATGAAAAAGTGGATCAGAAGCTACCTTCTGTAAAATTCTATTTCATATGATTTTTTCTGATAAAGTATGATATATAAAGGATTAACCACAACAATTATATATCCGGTTAAAGAGTATAAACAAGATTAAGTTAGAGTCAAATGTCAACAAGAAGGAATGAGTTGGCTATGGTACATGGTAGATGGTTTGGAGCATTGCTTTGGGGTTACGCAAAACGAAAGTGGGGAGTTGGGTGCAATCAGTGATAAGGAGGTCCCTGTAAGAATAGTTAGGGAAAAGCATGGTACCCCGTACACTTCACTATTTACTTTACGCTTTAGAACGGGCTATCTAGTAGTTATATATGCAATGTATTTTTTCCAAATTTGACAAAACAAACGAAATTGAATAAAGACAAATGTATCAAGTGGAAGTACACTTACAAGTCAGTACTTACACAATTGTGTCCATCTGAGCTTCCGCGCACATCCTTCATTCTTGTCGTGTTTGTGATTTGTTCATTTGGTAAAACCGGAGAATGTAGGCTCTCAAGGCAAATTGACTAGGCAGAAACAAAATTTAATAAACTTTGGATATCTGATTGGTTTATCCTTCAGATTGTACAAGAAGAAATTTTGTCCAAACATAAGAAATTTGAAACTAAAAGGGGCACCGTAAACACAATACAAACATCATACTCCTTGATAGGTTGGGGATTTTTTCTTTTACTCTGTCCGATTCTGTCTCCTACTTAAGAGCATGTAGTAGGGATACTGTTATGAATCATTTTAAACATAAAAACAGATCTTTTCACTTCATCTGGTGTTATGGCAGAGTTATGTGCTTAACCAGTGAAACTTTACTGCCAGGTGTTATCAGTGGACATTGTTCATTCTGATTGATGTTTGTGTACTACTGTTAAGAAATTCAAACCTCGAGCTCGAGAACGTAGTTTTCCTGCTCCTGCAAATACATTGGTGCACTTCCTTCAATACAGGATTCCATAGGTTCTGCAAACACATAATTTACTCCCTGAAATCTATATTATTGAATGACCAGTTTAACCCTATTGCTTGCAGGTAAAAGTAGATAATATATAGATATTCCATCTGTTCCTTGTTAAATGCGGACTGCGCCCAAGGACAAACATGCCTGTGGTCCTTCTCTGTATCTACAGTGTTATTGCTTGTCATTTGACATATCAGTGAGGTGCTTTTGTGAAGTGAAATTTACGCTATTCAGACTCTTAAAAAAATGTCACCACACAAGTGTCAGATCCGAGGTGCTTGATACATCATGTGATATTTTTGGAGAGTCCGAGCAATATTCTACCTTCCTTCAGTTAATACAGAATGAGCAAGTAAAGCAAATGCTAGCAATTTCTTTTGCTCATCTTTTTCTCTTTTAATTGTTCACGTTTCTAAAATTTTATGGTTCTACAAATTACAAAATTCATCAGTGATTGTGAAGGGAAGGCACCGTCCTTACTGTATAGCAAAAAATGGCAGGGCCTCAGTGCTGCGAGAACCCACCAGCTTTGAGCTCAAGCAGTGGACATGGATCCGTTTTAGATATTGGAGGACTCAAAACCTACGTCTCTGGTTCTTCCAATTCCAAACACGCCATCCTTCTCATCTCCGGGACTTACCCTTTTAACCCTTTTGTCTTTTATGAATTTGGGCATCTGGGCTCTGCTGAATTTGCACTTCATTTTTCATATATTTCTGTACTAATGTTTGCACCATATGTCTGCTCTTGGATGCTTCTTTGCTGTTAACAATATCATTTCTTGCTTTCACAGATATAACAATATCACATACAACCACAACTACAACAACAAACAACAACATATCCAGTGTAGTCCCACAAAGTGGGGCTTGGGAGGGTAAAGTGCACCCAGACCTTACCTCTTACCTTAGAGGTAGAGAGGCTGATACCGATAGACCTTTGGCTCAAGGAAAACCAATCCAGAAAAGGGAGAAACGGTCTAACAGACGTATAAGAAACATCATATAATATCAAAAACAACAAATAGTAACAGAACAAAAACTACAATACTACAATATGATAATAGAGGTACAAGGAACAACAAAGAGTAACAAAAATCAAAGGACAATAGAGGTACAATAAACAACAAAGAGTAACAAAAATCAAAGGACAAGAAACTAATGAAATAATACTATGAGTACTAATTTGAATGGACTGCAAGACAACAAACTGCTACCTACTTATCAACCACAACTCTTTGTTAAGAAAACAAAAAGTCGGCGCCCTAGGGTTCTTCTACCTGATGATAACTTTAGGTTTTGCTCCTTAGACGTCAGCAATACCAAATACAACCACAAATCCATCAGAACCAGAAAAAAGAATAGAGAGAGAAGTCTGAATACAGATTTTACCTTATATAAAATGAAGTTTGAATTACAGAATTCAGGTGATCCACTGATCTTGTCATTGTATCCCTTTGCTTACATTTCAATGGAAGAAGTAGGGGTGACAAAGTATCCTTAACTGCTGTTGTGTAGGAAGCTTGCTAACAAAGTTGCAGCTGTGGGTTACTATGTGATGGTTCCTGATTTTCTTTATGGGGATCCTTACAATCCTGAAAATACAGAGAAGCCTATACAAGTCTGGTTACAATCACATGGAACAGTATGCCTTCTGATTGATTTCTTCTTGTAATATTGCCATAGATTTGCCTCAAGAATGAAAGGAGGCAACACCATCATTATCAGAGTTTTCCATCCATTTACTTGATCCTGCTTGGGAATGCTAGTGTGCAACATTAATATTATCGGGCTCACCGCCGTGACATTCATTTTTTTGTTTGTTCTGTTAGGATAAAGGATTTGAAGATGCAAAGCAGGTTATTGCAGCTTTAAAAGATAAAGGCATATCTGCAATTGGAGCGGCAGGGTTTTGCTGGGGTGGTATGTTGTTCAACTTTCTCTTTTAGGATTTTTCATCCCTTGCCCGCGTAGGATGTATAGGGTCAATTTCTTTTAGTTGTCTAAGATTCTGACCTTCTGTTTTCTTAACAGGCAAGGCGGTTGTTGAACTAGCCAAGTTTGACAACATTCAAGCTGCAGTGCTATTGCACCCATCATTTGTCTCTGTGGATTATATTGTAACATCCGACAATTTGAAATAACTATAGAGAAGCTGGAAATCGGAAATAGTCATTTTTGGCCAACTTTGAGCAGTCATAAATCCTAGATCAGGATGAGATAGGAGTAGTTCCAGTTATTTTTGGAAATCCCTTGGAATGATCTTTCCAAAGCCACCGAGTTTGCTCGATTCCAAGTTCGTATGAGCGAGTTATGCCCTTTGAAAGTTGGGCAGTTGGTAGGGAATCCGTCCGGAAATTTTAAGGGCATTTTGGTCTTTTCCCTAGCTATTTCTTTTGGGGTTATATTGTGTGTTAGGTTGGTTTTTGGATCATTTTGTCCCATTTTAAAGAGAGAGAGAGCTAGGGCTTGTGAGTGAAATGGAGAAGAAGAGAAGAAAGAGAAGAGCAAGCATGGATTTTCGTCAAGGATCGTCGTGGATATCGTCGGGGGTGATCCCTACTATGTATGTGAGTTCATAGTGTTGGGTTGATCCTTTCTCCCACGCACCAAACTCGCTTTATTTTTGAGAAAAGCTTGGTTGGGTTGTTGAAATTGTTGGTTTGTGTTGTTGAAGTTGTTGGTTGTGTTGTTGGAAGTTCTTGTTGGTTTAGTACATGATTTGATTGTGTTTTTGAGTTAAATCTCTTGTATTTTTGAGTTAAATCTCTTGTATTTTGAGGGATTTTATGATCCTTAGTTTTTGGAGTTGAAACCCTTGAAGTTAGGGTGGTTTAGAGTTGGAAAAATGAGAAAGAAAAGTCGAGTTTTTTGGTGAAAGGGGTGGCGTGTCGCGCCTGCCAGCGTGCCCCAAAAGAGCTTCTGAGCTCTCTCTCTTGGGGCGCCGCGACTAGCAGAGCTCCAGCAGGTCCCTTCTGAGCTTCAAGGGATGGCGCTCCGCGCCTTGCAGAGCGCCAAGGACGCCAAGTTCCCCCATTCTTTTCATACTTTCTCATGCATGTTCCTAGGTGTTGTACCTATTTTTCCTAGTTGTTTCCAACATTCCGAGGTACTTCTAATGTCAAGAACTCATCCAAAAACGTGTGATCATACACCTTGAATCCATAATTCAATTCAAGGCGAGTTGGTATCAAGTTAAGGTGAAGTTAGAGACAAGTCAAGCAAAGTTAAGAAGTAAGTTCAAGCAAGTCTCTAAAGCTTTCCAAGAGTCATTATTAAACGTTTTACCTTCGTTTTAAGGTTCAAGTTTCAAGTCGAGTAAAGAGTATAGAGTTCAAGCCAAGTGAAGAGTCTCAAGTTTCAAGTTAAGTCAAGAGCATAAAGTCGAGTCCATTTTCTCAAAAGTTATTAGGGAACTATGTATTTCCCGAAGAAGCTTCTAAATGTTTTTTTTTACATTTGAGTAAGAAAGGAACATCGCTTCCAAGTGAGCCTTTGGGCTAAATTTTGAGCAATTATCTCAAACTAAAGAAAGATGTGTTTGAAACACTTATGAGCTAAAGTATATTTTTGGGAGTAGTCTTGAGCACCGAGTTGGGGACACGAGTTCATATTAACTCAACTCTCCATAAGAACCATGCGGCCAACATGGGATTTTTTCGGGTCATAATTTTTAGATGATCACGAAAGTTAAGCTAGTGGATCCACTTAGTAAAGATAGCTTCCTATATCACGGCCAGGTATAGGATGGTCCTTGGGCAACGTTAGGTAAAACGTTATACCACTACTAGGGCTCATAGTGGTGGTTGTCGGTTAAAGAATCTCCCACTAAAGTTATATTACTTCTATATAAGTAAAGTTAAGTTTGTTATTGTTTTATCATTAATGAACCAAGTTGTTTACGCTATCTTACAAGCTTTGTATACTGCATATGTCTTATTGCTTTATATATTGAGTTTAGTTATTCATGAGTCGAACAGAGCCAAGGTAAGTGTTCTCTTGTACTATTTTCAAGCTTGAGTTGTGGTTTAGCTTTCCAACTCGCATACTCGTACATTCAATGTACTGATGCCAGTTGGCCTGCATCTTATGGCGATGCAGATACAGGTACCCCGGATCAACATCCAGCACGTCGTTGATCCTCCTGCTTGCATTCCAGAGGACTCAATCATTTTGTGTTCTTAGTTTTGTTTTATTAGGGTGTTGCGGGGTCTGTCCCAACATCCATCTCAGTATTTTAGAGGCTTCATAGACAGTCAGTCAGTTAGTTTTGAGTCTCTCACCTATGTATATATGTAAATATTCTATTTTGAGACTCGAGTTGCCTTTTTGGCCAGATTTTATCAGTTGGGTTGTTTTATGACCTTGCATTGCGTGGAGTTATTCTGTTGAGTTAGGTTTCCGCTGAGTTAAGAAAGCCAGGCCAAGGGTTCGCTTGGGGGCCAGCAATGGTCTTCGAGTGCTGGCCACGTCTAGGGTGTAGGCTCGGGGCGTGACAAACTTGGTATCAGAGCATAGAGTTCAAGAGTCCTAGGGAGTGTATGAAGCCGTGTCTGTAAAGTCCTTGTTATCGGTGTGAAGCGCGCGACATCTATAATTGGGACACTATAACATTTAGGAAGATTTCTCACTTCTTTCACACTCATCTCGTGCGTTAGAGTTGATCTCTAAAAAGTTTCTTTTTAATCCGTGCTTGCGCGTGTTTCAGATAATCATGCCTCCACGAAGAGTTGGTAGAGGCGTCTTCCTAGACGTTTTGTTGATGAGAAAGAGTTACCTTATGCCCCGGGAGCACAACCACAAGGGGAAGTTTCTAATGCCGAGTTCAGAGAGGCAATTAGAATTCTGAGTCATGCTGTAACTAATCAGATTGGTCAGCAGAAGGGAGCTCGACATGAAGGAGCTGACACTTCCAGGATTCGTGAGTTCTTGGGGATGAATCCTCCGAGTTTCATGGGTTTGAGTACTACTGAGGATCTAGAGAACTTCATTAAGAAATTGAAAAAGATTTTTGATGTGATGCATATGGCAGATACTGAGCGGGTTGAACTAGCTGCATATCAATTTAAGGATGTTGCTAGAAGTTGGTTCGACCAGTGGAAAGAGGGCAGAGCTGAGAATGCACCACCTCCGAGTTGGGCCTGTTTTGAGGAAGCTTTCTTGGGGTATTTCTTTCCTCGAGAATTGAGAGAGGCCAAGGTACGTGAGTTCCTCACACTTAAGCAGGAGTCTTTGAGTGTTCAAGAGTACAGTCTAAAGTTCACACAACCATCCCGCTATGCGCCGGATATGGTTGCGGACATGAGGAATAGAATGAGTTTGTTTGTTACTGGGCTGTCTCGGTTGTCAAGTAAGGAAGGTAGGGCTGCAATGCTTATCGAGGACATGGACATATCAAGGTTGATGGTCTACGTGCAGCAGGTTGAGTAAGAGAAGCTGAGAGACAGATAAGAGTTCAGAAATAAGAAAGCTAAGACCAGTAGTGAGTTCGGGCAGCAGAAAGGATATTCAAACCGTTCCTCCTTTCAGCAAAGGTAAAAGGGACCTGCTCCATCATCTACTAGAGCACCTGCACCCCGATACAAAGGGGAATTTAATGGCCAGAATTGGAAGGACTTCAAGGCTAGACCAGCACAGTCTTCAGGTAGTGTGGCATAAGGAGGTAGTTTGTTTCCTTCATGTGCTAGGTGTGGTAGAGTCCATCCAGGGAAGTGTCGTCAGGGCCAGACAGGTTGCTTTAAGTGTGGACAAGAGGGTCACTTTATGAAGGAGTGCCCTAAGAATAAGCAAGGTAGTGAAAATTTAGGCAGTAGGGCCCAATCTTCTTCAGTTGCTCCCCCAGACAGGACGACACCTAGAGGAGCTACTTCTAGTACCGGCGGAGGAGCAAACCGCCTTTATGCAATCACCAGTCGCCATGAGCAAGGAATTCTCCTAATGTTGTCACTGGTATGATCAAAGTCTTTGCTTTTGATGTGTATGCTTTGCTAGATCCAGGAGCAAGTTTATCTTTTGTAACTCCTTATGTTGCAAATAAGTTTGAGGTTCTTCCTGAAAGACTTTGTGAACCCTTTTATGTTTCTACACATGTTGGGGAGTTTATTCTAGCAGAAAGAGTTTATCGTGATTGTCCTGTTTCTATCAATCACAAGAGCACCATGGCTGATTTGGTTGAGTTAGACATGGTAGATTTCGATGTCATTCTAGGTATGGATTGGCTTCATGCCTGTTATACATCATTAGACTGTAGAACTCGAGTGGTCAAGTTTCAGTTTCCGAATGAGCCAATCTTAGAGTGGAGTAGTAGTTCAACAGTGCCTAAGGGTCGTTTCATTTCGTACCTTAAGGAAAGAAAGTTAGTTTCGAAGGGTTGTGTCTATCACTTAGTCCGAGTTCATGACTCTAGTGTTGAGATACCTCATTTTCAGTCAGTTCCTATAGTAAGAGAGTTTCCAGATGTTTTCCCTGATGATCTACCCGGAATTCCTCCTGAGAGAGAAATAGATTTCGGCATAGATCTCATTCCTGATACTCGTCCTATCTCTATTCCGCCATATAGAATGGCACCAACAGAGTTAAAAGAGTTGAAAGGACAGTTGAAAGATCTCCTAAATAAAGGTTTCATTCGACCGAGTGTCTCACCTTGGGGCGCTTCGGTCTTGTTTGTGAGGAAGAAAGATGGTTCCCTTAGAATGTGTATAGATTACCGTCAGTTGAATAAGGTTACCATAAAGAATAAGTACCCTCTTCCGAGGATTGATGATCTTTTCGATCAGCTTCAGGGTGCTACCTGTTTTTCAAAGATTGACCTCAGATTAGACTATCATCAGTTAGGAGTAAGGGAATGTGATATTCCAAAGACAACTTTCAGGACCAGGTACGGTCATTATGAGTTTTTAGTCATGTCTTTTGGTTTGACCAATGCACCGACATCTTTCATGGACTTGATGAATCGAGTCTTCAAACCTTATTTAGATACGTTTGTTATCGTCTTTATTGATGACATACTAGTCTATTCAAGGAATGAAGAAGATCATGCTAGTCATCTCAGAACAGTTCTTCAGACTTTGAAAGACAAGGAGTTGTATGCCAAGTTCTCTAAGTGTGAGTTTTGGCTTAAGTCTGTGGCGTTCCTAGGCCACATTGTGTTCGGTGATGGAATTAAAGTTGATACTCAGAAAATTGAGGCAGTGCAGAATTGGCCTAGACCCATATCTCCAACTGAAATTAGGAGTTTCTTGGGATTAGCTGGCTATTATAGAAGGTTTGTAGAGGGATTCTCGTCTATTGCATCTCCTTTGACCAAGTTAACTCAGAAGGCAGAGAAATTTCAATGGTATGAAGCTTGTGAGAAAAACTTTCAGGAATTGAAAAAGAGATTGTTACAGCTCCAGTTTTAACGTTACCAGAAGGTACTCAAGGTTTTGTGGTGTATTTTGATGCCTCTAGAGTTTGTTTGGGTTGTGTCTTAATGTAGGATGGCAAGGTTATAGCTTATGCCTCCAGACAGTTGAAGGTTCATGAGAAGAACTACCCAGCCCATGACCTAGAGTTAGCGGCTGTAGTGTTCGCTTTGAAGATATGGCGTCATTACTTGTATGGTGTGCATGTTGATATATTCACTGATTACAAGAGCCTTCAATATGTGCTTACTCAGAAGGAGCTTAATCTCAGACAGAGGAGGTGGTTAGAATTACTCAAGGACTATGACCTGAGTATTCTTTACCACCCAGGTAAGGCTAATGTTGTTGCTGATTCTTTGAGCAGGTTGTCTATGGGTAGTACCGCCCATATTGAAGAAGGATGGAAAGAGTTAGCAAAAGATGTACACAGACTGGCATTTACAGATTCCACAGAAGGAGGAATAGTGGTGGCGAATGGAGCCGAGTCATCACTAGTGTCAGAAGTGAAAGAGAAACAAGATCAAGATTGCATTTTGCTTGAGTTGAAGGAAAATGTTCAAAAGCAAAGAGTATTAGCTTTTGAACAAGGTGGAGATGGTGTTTTGAGGTATCAGGTAGATTGTGTGTACCTATGGTAGATGGACTCCAAGAAAGGATTATGGAGGAAGCTCATAGCTCCAGATATTCCATTCATCCGGGTTCCACAAAGATGTATCGTGACTTGAGAGAAGTTTATTGGTGGAATGGCATGAAGAAGGGCATTGCAGAGTTTGTTGCTAAGTGTCCAAATTGCCAACAAGTGAAAGTTGAACACCAAAGGCCTGTTGGTTTGGCTCAGCGGATAGAACTTCCGGAATGGAAGTGGGAGATGATCAATATGGATTTCATCACAAGGTTGCCAAAGTCTTGTAGACAACATGATTCTATTTGGGTGATTGTCGACCGAATGACAAAGTCAACTCATTTTCTACTGGTAAAGACCACCAATACAGCAGAAGATTATGCCAAGTTGTATGTTCAAGAGATAGTGAGACTTCATGGAGTCCCAATCTCCATTATTTCAGATAGAGGTGCACAGTTTACTGCACAGTTCTGGAAATCTTTTCAGAAGGGCTTAGGTTCAAAGGTGAACTTAAGTACTGCCTTTCATCCTCAGACTGATGGGCAAGCATAGTGCACTATTTAGACTTTAGAAGATATGTTGAGGGCTTGTGTGATCGATTTCAAAGGGAACTGGGATGATCACCTACCTCTCATTGAGTTTGCCTACAACAATAGTTATCACTCTAGCATCCAGATGGCTCCATACGAAGCTCTCTATGGGAGAAGATGTATATCTCCTATCGGATGGTTTGAAGTTGGTGAAGCAGGGTTGATAGGACCAGACTTAGTTCACCAAGCTATGGAGAAGGTGAAAGTGATTAAAGAGAGGTTGAAAACAACATAGAGTCATCAAAAATCCTACACTGATGTCAGGAGAAGAGCGTTAGAGTTTGAAATAGATGATTGGGTATATTTGAAAGTTTCACCCATGAAGGGTGTTATGAGGTTTGGTAAGAAGGGGAAACTTAGTCCCCGGTATATTGGACCTTACCGCGTAGCCAAGAGAATCGGCAATGTTGCTTATGAGTTGGAGCTGCCACAGGAACTAGTAGCGGTTCATTCGGTATTTCATATCTCTATGTTGAAGAAGTGCATAGGCGATCCTTCATTGATCCTACCAACTGAAAGTATTAGGATCAAGGATAACTTATCTTATGAGGAGGTCCTGTTCAGATTTTAGATCGTCAAGTTCGTAGGTTGAGAACAAAAGATGTAGCCTCAGTCAAGGTCCTATGGAGGAACCAATTTGTTGAGGAAGCTACTTGGGAAGCCGAAGAGGACATGAAAAATAGATACCCATATCTCTTTGAATCCAGAGGAAATGCAGACCAATGTACTAATTTCCTTCTTAGTGCTCTTTAAATTGTAGTGGGCATGTCGTTATTGTTGTTGTTGTTTGCATGATTGCTTGTTGCGTGTTTGAGTTTGATGTTACACCCTTAACCTTGGTAAGAGTAACCTCATTCGAGGAGGAATGTTCCCAAGGGGGAGATATTGTAACATCCGACAATTTGAAATAACTATAGAGAAGCTGGAAATCGGAAATAGTCATTTTTGGAAGGAATTAAATAACTGGAAATTTGGACAAGTGTGGGAAAAAGTGAGTTTTTGGCCAATTTTGAGCAGTCATAAATCCTATATCAGGATGAGTTATGTGTATTTCCAGTTATGTTTGGAAAGCCCTTGGAATGATCTTTCCAACGCCACTGAGTTTGCTCGATTCTGAGTTGGTATGAGCGAGTTATGCCCTTTGAAAGTTTGGCAGTTGGCAGGGAATCCGTTCGGAAATTTTAAGGGCATTTTGGTCTTTTCCCTAGCTATTTCTTTTGGGGTTAAATTGTGTGTTAGGCTGATATTTGGATCATTTTGTCCCATTTTAAAGAGTGAGAGCTAGGGCTTGAGAGTGAAATGGAGAAGAAGAGGAGAAGAAGAGGAGAAAGAGAAGAGCAAGCAAGGATTTTCGTCGAGGATCGTCGTGGATATCGTCGGGGGTGATCCCTACTAGGTATGTGAGTTCATAGTGTTGGGTTGATCCTTTCTCCCACACACCAAACTCGTTTTATTTTCGAGAAAAGCTTGGTTGGGTTGTTGAAATTGTTGGTTTGTGTTGTTGAAGTGGTTGGTTGTGTTGTTGGAAGTTCTTGTTGGTTTAGTACATGATTTGATTGTGTTTTTGAGTTAAATCTCTTGTATGTTGAGGGATTTTATGATCCTTAGTGTTTGGAGTTGAAACCCTTGAAGTTAGGGTGGTTTAGAGTTGGAAAAATGAGGGAGAAAAGTTGAGTTTTCTAGGGAAAGGGGTGGCGCGTCGCGCCTGCCAGCGCTCCCCAAAAGATCTTCTGAGCTCTCTCCCTTGGGGTGCCGCGCCTAGCAGAGCGCCAGCAGGTCCCCTCTGAGCTTCAAGGGATGGCGCTCCGCGCCTTGCAGAGCGCCAAGGACGCCAAGTTCCCCCATTCTTTTCATACTTTCTCATGCATGTTCCTAGGTATTGTACCTAGTTTTCCTAGTTGTTTCCAACACTCCAAGGTACTTCTAACGTCAAGAACTCATCCAAAAACGTGTGATCATACACCTTGAATCCATAATTCAATTCAAGGCGAGTTGGTATCAAGTTAAGGTGAAGTTAGAGACAAGTCAAGCAAAGTTAAGAAGTAAGTTCAAGCAAGTCTCTAAAGCTTTTCAAGAGTCGTTATTAAACGTTTTACTTTCGTTTTAAGGTTCAAGTTTCAAGTCGAGTAAAGAGTATAGTGTTCAAGCCAAGTGAAGAGTCTCAAGTTTCAAGTTAAGTCAAGAGCATAAAGTCGAGTCCATTTTCTCAAACGTTATTAGGGAACTATGTATTTCCCGAAGAAGTTTCTAAATGTTTTTTTTTACATTTGAGTAAGAAAGGAACATCGCTTCCAAGTGAGCCTTTGGGCTAGATTTTGAGCAATTATCTCAAACTAAAGAAAGATGTGTTTGAAACACTTATGAGCTAAAGTATATTTTTGGGAGTAGTCTTGAGCACCGAGTTGGGGACACGCGTTCATATTAACTCAACTTTCCATAAGAACCATGCGGCCAACATGGGATTTTTTCGGGTCATACTTTTTAGATGATCACGAAAGTTAAGCTAGTGGATTCACTTAGTAAAGATAGCTTCCTATATCACGGCCAGGTATAGGATGGTCCTTGGGCAACGTGAGGTAAAACGTTATACCACCACTAGGGCTCATAGTGGTGATTGTCGGTTAAAGAATCTCCCACTAAAGTTATATTACTTATATATAAGTAAAGTTAAGTTTGTTATTGTTTTATCATTAATGAGCCAAGTTGTTTATGCTATCTTACAAGCTTTGTATACTGCATGTGTCTTATTGCTTTATATATTGAGTTAAGTTATTCATGAGTCGAACAGAGCCAAGGTAAGTGTTCTCTTGCACTATTTTCAAGCTTAAGTTGTGGTTTAGCTTTCCAACTCGCATACTCGTACATTCAATGTACTGATGCCAGTTGGCCTGCATCTTATGGTGATGCAGATACAGGTACCCTGGATCAGCATCCAGCACGTTGTTGATCCTCCTGCTTGCATTCCAGAGGACTCAATCATTTTGTGTTCTTAGTTTTGTTTTATTAGGGTGTTGCGGGGTCTGTCCCAACATCCATCTCAGTATTTTAGAGGTTTCATAGATAGTCAGTCAGCTAGTTTTGAGTCTCTCACCTATGTATATATGTAAATATTCTATTTTGAGACTCGANAAACCTAACTCAACAGAATAACTCAAGCGATGCAATATTACAAAACAACCTAACTTATACAATTCTGGCCATAAAGGCACCTCGGGTCTCAAAATAGAGTATTTACATATATACATAGATAAGAGACTCAAAACTAGCTGACTGACTGTCTATCTGTCTATCTATGAAGCCTCTAAATTACTGAGATGGATGTTGGGACAGACCCCACAACATCCTAATAAGACAACACTAAGAACACGAAGTAATAGAGTCCTCCGGAAAGCAAGGAGGCTCACCATGACTCTGGAGTGCTCAGCTGGATCAACGACGCACAGGCTGCTGATCTGGGATACCTGGATCTGCATCATGAAACGATGCAGGCCAACTGGCATCAGTACATGGAATGTACGAGTATGCAAGCTGGAAAGCTAAGCAGCAACGGCTAGAAGGAAACCTGGGAGAAACTGAATAGCTTACCTGGCTCAACTCAACTCAACCTGACTGACTTCTTTCAATATAAGGCAATTTAAAACAAGTGCGATATAAAGAAAGACTGTTTAAAACATGTTATAAACTCTGTGTGTATACAAAGATACAACAAGCCTGAAATGTATATAAAAATACAATGAACTGATGTATATAAAAATACAATAATCTCTGAGTATGAAAATACAATAACTGCTGTGGGAGTTTCTCTAACCGACAACCATCACATAAGAGCTATAGTGATGATACAGCGATCGACCTCACGCTGCCAGAGCATCTTATACCCGGCCAAAGGTATAAGACCTGAACTGCCTAATGGATCCACTAGTCAAATCTGAAAAGGGTTCATCTAAAAAGCATGACCCTTTTTCTACCCATGGTGGCTAACATGGTTCTATGGGGGCTGTGGGTTCTTTGAACACTCCCCCAACTCAGTGCTCGATACTACTCCCAAAAATGTACTGGCTCTTATGTTTTTAAAACATAATTATTCCTGCTGATATGAGATAATTACTCAAAACTAGCCCGAAGGCTCTTTGGAAAACATGGCTCCTTTCTTACTTAAATGTAAAAACATTTAGAACTTCTTTGGGAAGTACATAGTTCCCTAATAACTTTGGAGAAATCGACTCGACTCTTTACTCCTTACTTTACTTAAACTCTTTACTCAACTTGAAACTTGAAACGACGTTAAGACGTTCAATAACGACTCTTGAAAAGCTTTTAAAGACTTGCTTAACTTCTAAGCTCGGTCCTAACTCTACTTGACTTCTAACTTCACTTGAGTTGATCCTAACTTTCTTGAATTTAATTATGGATTCAAGGACTTGATTGGTATTTGGAAGGACCCCATGGTGATTAGGAATGATTTGGGAATGATTTGGGACAGCCAAACTAAAGAAAATCTTCGAACATAAATTCTGAAAACAGTGGAGTCCGCGTCCTGTCCGCGACGCGGAGAAGATTTTGTTCACAGAGGGAACAAGTCCGCGACGCGGACGTGCTCCTCGCAAGCTGCCCGACTTTCTCCCTCACGTCTCCAACTCTAAATCCTCTAACCTCAAGGGTTCCAGCCCCAATCACTTAGAAACATAATATCCCTCAACATTCAATAGAATACCACTCAAAAACACAATCCAATCATGTTCCACAACCCGCAATAATTCCACAACAACAACAACCAACTTTAGCAACATGACCAAACCTTTCTTAATGAATAAAAGGGACTAGGTGTGTGGGGGAAAGGATCACCCACCACTAAAAGCTCACATACCTTGTTAGGGATCACCCCCGACGAAAATCCACGATGATCTCCTCTCCTTCTCTTCTTCTCTTCTTCTTCTCTTCTTCTTCTCTTCTTCACTCTCAAGCCCTAGCCTTCACTCTCTTAGAATGGAACAAATGATCCAAAGATCATCCCTATACAACAATATAATCCCAAAAGGATTGGCTAGGGAAAAGACTAAAATGCCCTTAATGATTCCCGGACGGACTTCCTTGTCGACAGCCCAACTTTCAATAGTCATAACTCGCTCATACGGACTCGGAATTGAGCAAACTCGGTGGCGTTGGAAAGATCGTTCCGAGGGCTATGCAACCATAACTAGAAATACTTCTAACTCATCATGATCTAGAAGTTACGACTGATCAAAGTTGGCCAAAAACTCACCCTTTCCATACTTAGCCGAAAATTCTCCAGATTTTCAAATCCTTTCCAAAAATTGAAAATTTCCAATTCTAAGCCTCTTCAATTATTTCACATTGCCGGATGTTACAGTGTTGTTGGAAGTTCTTGTTGGTTTAGTACATGATTTGATTGTGTTTTTGACTTAAATCTCTTATATGTTGAGGGATTTTATGATCCTTAGTATTTGGAGTTGAAACCCTTGAAGTTAGGGTGGTTTAGAGTTTGAAAAATGAGGGAGAAAAGTTGAGTTTTCTAGGGAAAGGGGTGGCGCGTCGCGCCTGCCCCAAAAGAGCTTCTAAGCTCTCTCTCTTGGGGCGCCGCGCCTAGCAGAGCGCCAGCAGGTCCCTTCTGAGCTTCAAGGGATGGCACTCCGCGCCTTGCAGAGCGCCAAGGACGCCAAGTTCCCCCATTCTTTTCATACTTTCTCATGCATGTTCCTAGGTATTGTACCTATTTTTCCTAGTTGTTTCCAACACTCCAAGGTACTTCTAACGTCAAGAACTCATGCAAAAACGTGTGATCATACACCTTCAATCCATAATTCAATTCAAGGCGAGTTGGTATCAAGTTAAGGTGAAGTTAGAGACAAGTCAAGCAAAGTTAAGAAGTAAGTTCAAGCAAGTCTCTAAAGCTTTTCAAGAGTCGTTATTAAACGTTTTACCTTCGTTTTGAAGGTTCAAGTTTCAAGTCGAGTAAAGAGTATAGTGTTCAAGCCAAGTGAAGAGTCTCAAGTTTCAAGTTAAGTCAAGAGCATAAAGTCGAGTCCATTTTCTCAAACGTTATTAGGGAACTATGTATTTCCCGAAGAAGTTTCTAAATGTTTTTTTTTACATTTGAGTAAGAAAGGAACATCGCTTCCAAGTGAGCCTTTGGGCTAGATTTTGAGCAATTATCTCAAACTAAAGAAAGATGTGTTTGAAACACTTATGAGCTAAAGTATATTTTTGGGAGTAGTCTTGAGCACCGAGTTGGGGACACGCGTTCATATTAACTCAACTTTCCATAAGAACCATGCGGCCAACATGGGATTTTTTCGGGTCATACTTTTTAGATGATCACGAAAGTTAAGCTAGTGGATTCACTTAGTAAAGATAGCTTCCTATATCACGGCCAGGTATAGGATGGTCCTTGGGCAACGTGAGGTAAAACGTTATACCACCACTAGGGCTCATAGTGGTGATTGTCGGTTAAAGAATCTCCCACTAAAGTTATATTACTTATATATAAGTAAAGTTAAGTTTGTTATTGTTTTATCATTAATGAGCCAAGTTGTTTATGCTATCTTACAAGCTTTGTATACTGCATGTGTCTTATTGCTTTATATATTGAGTTAAGTTATTCATGAGTCGAACAGAGCCAAGGTAAGTGTTCTCTTGCACTATTTTCAAGCTTAAGTTGTGGTTTAGCTTTCCAACTCGCATACTCGTACATTCAATGTACTGATGCCAGTTGGCCTGCATCTTATGGTGATGCAGATACAGGTACCCTGGATCAGCATCCAGCACGTTGTTGATCCTCCTGCTTGCATTCCAGAGGACTCAATCATTTTGTGTTCTTAGTTTTGTTTTATTAGGGTGTTGCGGGGTCTGTCCCAACATCCATCTCAGTATTTTAGAGGTTTCATAGATAGTCAGTCAGCTAGTTTTGAGTCTCTCACCTATGTATATATGTAAATATTCTATTTTGAGACTCGAGTTGCCTTTTTGGCCAGATTTTATCAGTTGGGTTGTTTTATGACCTTGCATTGCATGAAGTTATTCTGTTGAGTTAGGTTTCCGCTGTGTTAAGAAAGCCAGGCCAAGGGTTCGCTTGGGGGCCAGCAATGGTGTTCGAGCGCCGGCCACGTCTAGGGTGTAGGCTCGGGGCGTGACAGATATGAATGGTACGATTGTTTTTTACCAGAATCATTTGTGATCGGATTTAGTTATTACTCCTGGATTTTGAACAAGTGTGTTGCATATGGGACAAAGCATTTGATGTCTCAATGGAACTAGAATACTGGTGACTTGCTCAGTCAAGTTTGCCTCTGTCTGTGTGAGGCTGGGAGATTCAGTTTGATGTATAGTACTCCGTTGAGATATTGCTGTTCTATTGTTCAAAGTTTAGTTTCATTCTAATATGAAAAATTATTAGTGCTTTCGATATTCCTTCATCTTAAGTAGTATTTGCTATCAAGTGTTTTTTTGAATTATGGTGAGTAAATTGAACGGCATCATTTTTTTAGATTCTTCCTATTTCCTTCTTTATCTTTATTTTTTCCCTCTCCCGAATGGAGCTGATTATGTATCTTTTGGCAGAGGTGAAGGCACCAATAGCTATTTTGGGAGCTGAAATAGATCAGCTATCTCCTCCTGAGCTTGTTAAGCAGTTTGAGGAGATTTTATCATCAAAACCTGAGGTACGCGAACATTCCTATGTTTAAAGATTACTTTTTTAGAAAGACTTATCTGTGAAATAGTACACACCTGTTTATTTGGTGGATGTATTGAGATAAGTGGATACGTACTTTAATGAATTTCTTAAAGAGTTTTAGATTTATCCTTTCCGTTTCTTTTATTGCCATCCATCAAAATAGGTGGACAGGTTTGTGAAAGTTTATCCTGGTGTTTCCCATGGATGGACTGTTTGATACAGCGTGGAAGACAAGAGGGCTGTGCAGAGTGCTGAAGAAGCTCATCAGGATATGTTGGACTGGTTTACCAAGCATGTGAAGTGAGTGGAAAGAACCCTACGGTTGAAAAATTAGCCATGATAATATAGTTATGGAGCTCATTATATTATGGATAAAAACCCTGTATTGTATATTTTATTTAAAGAGGACTTATCTTGCTATGTTTATGTGAAATGTACTATATATCTGAAGTTTTTTCATATGCATTTTGCCTGAGAATGATAAGCAATATACATTTCTGGTACTGGATGTTATGTATATTAATTAAATGCTTACAAAATTGGCTATTGCATGTACTTTTTCTAGGAAAAGGCATTATTCCTGGTAGTAAGTTGGGTGACTGCATACCACCAAAGGATGTGGTGCAGTCTCAGGTTCGAGCTTACGGAAAAATCTTTGGTAGGGAGTGCTTCCCTCAAATGAGGTCCTATGCAAGAATTCAGATTAATCGGGCTCTAATGCAGGTACTGGCTATGGGAAACCAATAAAAGGAAGTTTGGGATACTGCTTCAAGGACAATCTAATATTTGAGTATCTCAGAGATAATTCACTAAAAGAAGGCAATTAGTCATGTTATGCATAATAACGGATCAGATTTAGTAGTGTCTTCTCTTTAGGACTCTGTTGTAACTTCCTCCCTTGTATATAGGTTATAGATAAGTCTTACCTTTTTCTTAGTTTATCTCTTTGCTGTTGAAGTTGTACAGAATCTATATATACTTAGTTACAATCAATAAAATACATAGTTCCTTTCATTCTACTGGCAGCTTTATACTTTATATGGTATCAAGAGCCAATTAACTCTCACGAGTAAATTTCTATCGAGAAACCCTCCCACCCTTCCCATAAAAATGGCCCCAAACATCACTGTAACCAACTCCGATGCCAATACAACAATTGTTCAGTTTAATCCTGTCACCCAGTTACCAATCAAATTAACTGGCAGCCACAATTTTTCCCTTTGGAAAGCACAAGTGTCCATGCTTATGCGTGGTCACAACCTTTTTGGCCATCTCGACGGTTCTCGCCCAGCCCCTGCTCATACAGTGACTCAAAATAATCAGGACATCGAAAATCCTGCATTTGTTTCATGGTATCGCCAAGATCAACTAATTCAAAACGCCATCTTGGCCTCAGTTGACCCAAATCTTGCTGCTACGGTTGTCGCTGCATCCACTTCCCAGGCTGCTTGGGATGCTTTGCACACTGCGTATGCCAACAAATCGCAAACAAGGATATTTAGTTTGCGCGATCGTCTGGCTCGCCTCGCAAAAGAAACCCTTCCTGTCGCTGATTATCTGCACCAGGTTCGATCTCTCTGTGATGAACTTGCCACTGCTGGAGCTCCTGTGTCCAATGAGGAACTGATTGTCAAAATCCTCACTGGACTCGGACCTGAATTCCGTGAAATATCAGCAGCTATCCGTGCAAGAGATTCTGCTATCTCTTATCCTGAACTTTATGAGAAGTTACTTGACCATGAGCTTTTCATCAAGCATGAAGAAGCAAAGAAGCCACTCTCAACACCCATTACTGCTGCTATTGCACAGCAAACAAACATGCATCCTCGCCAAGGAAACACCTCTAATAGGCGTTCAAATGCAAATTCCCCCAACACCAACCAGTCAAGGCGTGCCCAGCCATCGCGTGCTGGCAACAATAACCAACAGCAGCGTTATGATCACACTCTAAAGTGCCAGTTGTGTGACCGCCTTGGTCATTCTGCTAAGGTTTGTAGATCACAATCACACGATCACATACAAGCCCGGGCAAACTATGCTGCTCGATCTCCAACTCAACAGGCTCCTTGGATTGTTGATACAGGTGCCACCCATCATATGGCCTCTAATGCGCAAAACTTCACTGACGTGCACACCTACCATGGTCCAGAGGAGATAGCAATGGGGGACGGTAACACCATTCCAATTTCTCATACCGGTAACACTAACTTAAGTGCATCGAATCAGTAATTTAAGCTTCTCAATACTTTATGTTCTCATTCCATAAAAAATAATCTTCTTTCTGTTTCAAAATTTTGCCGCGATAACTATACGTCCATTGAATTCTTTCCTTTTTCTTATTGTGTGAAGGATCTGAGTACGGGGGCGCCTCTGTTTCGCGGGCAGAATCGAGATGGGCTATATGAGTGGCCATCGGGCAGTGCACATCATACCCCTCAATGCAATGTTGTCGTTCCTCTACACCTGTGGCATCGGCGTTTAGGCCATCCTAATCATCGCACTTTAAACACGATTTTACATCAGTTTTCTCTTCCAGTTTCACATTCTAGAACCGTTTCCATTTGTAATTCGTGTTATTCTAATAAAATGCACAGGCTACCTTTTTCTGAAAATTCATTACAAAGTCAACGGCCATTGTAAATAATTTATACTGATTTATGGGGGCCATCTCCTGTTTTGTCAATTGATAACAAGAGATATTATGCCTTATTTGTTGACCAGTACTCGAAATACATGTGGTTGTTCACTATAAAATCAATAAAGGAAGTCCTTGATGTCTTTCAAGCTTTACATCCCTTACTTGAGCGTCGGTTTCGAACCAAAATTATGTCTCTCTATACTGATGGTGGTGGTGAGTTCCAAGGTTTATCCTCATATCTCAAAATTCAAGGTATTGAACACTTAGTGACACCACCATACACGCCTCAAAGAGTGGCATCGGTTGAACGTAGACACATGCATGTAGTTGAGACTGCCAAAACCTTACTGCATCAAGCATCCTTGCCCTTATCTTTTTGGAGTTTTGCCTGTCACCAAGCAGTCTACCTTATAAACCGTCTAACCACTCCAAATTTACAAAATAAATGCCCTTATGAAATTTTATTTCACGAGGCTCCAAAGTATGAATCACTTAGAGTTTTTGGTTGTTTATGTTACCCATGGCTTAAACCATATGCCAAAAATAAGTTAGAGCCAAAATCGACTCCTTGTGTATATTTAGGATTTTCTAATAAACATTACTGTCACCAATGTTTTGATCCCGTCAAAAATAAATTGTACTTATCTAGGGATGTTCAATTTTTGGAAGACACCTATCCTTTTCATAATATTTTTTCGAATCTAAAAAACCAACAGAGCACTGATTCTTGGGAGATTTGTTCTGATGTTCTACCTGTGACTAATGAACCATCAAGTTTTGATTCTTGTCATACCCTCCCAGATGCTCTGCCCGTGTACTCTCCACTGCCCAACTCAATGCCTGCCAGATCAGAAGGTGTCTCCATTGCATCAGGTAATTCTCAAACTTTATCCTCTCCTTCATTGCCACACACCATCACACCACCACCGGATTATACTCAGCCCCTGCCGTCACCCAGACCATTAATCACCTACCAACGCAAAAATCACCAACAACTAAGTACCTCAGTGTTACCACTCCCTTCCCCTATACCTCCCACCAACGTACCTTCTCAGTCATCTGCCAATAACTCTTCCCAACCTACACTTGCTTTGGCTCCATCTGATCCTTCACCCGTGGTGACAACTTCAAGTCATCCCATGGTCACACGCTCCAAAACAAATAGCCTCAAACCCAAGCAGTTTAGTGTCAATGTTCAACTCTCCTCGTCCTTTGTTCCTCATACATACAAACAAGCATGTCCTCACCCTCACTGGAGAGAAGCGATGCATGCTGAATTTGATGCACTTGTTAGGAATCGGACATGGGATTTGGTTCCAGTTACTCCTTCGATGAATGTGGTTGAGTGCAAGTGGTTGTTTCGTATAAAACATAAATCTGATGGTTCCATTGACAGGTATAAAGCTCGTCTTGTTGCAAAGGGATTTACCCAGCGTCCAGGCTTAGACTTCCATTCCACATTCAGCCCGGTAGTCAA
>NC_064288.1:3326956-3349625 GCF_019186545.1 Solanum stenotomum | reverse complement strand
CAGTTGAAAAATTAGCCATGATAATATAGTTATGGAGCTCATTATATTATGGATAAAAACCCTGTATTGTATATTTTATTTAAAGAGGACTTATCTTGCTATGTTTATGTGAAATGTACTATATATCTGAAGTTTTTTCATATGCATTTTGCCTGAGAATGATAAGCAATATACATTTCTGGTACTGGATGTTATGTATATTCATTAAATGCTTACAAAATTGGCTATTGCATGTACTTTTTCTAGGCAAAGGCATTATTCCTGGTAGTAAGTTGGGAGACTGCATACCACCAAAGGATGTGGTGCAGTCTCAGGTTCGAGCTTACGGAAAAATCTTTGGTAGGGAGTGCTTCCCTCAAATGAGGTCCTATGCAAGAATTCAGATTAATCGGGCTCTAATGCAGGTACTGGCTATGGGAAACCAATAAAAGGAAGTTTGGGATACTGCTTCAAGGACAATCTAATATTTGAGTATCTCAAAGATAATTCACTAAAAGAAGGCAATTAGTCATGTTATGCAGAGGAAGTGGTGAAATTCCTTGAGCTAATATATCCTCACTTTTTTTTTTGGCTAAGCATAAATAATCAAGACTCATACAATCGTAACAGTAAAAAAATAATCGACTTCGAATTTCACAGAAAGTGAAAAAACAGGGGAAAACATTTAATGACCAATAGCAAGGAGGGGACACTCTGTGCAAAGCATTGGCTCTTCCCCCTTTAATTGATCTTACGAGATGCGGAACCAAATTTATTGGTGCCTTGCGCTGAAAAAGAACAAATGAACGCATTCATTTGTACACTAAAATATATTTTTCTTTCCAATACTGAAAATGAGTATATTTTACTGTAACAGGCAACATAGGAGGATTCACGTAAATAAAATTTTAAATCTATCACAGAATAGTTGGAAGTTGTCATCACTGATGCGAAAGTTACAGATATCAGAAATCCAAATGAAGTTTATTAATGAATAAGTGCGTTCAATTTGCAATAGCATAATATATATATTGGACCTTAAACTTGGCTTCAAATTTTAATTTTGACCTCCAACTTTCATAGTGCACAAACAAGCACTTTAACTATCCAACCTTTTAATAAATAAACACGCGATTTTTGGAGCCAAGAGCGTGAAATGCAAACGCTGCCACTTGTATTAGTGAGCCACTCAATGGCTGCCAACTAATTAAACACTTTACACGTGCATTTTTGAACTAAAAATAAAATAAAATTAATTAAGGGTAGAGTTGTCATTTCAGCATTTTTTTTACTGTTGTAGGCCTCAAAAATCACTCCTAACTCGCGCAAAAAACGTGCACATCACGCGTTTTGCCAGGTAAGACACCCGTGTTTATTTATTAAAAGGTTGGATAGTTAAAGTGTCTGTTTGTGCACTATGAAAGTTGGAGGTCAAAGTTAAAATTTGAAGCCAAGTTTAAGGTCAAATATATGTATTATCCCGAATAAATTGTATCACCAATTTAATAAAAAATAAAATTTCTCCTTTTCGTTAGGGTCCCCTGTTTTCAGCTTCATGCTCTTGGGCTTCAAAGGATGCCAACTCTCATTCTTCCCATCAAATTTGTAGGATTTTACTTCTTTTAATTGACTTAGTTGAGGCTCGTTTCCATGAGAATCAGTAGAATGACTTGAATTCTTCATATACAGTAATCGATTGATGAGATATATAATCATTTTGAATGATGATGATATGTTGAGTTTCCTAGGATGAAAACACCACAACAAAGCATCCACAAATGTTGGGAAATCGTCTCTTGACTCTATAGTGTTGTTTCAAATGCTCCATATTGATCTCATCACAAGTGTAAATATGAAGTGAAACTTGAGACCAAGAGGTAGAATTTGATAGAAATTCCGAATTTGATTGAAATTCCATCAACTGACAAAACCACCCATCATTCAAAGAGTATTTGCGGAAATTAAGAGTTAAAGTTCTTGAATTTGCTTGATTCTTTTGCAAATTTAATCTGCATCTCCTTCATACTCAAGTGATACCAAATTGGGAGCATCTACTTCAATTTTCTGAGGGTATAAAAAGAGCACATTATTGATCTTCAGGTCCCTCAAGGATTCACTTCTGCCAATGTTAACCCTTCTTGAATAAGAAAGGCAGGCCAGATAACTCTAAAGATTTCAGATTCGGATATTCAGCAATATCCAATTCTTCCAAAGAATTACTAGAATATGACAAGTGTTCAAGAGTTGGTGCTTGGATTTTAACAAACTGTTCATCACTCTCTATCGTAATGCTAAGTGACCTAATCTTGTGAAGATTCCGCACCTCAATCTTTTTCCACCCATGACAATGGCGAATGATTAAATTGTCAATCAAGGGATAATTAGCGAGTAGACCCTGTAGCATGTTGTCATCTACCGTTGCATTATTTAGAGAAAGCTTTCTCAAAGAATGACAAATCCGCACATGACTATTAGGTAATGAAGAAAAATACACCAGATTACAGTTCCTCAGCACCAGTTTTCGTAAATATTTTTCTGTCAGCATTTTAAAAATATTGAAGGATGAATGATATTCTAAATTTCTATAGACTGGTTCTCTTACACCCTTCTGAAGAGCAATGTCAAGCTACTTATCCATCGAAAAGTAAAGATAACCCGTAGGTGTTGCAATGTCCATGAAAAGTTCAAACTTGTCTATAGGAATTTTCTCATCTCTGTATCTCTTCATAATTTTATCCACTATATCGGTGTCAATTTTACCTCTCCTCCTCCATTCCTCCTCCGCCCCTGAACAAGCTACGAATAACACATTAGGATTAATCAACCAAGCTCGTAGCCATGTTCGGGAGAGAATTGTCATTTGTGATGCTTCCACATAATTAAGATTCTAGAGTATTTTGTGATTAACAAGTTCAGGCAATATATTAGCTGTTGGTTGATATTTACTATAGTTCTTCTTCTTATTATTGTACCTTTAAAACCCGTTTTTTTATTCCCATTTTGCTGCAGAAGTCGCTAATCAGCTTTTCACCTACATTCTGCAATGTCCACCCGATTCTTTCCCCGAATTCAAACATTCTTTCGTTATGATAATTTCCTTCTGCTCTGTTCATGGTTGTGTCTGGGAGTTTATAGGTTTAAATTTGGTAAAAATATGTCACGCTAAAATAAAACCTTTAAGTTTAAACTATTTAAAGCCTATTACAGGTAAACAGAGTTATAATCCGAATTAAATTCTGATATAATATTTACATGTAGTGTCCAAGTTACATTATACTACTAATTTCCTTATTTAAATTTTATAAAATGACTATACTTGAGAAGTTGCTGGAAATTGACTTTAAATATTTCTGTNTTGAGAAGTTGCTGGAAATTGACTTTAAATATACCTGTGTCACTGAAAAAGGGTTGTAACTTGACGTAATTATTAGTTCTGTCCTCGAACTATTGACAACCTTAAAAACATCCTTGTACTTTACTAACTAAACTTAGATACAACCTCTATACACTCCCGATTTGCCACCTAAAAGTAGAGAGAAATGTTGAAAACACCCTAAACTTGACGAGAATTTAAGGGTGTATTTCACTCATGTTTCAAGATCGGGGTGTATTTAAGTTCAGTTAGAGAAAGCTTTCTCAAAGAATGACAAATCCCCACATGACTAGTAGGTAATGAAGAAAAATACACCAGATTACAATTACTCAGCCCCAGTTCTCGTAAATATTTTGCTGTCAACATTTTAAAAATATTCAAGGATGAATGATATTCTAAATTTCTATAGACTAGTTCTCTTACACTATTCTGAAGAGCACTGTCAAGCCACTTATCAATAGAAAAGAAAAGATAACTAGTAGGTGTTGCAATGTCCGTGAAAAGTTCAAACTTGTCTATAGGAATTTTCTCATCCCCATATCTCTTCATAATTTTATCCACTATATCGGTGTCAATTTTACCTCTCCTCCTCCTCCTCCGCCCCTGAAAAAGCTACGAATAACACGTTAGGATTAGTCAACCAAGCTCGTAGCCATATTCGGGAGAGAATTGTCTTCTGTGATGCTTCTACATAATTAAGATTCGAGAGTATTTTGTGAATAACAAGTTCAGGCAATATATCAGCTGTTGGTTGATATTTACTATAAGTCTTCTTCTTATTATTGTACAACCATACCTTTAAAACCCGTTTTTTTACTCCGATTTTGCTGCAGAAGTCGCTAGTCAGCTTTTCATCTACATTCTGCAATGTCCACCCAATTCTTTCCCCAAATTCAAACATTCTTTCGTTATGATAATATCCTTCTACTCCCTTCATAGGTTTTAATTTGGTAAAAATATGTCACGCTGAAATAAAACCTTCAAGTTTAAACTATTTAAAGCCTATTACAGGTAAACAGAGTTATAATCCTAATTAAATTCTGATATAATATTTACATGTAGTGTCCAAGTTACCTTATACTACTAATTTCCTTATTTATAATTTAATATTTATAAAATGATTATACTTGAGAAGTTGCTGGAAATTGACTTTAAATATACCTGTGTCACTGAAAAAGGGTTGTAACTTGAAGTAATTATTAGTTCTGTCCTCGAACTATTGACAACCTTAAAAACATCCTTGTACTTTACTAACTAAACTTAGATACAACCTCTATACACTCCCGATTTGCCACCTAAAAGTAGAGAGAAGTGTTGAAAACACCCTAAACTTGACGAGAATTTAAGGGTGTATTTCACTCATGTTTCAAGATCGGGGTGTATTTAAGTTCAGTTAGTCAAGTAAGAGGGTATTTTTAAGATTGTCAATAGTTCGGAGATGTATGAGGGTATTTTTACGATGGTCAATAGTTCGGAGATGAAACTAATTATTTGCGTCTCTCTCTTTGAATTATGTAAACTAATATGTATAAATTGAAGAATATGTATCATAGAAACCTCTAAGAGAAAACAGCATTCTAATGGGAGAAAGCAACTGAGGACAAAATTTTGGTCGAAAGAATGTTTGAATCTACTGAAAGACTTGAGTGGAAAGTGCAGAAGCGAGACGAAGAGCTGATTACCGAGTTTTCGAGCAAAACCGAAGTAGAAGAACAGGTTCCTAAGGTATGTATGAACAATTATATGACTATAAGGAGAGAGACAGCTGACATATTACCTGAATGTGTGATTCGCAAAATACTCTGTTTTCTTAGTTTTAAAGAAGCAGCACAACTGAGTATTCTCTCTAAAACATGGCTGCAAGCCTGGTTGACTCATCCCAATTTAAATGTCACAGTTGATTATCACGGAAACAATTTAGATATAGTGGATAGTATCATGAAGAGATATAGGGACGGAATAATCCCTATAGAAAAGTTTGAATTATCACACTTTGATTCTTCCTCTCAAGGTTTTCCGTTGATTGATAAGTGGTTTGACATTGCACTTCAGAATGGTGTGAAAGATCTCGCCTTTAACGTTCCTAAATATTCATCATACCGCTTGCCTATTTTCAAAATCTTGGCAACAAAATCTTTAAGAGAATTGGTTATGTGGGGTTATCATCTAAAGTGTGCTTCGTTATCTAGTGGTGTCGTAAACTGCAATTCATTGAGATTACTTTCTCTGTCTTATGTTACATTAAGCGAAAATATGCTTCAGACTCTACTTAATAGTTGTCCTTTGATTGTCAGTTTCGTATGTGATTATTGTGATGGGTTGGAAAAGATTGAACTGGTCAATCTTCAGAATATCAAGTCAATTTCCATTTGGAAAGGTAGAAACCAACGTGTTAAAATTCAAGCACCAACACTTGTACGCTTGCCTTATTTTAGCGTTCCGAAAGAGTCTTCTATGTTGGATATGCTTGATGTTCCAAATTTGGTGTCACTAGAGTGTAAGGGACATCAAATTCCTGAGACTTTTGTGGATGCTAATTTTCAATGGAGTTGTTATCCTAAGAGACTCATCCTTGGGTCAACTAGTAAAACGATTGCATCTTTCATGGACTGTTTAATGCATATGAAGAGTCTGAGTCATTCTACTCCTAATGAAAGCAATTCTTTGCATAGTAAATTAAAAGAAGTAAAAGTCTACAAATTAGATTCAAGTTGGCAGCTTGTTGAGTTCAGAAGTGAGGAGCGGGCAACAAGGATCCTTAAGGAGGGGGAGAAATTTTATTTTACGTTAGAGTGGTGATGTAGTTCATTCTATTTCTAAGTTCAAATTGAATGCACATATAGTTTGGTGTTCATTTTTCTGTTTCTGATATTTATTTTACGTTATAGTGGTGATGTAGTTCATTCTATATCTGATAAACAGAAAGACAGTAAGTATGTTTAGTGTTCTGTTTTTCTGTTTCTGATGTTTAATTACGTTATAGTGGTGATGTAATTTTGGGTTTACTGCGGATCCCACATTAGAATCACATTTTTCATATCGACAATGAGTATGATTTTAATATGTCAAGTTCAGTACTATTTTTATTTTCTGCCCTTTTTCACATGCAAAATTTTAAAGTGAGGTTACTTAGTAATATTTATCGCACATGGTGTATGTAACATATAATCAATGAGTTCAACTGAATCAAACATTTTCGACACAGAGCAGAGCATAAAAAAGAGAAGCTCAGTTGCATATGTTCTGTTTTAGACTTGTGATATCTGTGAATTTTGTATCTTTTAAGAGATAAAATAGAAGCTGCAGTTCTCTGTATCTGACTCGAGGGACAAATGAGCTAGATGTCATACCAAGTGTTGGAATGGGGGAACAAGCTAAAACAATTTGTGCGAGATTTTGATGTCATACCAAGTGTTGTATAATAATGAAATCATTGTTTCTCATTTTGATGTTTGAGCATGTACACCATTTCCCAAACATATAACTGGAGAGAGCTATTACAAGATATTTTCAGCCAAGTTACTGGCAAACTTGCTGATATGTTGCAGAAAAGCTTATTGGGAAAGAGATATTTCATTTCGTTGGATGATATGTGGGATGGTATGGCATGGGATGACTTTAAGATTATCTCTCCCAAATGACGAGAATAGAAGTAGAATAGTAGTGACAACTCGACTTGAGAAAGTGGGTGAGTATGTCAAGCACCATACCAATCCTTATTTCCGTCCATTCCTCACAGTAAAAGAGAGTTGGGAATTGTTGCAGAAATAGGTGTTTCGAAAGGAGGCTTGCCCGTCTGAACTACATGATGTGAGTTAGATGTTGCAAGAAGATGCAATCTGTAATCTTGGTAGCTGATATAGTAAAAGGAAGATGGAAGAATCTTGGTGGCATGAGGTTAAAAACTATGCATTTAAGTTATGACTTCTTTTCATGGGGATGTTTGCAGAGGACCTCATCATTTCAGCATCTAAATTGACAAATTTATGGATTGTGGAAGGTTTCATACAAAACGTCAAATCTGCAAATAAATTCTATTTTCATCCCGAATCACATCTTTTTCCCATCTAGAAACCTTTATTGTGATGTATCCATTCACGCGTACAGTGTTACCACCAGTTTTTTTGGAAAATGAAAACATTAAGGCATGTTGAGATTAATGATGCTGTTTTTGATTTGAAAACCAACAAGAAATGGATCTTTTAAGAATTGGAGTCTTACCTAGCTTCAAATACTTCGCCTTTCCATTGACTCAGTTTACCTAGCTACACTTGCATTCAAATTTAAAGAAGTTAGTACTATGGGATACTCGTATAGAAAACATAATTTCTTCCATTGGGGGACTACCAAGTCTGGAGTATCTCCAATTAGTTCTTCCAAATCTTAATCAATTGAAAGAGTGGTGCCTTGGAGATGTCACGTTCCATAAACTTAAGTACTTAAACATCTCAAGATGAGATGCTTCTGAGGAATCTTACCCCCGCTTGAAAGGAGATCCCCCTTAGCTTTGCAGATATTCAAACACTGAAATTGTGCAAGAACAAATCTCTGGAGGCTTCAGCTCTGAAATTAAGGAAGAAGCCGAAGCTATTGGAGGACAAATCTAAGCAACAATTTCGACAAAGTACAACTTTGTGACCGCTGTCAAACAGAACCAGAGAAATCTTAACATCTGAGGTGCAGCCAATAACATTTTTGCAGAGGATGTCGACCCCAAAATACTATCTAAAGGTTCACAACCTATACAGCCAGACGAGGCCATTGAAGTGGTATCCTTGGTTTGTTCCAGAGGAGGAGACCTCTATAGCAGTAGCATGGATTAGTTTTCCAGACTTGCCACCTAATTTCTTTGCCAGAGAAGTTGTTTCTCACTGGCTTCTGCAGTTGGAAAACCATTAACAGTAGATATGGCGACACAAAATAAGACTAGAGCTAGTTGTGCAAAGGTAAAAGTTGAGGTAGATTTATTGGCTAAGAGAATCAAAATTGCAAAGGAGCATGAAGTCACCGGGGAAGTTAACTCTAAATGGATTACTATTAAGTATGACTATCTACCGAAATAATGCAATCATCGTAAGTTACAAGGACATAGAGAAGCTGAATTCGGGCACTACATCCATAACTGGAAAGACTATTCAGAGAGAATTTTGGGGAAAACAAAGACAAGGTGGCCACACAGACCAGAATACTGAGTAGTGGTAAAGTTGTTAAAATACGCAAAGAAAGAAGGAATGGATGCAGAGAAGAAGTAAGTATGCGAACGATAATAGGGGAAGGATAATAGGTACAGACAATGGCAAAAAGAAGGAAGAAACTGGATACAGAAGATATCAATACTCATAATGCATTTGCAACCTTGCTAATTAATGACAACACGAAGGATACAGGGGATGCTACTAGTGCAACAAAGGGGACAAAAGAGAAAGGGGAGGACTTGGCATGCATACACCTGAGAAAAAATAAGTTACGTAAGGTATTAACACTTTTGCAAGAAATGGTTGAGAAGGGTTTCTCTCCTAATGCACAAGAAATTGTTAGCATGATTGAGACCCAAAGATTGGAAGTGATTGTGTTTTGATTTATAAAGTTTTGGTAAAGAGACAGGATGCAACAGCCACTAGGTGTGTTGCTTGTTCGAATTCTGCACCTAGTCAATTTATTTCTTGAAGATCATTGGAAGAAAGGAGCATTGATCTCACAACGCTCCTCTGGACAGCACAGCTAATATTGGAGGAAGATCAATTTATTAAACGATAGGATGCAGGAAGGGTAGGCACAGGGGCAGTTCCTCCTTACTGACAATGGGAAGTATTCAATTACAAGTGACTATTTTACACGGTTTGGTTATCAAGCGAAACCGGATGTTGCTGATCTTGTCTGGAATTCTGTGTCATGACACCTGATCCTTGTTAGGATTTGAAACTTTTTGAGAAAATGTAACATCCGACATTTTGAAATAATTGAAGAGGTTTAGAATTGGAAATTTTCATTTTTGGAAAGAATTTTAAAGTTTTGGAAATTTGGCTTAAGTATGGAAATCAATGAATTTTTTTACAACTTTGAGCAGTCGTAACTCATAGATCAGGATGATTTAGGAGTAGTTCCAGTCATGGTTGCGAAGCTTGTGGAATGATCTTTCCAACACCACTGAGTTTGCTCAATTCCGAGTTTGTAGGAGTGAGTTATGCCCTTTGGAAGTTGGGCAGTTGGCAGGGAATCCGTCCGGAAATTTGTAAGGGTATTTTGGTCTTTTCCCTAGCCTTTTATTTTGGTTATATAAATGTGTTAGGCTGATTATTTTGATCAGTTTTACCATTTTAAAAGAAGTGAGAGTGAGGGTTTTGAGAGAAGAAGAAGAGAAGAAGAGAAGAAGAGGAGATCAAGCAAGAAGATCGTCGTGGTATCGTCGGGGGTGATCCCTATTAAGGTATGTGAGTTCAAAGTGTTGGTTGGTTCTTTCCCCCACACGCCAAACTCATTTTTATTATTGAGAAAAGTTTGATCATGTTTGTTGAAGTTGTTGGTTATATTTGTTGAAGTTGTTGGTTGTGGTTGTTGTTGGTTGAAGTTTGTGGTTGTGTTGTTGAAGTTTCTTGTTGGTTTGGTGTATGTTTCCGGTGGTATTTTTGAGTTGAATCTATGGTATATTGAGGGTTTTAATAATTCTAAGTGATTTGGGGAAGAAACCATTCGATTTTAGGTGAAATAAGGTGAGAAAACGAGAAAATAAACTTGCTGAAATTTCTGGGTTGGGGGCCTAGCGCGACGCGCCTGCCAGAGCGCCCCAAACTCACCTCTGAAGTTTAGGGGCTGGCGCCCCGCGAATTCTGTGTTTAGGGGCTGGCGCCAAGCGAAACCGGATGTTGCTGATCTTGTCTGGAATTCTGTGTCATGACACCTGATCCTTGTTAGGATTTGAAACTTTTTGAGAAAAAGATAAGGTTCAGCAGAGGTAATTTTCATACATATTCAGATTTCAAAAGGCATACACACATATATCTACATAAGCTTTTCCAAAGTTAGTAGAGGACCATACATATCCAACCACTATTGACTTTCTTACAAAGCATATTTCATAAAACAAGGACTACCTTTCCTTTACATACTTAACATAATATTTAAGAAAATAAAAATTAAACAAAAACCATCTAGAAATAGCTCATTTTCTAACACTCCTCCTTGAGATTTTTCTTGGATACTCCCAACTTAGCCCTTAGAACTTCAAATTTCCCCTTAGGAATCTTTATTTCTTGGTCATGATGTCTGCAATCTGCTGATTTGAGCTGCAATGAACAAGTTGAACTTCGCCATCCTTCTCTGCTTGCCTGATAGCGTGAAACTTCACATTTATATGCTTGCTACAACCAAGTTGCATTGGATTTTTGGCCATAGATATTGCTGACTTGTTGTCAACCTTAATGACAGTAGCTTCAATGTCATTTTGCTCCAGATCACGTAGAATCTTTCTTAACCATAGAGCCTGATTAGTTGCACCAGCAGCGGCGATGTATTCTGCTTCTGCAGAAGATTGAGCTACCACCTCTTGCTTCTTTGAATTCCATGAGAACATGCCTGAACCAAGTGTAAAAGCATATCCAGAAGTGCTTTTCATATCATCAACACTTCCTGCCCAATCACTATCTGAATAATCCATCAATTGCCCTTGCTCTTCCCTTTTAAACCAAATACCATAATCAGCAGTTCCTTTGATATATCTCAACGTTCGTTTAGCAACACCAAGATAAACTTGATTTGGAGCTTGCATAAACCTCGACAGTAGACTTGCCGCGAACATGAGATCCGATCTTGTTGCTGTCAAATACAACAAACTACCAATCAGACTTCTATAAACTGTTGGATCAGCCCTGCCACCTCCTTCAAACTTCAAAATCTTTTCATTGTGAACCAGTGGGGTCGGTACAGACTTGCACCTCTCCATCTTGAACCTTTTAAGTATATCCCATGCATATTTTCTCCGAGAAATAAAGATTCCAACAGTAGCTTGATGAATCTCCATTCCCAGAAAGTAACTCATTTCACCCAAATCCGACATTTCAAACTTGGTCTCCATTTCTTGCATGAACTGATTCACCATAGCTTTGTTGCTTCTTGTTACCAGAAGATCATCAACATAGAGTGACACCACAAACACATCTCCTCCTCTAGCCTTCTTCACATATAAAGTGGCTTCATTTTCACTTCTCTTGAATCCACAATGAATGAAATGATCATCAATCTTATTGTACCATGCTCGAGGAGCCTGCTTTAATCCATACAATGCCTTATGAAGTCGGTAGACTTTATCCTCCATTCCTGCAACTTGAAAGCCTTCTGGTTGATCAACATAGATCTCCTCCCGCAACAGTCCATTTAAGAATGCCGATTTCACATCCAAATGATACAACTTCCAATTTGACTGAGCTGCCAAAGCAAATAGCAGCCTTATTGTATCATGTCGTGCAACAGGTGCAAACGTGTCTCCATAATCCAGACCTGCAACTTGCGCATACCCTTTCACAACAAGCCTTGCTTTGTATTTATAAACTGAGCTATCTGGATTAAGTTTGGTTCTATAAACCCACTTCACCCCGATCACATTTCTGTTTTTGGGTTTATCAACCAACTTCCAAGTATCATTCTTTTCTATCATACCAATCTCCTCCTTCATAGCTTCAATCCAAACTTCATGTCTTGATGCTTCTTGATAGCTATTTGGTTGCGAGATTGCAACATTACATCTTTCATATATCTCAGAAAGGGACCTTGTCTTCAAAATTGGCGAATCAAGTGAGGATTCCCCGTCTGATTCTTTGTCTTCTTCCAGAGTTTCAGACCCAAATGATTGGATTTCAGGCAGCGGACTCAAGTTCTAAAAAGCTGCATTATCTTTCTCAATTTTCTCCTTATCCAATTCCAATAAGCATGCTCATCCACGACTACATCTCTTCGGATTGAAATACTTTTTGTTTGCAAGTTGAAAACTCTATAACCCTTGGCTTGTGATGAATAACCAATAAAGATCCCTAATTCACCTTTTGGTTCAAGTTTGCTTCTGTAACATCCGACAATTTGAAGTGGCTTAGAAGGAGCTTGAAATTTGGGAATAGTCATTTTTGGAAAAATGACGAATCTGGAAATTTGGCTAAGTGTGGAAATCAATGAGTTTTTGGCCAACTTTGAGTATCGTAACTCCTATCTCAGGATGAGTTAGGAGTAATTCCAGTTATGGTTGCGAAGCCCTTGGAACAATCTTTCCAACGCCACTGAGTTTGCTCAATTCCGAGTTCGTATGAGGGAGTTATGCCCTGTAGAAGTTGGGCAGTTGGAAGGGAAATCCATCCGGAAATTTAAGGGCATTTTGGTCCTTTCACAAATTATTTATTTTGAGCTCATATTGTTGTATTAGGATGATCTTTGGATCATTTTTGTCCCATTTTGAAGAGAAAGAGTTAGGGTTCTTGAGAGTGAAGAAGAGAAGAAGGAGAAGAAGAAGAAGAGAAGAAAGAGGAGAAAGGAGATCAACAAGTTTCCGTCGTGGATTATCGTCGGGGGTGATCCCTATTAGGTATGTGAGTTTTCGTGTGGGTTATCCTTTCCCTCACACACACCAAGTTTATTCTATGGTTTGAGAAAGGATCGGAAATTGTTGTTGAATTATTGAAGTTGTTAGTTGTTGTTGATGTTGTTAGTAGAGTGGTTGAGGTTATTGTTCGTTGTGAGACATGATTGAGTCGTGTAATTAAGTTGAAACCTATTGTATGTTGAGGAAATTTTGATTCTAAGAGGTATGCCCCTTTTAAAGTTGATCCACCATCAATTCGCAGAAACTTCTGGGCTGTCGATACCCATCTACGAGCCTGACCTACGGACCGTAGATCGATTGACGGTCCGTACTGGTCAACCGTCAATCGAATCAGGAGTTGGGTTTTTGGGGCTTCGATCTACGGTCGAGACCTACGGTCCGTGACCTGACCTACGGACCGTAAGTCAGAATCGTAGGTCAACACTTAGTCATTTTCTTAAATGAATTCTGGGGAAGAATCTCTGACGCGATCTACAGACCTGCAGTACGGACCGTAAGTCAATCTACGGTCCGTCGATGGCGTCCGTAGGTTCCACCTGTGTCACCAGAAACCTGAAGTCTCAGCCAAGTTTCCCCGTTTCTTTTCTCATTTTCTCATGCAAGTTCCAAAGTATTGTACCTATGTTTTATAGTTGTTTCCGACACTCCTAAGTACGTCTAAGCGTTCAGGGATCCCTCCTCAACATGTGATCGAATACCTTGAATTCATAATTCCGATTCAAGGAAAGATAGTCAGAAGTCAAGTAAAAGAGTATAGAGTTTCAAGTTAAGTCATGAGTTTAAAGTTGAGTTCTTTTCTCAAAGTTATTAGGGAACTATGTATTCCCAAAGAAGTTTTAAATAAATGTTTTTACATTTAGACAAGGTTGGAAACTGAGATTTCCAAAGGAGCCCTCGGGCTAGTTTTTGAGTAATTATCTCATATCAGCAGGAATAAATATGTTTTAAAAACATAAGAGCCAGTACGTTTTTGGGAGTAGTATCGAGCACCAAATTGGGGGAGCGTTCAAAGAACCCACAGCCCCCATAGAACCATGCTAGCCACCATGGGTAGAAAAGGATCATGCTTTTAAGATGAATCCTTTTCAGATTAGACTAGTGGATCCATTAGGCAGTTCAGGTCTTATACCTTTGGCCGGGTATAAGATGCTCTGGCAGCGTGAGGTCGATCGCTGTATCATCACTATAGCTCTTATGTGATGGTTGTCGGTTAGAGAAGCTCCCACAGCAGTTATTGTATTTTTCATACACAGAGATTATTGTATTTTTATATACATCAGTTCATTGTATTTCTATATACATTTCAGGCTTATTGTATCTTTGTATTCACACAGAGTTTATAGCATGTTTTAAACAGTCTTTCTTTATATCGCACTTGTTTTAAATTGCTTTATATTGAAAGAAGTCAGTCAGGTTAAGTTGAGTTGAGCCAGGTAAGCTATTCAGTTTCTTCCAGATTTCCTTCTAGCCTATGTTGCTTAGCTTTCCAGCTCGCATACTCGTGCATTCCATGTACTGATGCCAGTTGGCCTGCATCGTTTGATGATGCAGCTTCAGGTACCCTAGATCAGCATCCTGCTCGTCGTTGATCCAGCTGAGTACTCCAGAGCCAGTGGTGAGCCTCCTTGCATTCCGGAGGACTCGATTATTTTGGTGTTCTTTGCTTTATTAGGATGTTGCGGGGTCTGTCCCAACATCCATCTCAGTATTTTAGAGGCTTCATAGACAGACAGTCAGTCAGCTAGTTTTGAGTCTCTTATCTATGTCTATATGTAAATATTATATTTTGAGATTCGGGTTGCCTTATGGCCATATTATACAAGTTTAGTTGTTTTGTAATCTTGCTTTGCATGAAGTTCTGTTGAGTTAGGTTTCCGCTGAGTTAAGAAAGCCAGGCCAAGGGTTCGCTTGGGGCTAGAAATGGTCTCCGGGTGCCGGTCCCACCCAGGGTGTAGGCTCGGGGCGTGACAGCTTCTTTTGTCAGAAGGAACATGAGAATAGCATATCGAACCAAAAAATTTTGGATGCTTGGCAGATGGCTGTATTCCTCTCCATGCCTCAATAAGAGTCTTCTTATCCACAACTTTTGTTGGCAGCCTATTTAACAAATACACCGAAGTATGAATAGCTTCTGCCTAAAAACTTTGTGGCAGTTTCTTTTCTAGCAACAAACATCTGGCCATTTCAACTATTGTTCTGTTCTTCCTCTCGGAGACTCCATTTTGTTCGGGCGAATAGCTTACTGTCAACTTATGATCAATCCCCATATCTTCACAATACTTATAGAACTCATTTGAAGTGTATTCACCACCATTGTCCGACCTCAAAGCCTTTAACTTACAACCACTTTGTCTTTCCGCAAAAGCTCTAAATTTCTTGAAATCTGAAAATACTTGAGACTTGTTACTCAAAAAATACACCCAAGTCATCCTTGTTAAGTCATCAATAAAGAGCACAAAATATTTATTGTGTCCCAAAGATGATGCCTGCATAGGTCCACACACATCAGTGTGAACTAGTTCAAGTTTTTCAGTTGCCCTCCAGGTAGCATTTTTAAGAAATGATTTCCTGTGTACCTTATCCATCTGACATGACTCACAAACTTCTTTAGATAGTGAAATCTCAGGTAAATCCTTAGTCAAGCCCTTTTTATACATAGACTTTAAAGTAGCATAGTTAAAATGACCATATCTTTTGTGCCACAACCATGACTCATCCTTACTTGCAAAATTTGCACTATCAAACCTCCCATCTAAAGGAAAAGTTTTATCCACCATTTCTACTTCAACAATCAAACTATCTTGAGAGTCATAAATCAAACAATGTTTGTCCTTAAAAAATAACGAATAGCCTTTAGACATCATTTGAGCCACACTTAACAAGTTACATGCTAAAGAAGGAACATACAACACATCATGTATAAACTTTCTACCTTGTGTAGTCTGAAAGGCATCTGAACCCTTTCCAAGTGCATCTACCGTCTCACCATTTCCCATCCTTACTTTAGTTTTGATTAACTTGTCAAGTGTATGAAACATGAGCTCATTGTGTGACATATGACTCTTACATCCACTATCTATGAACCATGAGGATTTGTTGGTTGTGTTTTTTTCATGAGAAGCCATAAACAAGCTTTCTTCTTCCTTTTTGGACTCTTCAGTAAAATTTGCTTGCTGGACATGGCGTTGTTGTGGTTGATTCTGCTTGAGCCTACAATTCTTCTCAATGTGGCCCATTTTTCTACAAAACCTACATTGAATCGATGGCTTTCCTTTGAACCAACAATCCTTTTCTTGATGATTGGTTCTTTTACAATGGTTGCAAGGTGGAAACTTTCCTTTCTTTGAAGGTTCCTTCCATGTTTTCCCCTTTGCTACTTTATCTTCATCCATCCTTCTATTGTCCTTCACTGGCTTCTTCCCTTTATGCTTTGCCTGAAACGCCACTTCAGCTATTTCTTCATCTCTTATACTTGATCGTTGTTCTTGAGCCTACAACTTGCTGATCAATTCCGCTACCGATAAGGTCTTCAGGTCACAAGATTCTTCTATTGCTGAAATCTTAGACTCAAACCTTGCTGGTAGGCTTATCATCATCTTCTCCACCACTTTCGAATTTGGAAAGGTTTCACCAAACAACCTTACTTTGTTTACAATCTCCACAAGTTTGGCAGAATACTCTTTCACAATATCTCCTTCTTTCATCCTTAACATCTCAAATTCTCTTTTGAGAGTTAAGAGTTTGACAGTTTTCACTCTGTCACTTCCATCGAACTGCTCTTTTAGCTTCTCCCATACTTCTTTAGGTGTTTCACAAGCCATTATTCTTGTGAAAATCACATCTGAAAGTGTTGAATGAAGACATGTGAGAGCCTTGGGTTTCCTTGACTTCGCATCTTCATAATTCTTCATTTGTGCAACAATTGGATTTGGTCCAAGTGGAAGAGGATCATCTTCACTTTCAATTGTTTCCCATAGACTAAGAGCTTTGAGATAAGTCTTTATCTTTATCACCCATATGTGATAATTTTCTCCTGTAAACATAGGAGGGCCTGCACCCAAGAAGCTGGTAGATGCCATGCTACTGCTGCTCAGCTCTCACCTTAGAAGAACTGGAGAAAAAACCTTCGCTTTCTTGCCTTCACAGATCCCTCAAGAAGAAGGGCTCTTGATACCACTGTTAGGATTTGAAACTTTTTGAGAAAAAAATAAGGTTCAACAGAGGTAATTTTCATTCATATTCAGATTTCAAAAGGCACACACATATATCTACATAAGCTTTTCCAAAGTTAGTAAAGGACCATACACATCCAACCACTATTGACTTTCTTACAAATATATTCCATAAAACAAGGACTACCGACATACTTAACATAATATTTAAGAAAATAACAATTAAACAAAAACCATCTAGAAATATCTCATTTTCTAACAATCCTAAGCATAGATTCACCATGCTTATTTTCACAGGTTTTGCAAAAACTACTCAAATAAACAGAGTTCCAAAAACTCTACAACTGATTAAAAGTATTACAAATTGAACAAACCATGACTAAGATAATGAAGCAACAACCTAACAAAGGGGACATTAACTTCTTTCCAGATGGCGTTCAACCTGATACTACGTACAAACATTCAAGGAAAGGAGAATCTTACTCAATCTTTTGTCACAACAAACCTTCAAGGTTCAAGCTACTCACTAAGTAAGATAATGAACTAGCATTCAAAAATATATGTTCTTGCATATGGAAATGGAAATAATATTAGCATATCATAGCGAACGTTGAGAACATGGAATAACCACGCTTCATCATTTTGATAAGTGCAATCAGTATGGGGCGTGAATCAGTTGTTTCTAACATCAGCTTTCACTTCCTGAAAATTCAATAATACACATCAGTTAGAAAGCGGCACAAGCAAGGCTATCCCATGCGCAGTCTACATTAACATGCATCAAAGATAACTTTGATTAGAGACTCTTATCTTAGTTAATTCAAAAGACAAGCTCTATTTCACTACCAAACTACACATAAGACACATGAGACAAATGTATAAAGTGGAACTCTTACAAGTCATTACTTACACAATTGTGACCATGTGAGCTTTCACACAGTTCATTCTTGTTGTGTCCCTGATCGTTTTGTAAAACCGGAGAAACTAGGCTATCAAGGTAAGTTGACTCCACAGAAACAAGATCAGATCCTAACGTAGTAAACTTGGGATATGTGATTGATTCATCCTTCAGATTGTACAACAGGAAAGTTTTTCCGCACATCAACAAAATTTTACCTTTATTTGAAATTAAATGGGGTGGATTAAACAAAAACATCAAACAACGATGAGGATGAGGATGAGGATACTGAAAGGTAAACATCTTTATCCAAGATTCTTTAACCCCATACTCCTTCATAACCCAGACATCTAGGTCAGTTCCTTCATAATTGCCATTACGTATCACAGAAAGATTATTTTCCAACACTCCCAACTCAAAAACACCATCTTCTTTACTATAACAAGGTGTCTCTACCTTTTCCCATTTCTCATCAGCCAAATCAAGAGAAATGATGTTCCAACCCTTACGCCAAAAAGGACCCGTACAATAAGACCTATAAGCCCAATTAAGCTTCCCATTCACAAACTTACCACAGTTAAAGGATTTCACCCAATCCCGGGGAAAATTGATGCTTCTCCAAGAATCATCCTTTAGACTATATATTTTGACGTAGTCTCCAAATAAAGGCAAACTCCCGCGAAGGTAAATACATGCAACTACCTTATAGTCATCATGAAACACATCATATCCAAAACCATAAATAAATTGTGCAGCATCCCTAAACTTGAATGTAAAATTAGGCAATTTTTTGTGCTTTCTAATTGATGGATTCCATAGATACAATTCATTTGCCCTATTAGAAAGACAAATCAGTCCATTGACTGAGCCTACAATAAACCAAAAATATGTTTTCATGGGATAATCCAAGTCTGATGTATCTAGAACAGAGCTATAAAGTAAAGATGCAACAGAACATTCTTTCAGATTGAAGTTGGGACTAAAACTCAACAAAAGCTTATGGTTAGCAGATACACTAAGATGGGCCTTGATAAATTCAGGGGTAGAGGTGAAAGCAAGACAAGATTTTGAAACAGTCCTAATTTTCAAGACGGAACTCACTGGAAGCCTTAAGAGGATGTCAGTATTGAGTTCTGGTGGAAGGATAGAGAATGGCAACATTGACTTTGTGGGTTTGCTTTGTTGACAGGCGGCTTCCGATTCCATTTGAGTTTATATGGACAGTGTACTACTGTCAAAGTCTTCTTATATACATCTTTAGAGGACAATTTAAAAAAACCTATTTTGGATATTATTCCCTTTTTTGCTATCGGATCTAATATTCAATTTTCTTTAGTGTATGAAAAAAATGACTTCCTACATCATGTTGGAATGTTCCTAGGCTAATATTTCCATATTTAAACATGATAGTAAAGATTTTTCTACTTAATTAATTAGTTATTGATATAGTTTAACCAAATCTATTGATAAGATCTTTATCTTTATGCTTGATTTTAGATCATTAAAGAACTTGTATTTACTTTACGTTTGAGAACTGGCTATCTAGTAGTTATATATGCAATGTATTTTTTCCATATTTGACAAGAAAATGTATCAAGTGGAAGTACTCTTACAAGTCAGTACTTACACAATTCTGTCCATCTGAGCATCCTTCATTCTTGTTGTGTTTGTGATTTGTTCATTTTGTAAAACCGGAGAAAGTAGGCTCTCAAGGCAAATTGACTAGGCAGAAACAAAAATTATTAAACTTTGGATATCTGATTGACTCATCCTTCAGATTCTACAAGAAGAAATTTTGTCCAAACATAAGAAATTTGAAACTAAAAGTGGCACTGTAAACACAATACAAACATTTTTGTCCAAGATTCTTTAACACCATACTCCTTTGTAACCGAAAGATGTAGTCTTGATAGGTTGGGGATTTTTTCTTTTACTCTGTCCGTTTCTGTTTCCTACTTAAAAAACAACTCTTTTGGAACACAGACAGATATTATAAATTTATACAGTCATCAAACTCTGTATAAACTTAATCCTGGGAAATCTCACCTTATCTCGCGTACCAAAATAAATTGATAGAACGAGTTTTATACATGGATTATGAAAAGGGTATATATGTGTCAATTGTGTAACGTCAGGGTATATATGTGTAATTTTTATAACAAGGGTATATGATTTATAAATTACAAAGTTTAGGGTTTATCAGAGACCCTTTTCCCTAGAATTTAAGTGTCAATCGGAACAATTAAGGAAAAAAGGACAAATTATGCTTTAACGAAACCAAAAGCTATAAATTCAAGAATCACCTAATACTTTTTCTAGAGAGATCAACAAACTAATCATGATGAGAGCCACATCTGACATATTGTCTGATTGTCTCATTCACAAAATACTCTCTTTTCTTAGTTTTAAAGAAGCAACCAAGATGAGCATTCTCTCCAAATCATGGTTACGAGCCTGGTCGACTCATCCCAATTTGGAATTCAAAGTTGATTATCTTAATGACAATATGAAAAAAGTGGATAGTATCATGGAGAGATATCACGATGGAAAAATCCCTATAGAAAGGTTTGAATTATCTGACTCTAGTTATTCCCAAGAAATTTTTCCTTTGTTTGATAAGTGGCTTCACATTGCTCTTCAGAATGGTGTAAAAGATATCATCTTTGGAGTTCCTCGCTATACATCATACACCTTACCTATTTTCACAATCTTTGCAGCGAAATCTTTAAGAGAATTGGTTCTGAATGGTTTTAATTTGAAGCGTGTTCCGTTATCTAGTGATGTGGCGAACTACAATTCGTTGAGAAAGCTCTCTTTGTTATATAAGTTTAGACGATAACATGCTCCAGACTCTACTTAATAAATGTTCATTGATTGTCAGGCTCGTCCTAGAGCATTGTTTTGGGTTGGAAAAGATTGAGTTGTTGAATCTTCAAAGGATCAAGTCGGTTACTATTAAGACATTTAGAAACCAACGTGTTAAAATTGAAGCACCAACTCTTGAACACTTGTACTATTTTGATGCTGGGGAAGGGTATCCTATGTTGGATATTATCAATGCTCCAAATTTGGTATCACTAGAGTATATAGGAGATCAAATTCCTAAGACTTTTGTGGATGCAAATTTGCAATGGAATTGCCATCCTAGAAAAGTCTTCCTTGTCACAACTAGTAAAATGATTTCATGTTTTATGGATCGTTTAATGAGTATGAAGAGTTCGAGTCATTCTACTTCTCATGAAAGCAGCAAGCTTTCTTGTAATAAATTACAAGAAATAACAACCTACAAATTTGATTGGGAAAATCAGAACTGGCATCCGATAGAGTTCGAAAGTGGAAAGCTGGCTCTTTCTAGGGACAAATTTTATTTTTTATTGGATTGGTGATGCAGTCACTTTATCTCCAAATGCACTGTTTCATTAGTAAAAGTTATTAGATTTTCAGTCAAATATGTTCAAATTTGAAATATCAATACACTGAGACACTACATTGGGTGTTCTGTTTTCTCTTCAGTTCATGTGAATTTACTATTCTAGATACAGTTAAGACCCTTGAGCATACGTAACTTCAAAGTTACTACATATATGATGACACCAGTCATGATTGCTATAGATCCGCTTCCGTTAAGGAGAAACTGTTAGTCTCCTAAACTAGTAGGTTCGGTCCAAATACTACATTGGTCCAAACACAAGAGAAGTGGTCACTCTGCCCAGGTGTGAAAACAAGAATCCAATGGCTCTGCAAACACATAATTTACTCCCTGAAATCTATATTAGTGAATGACCAATTTAACCCTATAATTGCCAGATAAACGTAGATAATAAATACTCCATCCATTCAAAAATAGTTGTCAATTTAAACAATTTATCACCCCATATTTATAAGTATTGGAATATTGGCAGCAGTTACAGTGCTTGTTTATGTTCAGGATGAAGTTGGAAGAAGCAGGACTTATGGTATTTGTTGTATATCTATGGCGATTGCGATTATAATCTTTTTCTTGGGTACTAAAAGGTATCGGTACAAGAGAAGTTCAGGAAGTCCTGTAGTTCAAATATTTCAAGTCATTTTGGCTGCTACAAGGAAAAGGAAGATGGATGTTCCGTATGATGTTGGCATGCTATACGAGACTAATACAGAGGATTCAAGGATTCAACACACTGATCAATTTCGGTGTTTGGACAAGGCTGCTATTGTAGCACAAGGAGATTTTGTGGATCATGATTTAAATCCAAATCCATGGAAGTTGTGCACAGCACTCGAGTGGAGGAAGTTAAAATGATGGCTAGGTTGATTCCAATTTGGGCCACAACTATACTTTTCTGGACAACTTATGCACAAATGATTACATTTTCTGTTGAACAAGCTGCCACTATGGAACCTAACGTTGGCAAATTCAAAATTCCAGCAGGCTCTCTTACCGTCTTTTTTGTGTCCGCCATCTTAATCACTATGGCAGATTCATCATGCCACTATGGCAGAAATTGAAAGGAAAACTAGGTATATATATACACATTCAAACACAACATTAACAAGTCTGAATATGAGTTAATTAATTACTACTACTTGTTTTGGTCATGCAGGTTTTACTTGCCTTCAAAAAATAGCGTTAGGTCTTAGGCCTAACTCACAGCCCAAAAGCTAGCTCGGGGGGGGGGGGGGGG
>NC_064288.1:3292978-3326624 GCF_019186545.1 Solanum stenotomum | reverse complement strand
ACCAACAAGAAGGAGGATTTTTTTTGCTTTTGAGTTGGAGAACTTAAATGAAGGCGCTAGAAAAGAATATTTTGCCTTCCCTTTTCATTTTTCCTAATTAGACCGATGAGAAAGAAAGAGTAAATAGACATGGAAGATCATGATTGTTTATATTTTCGGGAGATTAGGTTGCATAATAGACATGAGCAGTGGCCGATTCAAGATTCTAAAATTGTGGTTGCTTTTTTAAGATCGGGAGGTTAATGGGTGCTCAAGCACCCAGAGAACTCCATGTGGGTTCGCTCCTGCTCACACCCCAAAAACTAGCTCAAAGGGGGTTGATTGCTCAAGCCTTATAAGGAGTTCACCCATCTCATTAATCACCAATGTGGACTTTTGTCATTCTTTAACAGAATAACACAAGTTGTCCATACAGGCCCAAGCACCCAGAGGTACATCGATTGGTCCACAAGTTTGAAAACCATGTTTAAAGTCTATTTTCGTTTTATAAAAAAATATTATAGTTATAGTACATTTTTGCGTGAAAAATAATCGACGTTTGTCCATCAATTTTTGTTTAAAAAAATATTAGAAAATCATTGAAAACCGACCGAGTCTATCAATTTTTTTCCCGATATTACCGGAAAGCATATGATTATACAAAGTTTCCTTCTACATATTTATAAAAAAATATTGTGTGCTACCCCCTTTTTTTTGACATATTTATTTTGAATTGTTAATTATTTTATATTTTATGTAACTTCTAAATATTTAAATTTTATTTCAAAATAATTAAAAAAATATATGTGAATTCACTATCAAACATTAATTGGTTTAATTAGTTTGACTCGTTTTAGGAAGCAACCAAAATAAATTGATAGAAGGAGTTTTATACGAATAGGGTTTTAGTATATGTCTAACGAGATGCATATAAGTAAAATCAATTCTCAATTTTCATCAACAACCATGGAAAATTCAATTCCGTTTCTGCCAGCCGAACTCGTTAATGAAATCCTCTCGAGGCTTCCAGTAAAATCCCTCTTGAAATTCAGGTGCGCTTCAAAATCTTGGTTTGCTTTGATCTCTAGTCCTGAATTTGTCAAAACTCATCTCAAGTTAAATGCCAATAACAACGAATACACGCGCCATAAGGTTATGATGTTTGAACATACTGTGTACAACTTTTGAGATTGTAGTGTTAGCTCTTTATTTAAAAACTCATTTATCGAGGCAAACGACTTGGATTATCTCAGGCAAGTTCCATGTGGTGTTTATATTGTAGGTTCTGTCAATGATTGATTTGTCTTGTTAGTCGGGAGAAGGAATTGTTTTTATAGAATTCATCAATTAGAAAGTACAAGAAGTTGCCTAATCCTAAAACTAAAACTACTTTGGCATATTTCCTGTAACATCCGACAATTTGAAATAACTATGAAGAGGCTTAGAATTGGAATTTATTTATTTTTGGAAGGAATTCAAAAATCTGGAAATTTGGTTAAGTGTGGGAAAACAGTGAGTTTTGGCCAACTTTGAACAGTCATAACTTCTAGCTCTGGATGATTTAGGTGTAGTTCCAGTTTTGTTTGCGAAGCTCGTGGAATGATCATTCCAACGCCTCCGAGTTTGCTCGATTCCGAGTTCGTATGAGTGAGTTATGCCCTTTGGAAGTTGGGCAGTTGGCAGGGAAATTAGTCCGAAATTTTCAAGGGTTTTTTGGTCTTTTCCCTAAGCAATTGTTTGGTTACATTGTTGTGTTAGACTGATTTTTTGATAAGTTTGTCCCATTTTAAAGAGTGAGAGTTAGGGCTTGGGAGAGAAGAGAGAAAGAAGAGGAGAAAGAGAAGAGCAAGCACGGAGATCATCATGGATATCGTCGGGGGTGATCCCTACTAGGTATGTGAGTTCATAGTATTGGGGTTGGTCCTTTCCCCCACACGCCAAGCTCATTTTATTTTCAAGAAAAGATTGGTTGTGTTGTTGATGTTGTTGATTGTGTTGTTGAAGTTCTTGTTGATTTGGGACATGATTTGGTTGTGTTATTGAGTTGAATCTTTTGTATGTTGAGGGATTTTATGATCCTTAGTGTTTGGGGTAGAAACCTTTGAAGTTAGGGTGGTTTAGAGTTGGGAAAAAGAGGGAGAAAAGTCGGATTTTCTAGGGAAGGGGCTGGCGCGTCGCGCCTGCCAGCGCCCCCCAAAAGGGACTTTGAAGTCCAGCCTTTGGGGTGGCGCGCCTAGTAGAGCGCCAGCAGTCCCCTTCTGAGCTTCGAGGGCTGGCGCTCCGCGCCTTGCAGAGCGCCAAGGACGCCAAGTTTCCCCATTCTTTTCACACTTTCTCATGCATGTTTCTTGGTATTGTACCTATGTTTCCTAGTTGTTTCCAACACTCCAAGGTATGTCTAAACGTCAAGAACTCATCCACAACGTATGATCATATACCTTGAATCCATAATCCAATTCAAGGCAAGTTAGTGTCAAGTCAAAGTGAAGTTAGAGTCAAGTCAAGCAAAGCTAAGAAGTAAGTCCAAGCAAGTCTTTAAAGCTTTTCAAGAGTCGTTATTAAACGTTTTAACTTCGTTTTAAGGTTCAAGTTCAAGTCAAGTAAAGAGTATCGAGTTTCAAGTTAAGTTAAGAGTTTAAAGTTGAGTTCTTTTCTCAAAAGCTATTAGGGAACTAAGTATTCCCAAAGAAGTTTATAAATGTTTCTACATTTGAGTAAGAGGGGAACCATGTTTTCCAAAAGAGCCTTTGGGCTAAGTTTTGAGTAATTATCTCAACTAAAGAAAGATGTGTTTAAAGCACTTATGAGCCAAAGTATTTTGGGAGTAGTATTGAGCACCGAATTGGGGACACGAGTTCATATTAACTCAACTCTCCATAAGAACCATGCGCCAACATGGGACTTGACGGATCATTCTTTTTAGATGATCACGTAATATTAAGCTAGTGGATCCACTAAGTAAAGTAAGGTCCTGTATCACGGCAAGGTATAGGATGGTCTTTGGGCAATGTGAGGTAAAACATTGTATCATCACTAAGGCTCATAGTGGTGGTTGTCGGTTAAAGAATCTCCCACAAAAGTTATATTACTTTTATATAAGTAAAGTTGAGTTTGTTATTGTTTTATCATTAACGAGCTAAGTTGTTTATACAGTTTTACAAGCTTTATATATTGCATGTGTCTTATTGCTTTATATATATTAAGTTCAGTTATTCATGAGTCGTACAGAGCCAAGGTAAGTGTTCGTTTGTACTTTTTTCAAGCTTAAGTTGTGGTTTAGCTTTCCAGCTCGCATACTCATACATTCCATGTACTGATGCCCGTTGGCCTGCATCTTATTATGATGTTGACACAGGTACCCAGGATCAGCATCCAGCACGCCGTTGATCCAGTTGAGCACTCCAGAGTCAGCGGTGAGCCTCCTTGCTCTTCGGAGGACTCGGTTGTTTTGTTCTCTTAGTTTTGTTTTATTAGGATGTTGCGGGGTCTGTCCTAACATCCATCTCAGTATTTTAGAGGCTTCATAGACAGTCAGTCATTTAGTTTTGAGTCTCACATCTATGTAAATATTCTATTTTGAGACTCGAGTTGCCTTGCTGGGCCAAATTTTATCAGTTAAGTTGTTTTATGTCCTTGCATTGCATGGAGTTATTCTGTTGAGTTAGGTTTCCGCTGAGTTAAGAAAGCCAGGCCAAGGGTTCGCTTGGGGCCAACAATGGTCTCCGGGTGTCGGTCCCACCCAGGGTGTAGGCTCGGGGCGTGACAAACTTTGTATCAGAGCACAGAGTTCAAGAGTCCTAGAGAGTCTATGAAGTCGTGTCTGTAGAGTCCTAGTTATTGATGTGAAGCGCGCCACATCTATAATTGGGAGGCTGCAACACATAGTAAGATTTTTCACTTCTTTCACACTCATCTCGTGCGTTAGAGTTTATCTCTAAAGAGTTTCTTTCTAATTCATGCTTGCGCGTGTTTTAGATAGTCATGCCTCCACGAAGAGTTGGCAGAGGGCGTCTTCCTAGACGTTATGTTGATGAGCAAGAGTTACCTAATGCCCCGGGAGTGCAACCACAAGGGGAATTTTCTAATGTCGAGTTCAGAGAGGCAATTAGAATTCTGAGTCAAGCTGTAACTAATCAGATTAGTCAGCAAAAGGGAGCTCGAAATGAAGGAGCTGACACTTCTAGAATTCGTGAGTTCTTGGGGATAAATCCTTCGAGTTTCATGGGTTCGAGCACTACTGAGGATCCAGAAAACTTCATCGAGGAGCTTAAGAAGATTTTTGATGTGATGCATGTGGCAGATATTGAAGGGATTGAACTAGCTGCGTATCAATTGAAGGATGTTGCTAGAACTTGGTTCGACCAGTGGAATGGGGGCAGAGCTGAGAATGCACCACCTGCGAGTTGGGCCTGTTTTAAGGAAGCTTTCTTGGGACGTTTCTTTCTCCGAGAATTGAGAGAGGCCAAGGTACGTGAGTTCCTCACACTTAAGCAGGATTCTTTGAGTGTCCATGAGTACAGTCTAAAGTTCACACAATTATCCCGCTATGCTCCGGAGATGGTTGCGGACATGAGGAATAGAATGAGTTTGTTTGTTGCTGGGCTATCTCGGTTGTCGAGTAAGGAAGGTAGGGCTGTAATGCTTATCGGGAAATGGACATATCAAGGTCGATGGTCTATGTGTAGCAGGTTGAAAAAGAGAAGCTGAGGGACAGAGAAGAGTTCAAGAATAAGAAAGTTAAGACCGGTAATGAGTCTGGACAGAGGAAAGGTAACTCAAACCGTCCATCCTTTTAGCAAAGGCAAAAGGGACCTGCTCTATCATCTGCTAAAGCACCTGCAACCAGATACAAAGGTGAATTTAATGGCCAAAATTTGAAGGACTTCAAGGCTAGACCAGCACAGTCTTCGGGTAGTATGGCACAAGGAGGTAGTTTGTTTCCTGCATGTGCTAGGTATGGTAGAACCCACCCAAGTAAATGTCGTGATGGTCAGACAGGTTGTTTTAAGTGTGGGCAAGAGGGTCACTTCATGAAGGAGTGCCCTAAGAATAAGCAAGGTAGCGGAAATTTGGGCAGTAGGGCCCAATCTTCTTCAGTTGCTCCCCCAGACAGGACGACACCTAGAGGAGCTACTTCTAGTACCAGTGGAGGAGCAAACCACCTCTATGCAATCACAAGTCGCCATGAGCAAGAGAATTCTCCAAATGTTGTCACTGGTATGATCAAAGTCTTTGCTTTTGATGTATATGCTTTGCTAGACCCAGGAGCAAGTTTATCTTTTGTAACTCCTTATGTTGCAAATAAGTTTGAGGTTCTTCCTGAAAGACTTTGTGAACCCTTTTATGTTTCTACACTTGTTGAGGAGTCTATTCTAGCAGAAAGAGTTTATCGTAATTGTCCTGTTTCTATCAATCATAAGAACACCATGGCTGATTTGGTTGAGTTAGACATGGTAGATTTCGATGTCATTCTAGGTATGGATTGGCTTCATGCTTGTTATGAATCGATAGATTGTAGAACTCGAGTGGTCAAGTTTTAGTTTCCAAGTGAGCTAGTCATAGAGTGGAGTAGAAGTTCAGCAGTGCCTAAGGGTCGTTTCATTTCGTACCTTAAGGCGAGGTAGTTAGTTTCAAAGGGTTGTATCTATCACTTAGTCCGAGTTAATGACTCTAGTGTTGAGATACCTCATTTCCAGTCAGTTCCTATAGTAAGAGAGTTTCCAAAAGTTTTTCTTGATGATCTACCCGGGATTCCTCCTGAGAGAGAAATAGAGTTCGGCATAGATCTCATTCCAGATACTCGTCCTATCTCTATTCCGCCATATAGAATGGCACCAACAGAGTTGATAGAGTTGAAAGAGCAGTTGAAAGATCTCCTAGATAAGGGTTTCATTTGACCGAGTGTCTTACCTTGGGGCGCTCTGGTCTTGTTTGTGAGAAAGAAAGATGGTTCACTTAGAATGTGTATAGACTACCGCCAGTTGAATAAGGTTACCATCAAGAATAAGTACCCTCTTTCGAGGATTGATGATCTTTTCAATCAGCTTCAGGGTGCCACTTGCTTTTCGAAGATTGACCTCAGATCAGGCTATCATCAATTAAGAGTAAGGGAATGTGATATTCCAAAGACAACTTTCAGAACCAGATATGGTCATTATGAGTTTTTAGTCATGTCCTTTGGTTTGACCAATGCACCAGCAGCTTTCATAGACTTGATGAATAGTGTCTTCAACCCTTATTTAGATCTGTTTGTTATTGTCTTTATTAATGACATAATAATCTATTCAAGGAATGAAGAAGATCATGCTAGTCATCTCAGAATAGTTCTTCAGACTTTTTGAAAGATAAGGAGTCGTATGCCAAGTTCTCTAAGTGTGAGTTTTGGCTTAAGTCTGTGGCGTTCCTAGGACACATTTTGTCCGATGATGGAAGTAAAGTTGATACTCGGAAAATTGAGGCAGTGCAAAATTGTCCTAGATCCACATCTCCAATTGAAATTAGGAGTTTCTTGGGTTTAGCTGGCTATTATAGAAGGTTTGTTGACGGGTTCTCGTCTATTGCGTCTCCTTTGACAAAGTTGACTAAGAAAACAGTGAAATTTCAATGGTCTGAGGCTTGTGAGAAGAGCTTTCAGGAATTGAAAAAGAGATTGATTACAACTCCAGTTTTGACGCTACCAAAAGGTACTCAAGGTTTTGTGGTGTATTGTGATACATCTAGAGTTGGTTTGGGTTGTGTATTAATGCAGAATGGCAAAGTCATATCTTATGCTTCCAGACAGTTGAAGGTTCATGAGAAAAACTACCCAACCCATGACTTAGAGCTAGCTGTTGTAGTATTTGCTTTGAAGATATGGCGTCATTACTTGTATGGTGTGCATGTCGATGTATTTACTGATCACAAGAGCCTTCAAAATGTGCTTACTCAGAAAGAGCTTAATCTCAAACAGAGGAGGTGGTTAGAGTTACTCAAGGATTATGACCTGAGTATTCTTTACCACCCAGGTAAGGCAAATGTTGTTGCTGATTCTTTAAGCAGGTTGTCTATGGGTAGCACCGCCCATATTGAAGAAGGAAAGAGAGAGTTAGCAAAATATGTGCACAGACTGGCATGCCTAGGAGTCAGACTTATAGATTCTGCAGAAGGAGGAATAGCGGTGGCGAAGGGGGCCGAGTCATCACTAGTGTCAGAAGTGAAAGAGAAACAAGATCAAGATCCCATTTTGCTTGAATTGAAGGCAAATGTTCAAAAGCAGAAAGTATTAGCTTTTGAACAAGGGGGAGATGGTGTGTTGAGATATCAAGAAAGATTGTGTGTACCTTTGGTGGATGGACTCCAAGAGAGGATTATGGAGGAAGCTCACAGCTCCAGATATTCCATTCATCCGAGTTCCACCAAGATATATCGTGACTTGAGAGAAGTTTATTGGTGGAATGGCATGAAGAAGGGCATTGCAGAGTTTATGGCTAAGTGTCCAAATTGCCAGCAAGTGAAAGTTGAACACCAAAGGCCCGGTGGTTTGGCTCAGAGGATAGAACTTTCGGAATGGAAGTGGGAGATAATCAATATGGATTTCATCACAGGGTTGCCAAGGTCTCGCAGACAGCATGATTCTATTTGGGTGATTGTAGACAAAATGACAAAGTCAACGCATTTTTTACCGGTAAAGACTACCCTTTCAGCCGAAGATTATGCCAAGTTATATATTCAAGAGATAGTGAGACTTCATGGAGTCCCAGTCTCCATTATTTCAGATAGAGGTGCACAATTTACTGCACAATTGTGGAAATCTTTTTAGAAAGGCTTGGGTTCGAAGGTGAACTTAAGTACTGCATTTCATCCTCAGACTGATGGGCAAGCAGAGTGCACTATTCAGACTTTAGAAGATTTGTTGAGGGCTTGTGTGATCGATTTTAAAGGGAACTGTGATGATCACCTACCTCTCATTGAGTTTGCCTACAACAATTGTTATCACTCTAGCATCCAGATGGCTCCATACGAAGCTCTTTATGGGAGAAGATGTAGATCTCATACTGGATGGTTTGAAGAGGGTGAAGCAGGGTTGATAGGACCAGATTTAGTTCACCAAGCTATGGAGAAGGTGAAAGTGATTCAAGAGAGGTTGAAAACGGCACAGAGTCGCCAGAAATCCTATACTGATGTTAGGAGAAAGGCGTTAGAGTATGAAATAGATGATTGGGTATATTTGAAAGTTTCACCCATGAAAGAGGTTATGAGGTTTGGTAAGAAAGGGAAACTTAGTCCCCGGTATACAGGACCTTATCGCATAGTCAAGAGGATTGGCAATGTTGCTTATGAGTTGGAGTTACCACATGAACTAGCAGCGGTTCATCCGGTCTTTCATATCTCTATGTTGAAGAAGTTCATAGGCGATCCTTCATTGATCCCACCAACAAAAAGTATTAGGATCAAGGATAACTTATCTTATAAGGAGATTCCTGTTCAGATTTTAGATCGCCAAGTTCGTAGGCTGAGAACGAAAGATGTAGCATCAGTTAAGGTCCTTTGGAGGAACCAATTTGTTGAGAAAGCTAATTGGGAAGCCGAAGATGACATGAAGAATAGATATCCACATCTCTTTGGATCCGGAGGAAATGCAGATTAAGGTATTTATTTCCTTCTTAGTTCTCTTTTAATTACAATGAACATGTTGTTGTTATTGTTGTTGTGATTGCATGGTTGCTTGTTGGGTGTTTGAGTTGATGTTACACACTTAGCTTAGTAAGAGTAACCTCATTCGAGGAAGAATGTTCCCAAGGGGGAGACATTGTAACATCCGACAATTTGAAATAACTATGAAGAGGCTTAGAATTGGAATTTATTTATTTTTGGAAGGAATTCAAAAATCTGGAAATTTGGTTAAGTATGGGAAAACAGTGAGTTTTGGCCAACTTTGAACAGTCATAACTTCTAACTCTAGATGATTTAGGTGTAGTTCTAGTTTTTTTACGAAGCTCGTGGAATGATCTTTCCAACGCCTCTGAGTTTGCTCGATTTCGAGTTCGTATGAGTGAGTTATGCCCTTTGGAAGTTGGGCAGTTGACAGGGAAATTAGTCCAAAAATTTTAAGGGTATTTTGGTCTTTTCCCTAACCAATTCTTTTGGCTATATTGTTGTGTTAGACTGATTTTTTGATCAGTTTGTCCCATTTTAAAGTGTGAGAGTTAGGGCTTGGGAGAGAAGAGAGAAAGAAGAGGAGAAATGGAAGAGCAGGCAAGGAGATCATCGTGGATATCGTTGGGGGTGATCCCTACTAGGTATGTGAGTTCATAGTGTTGGGGCTGGTCCTTTCCCCCACACGCCAAGCTCGTTTTATTTTCAAGAAAAGATTGGTTGTGTTGTTGAAGTTGTTAGTTGTGTTGTTGATGTTGTTAATTGTGTTGTTGAAGTTCTTGTTGATTTGGGACATGATTTGGTTGTGTTATTGAGTTGAATCTCTTGTATGTTGAGGGATTTTATGATCCTTAGTGTTTGGGGTTGAAACCTTTGAAGTTAGGGTGGTTTAGAGTTGGGAAAAAGAGGGAGAAAAGTTGGATTTTCTAGGGAAGGGGCTGGCGCGTCGCGCCAGCCAGCGCGCCCCAAAAGGGACTCTGAAGTCCAGCCTTTGGGGTGGTGCGCCTAGCAGAGCGCCAACAGTCCCCTTCTGAGCTTCCAGGGCTGGCGCTCCGCACGTTGCAGAGCGCCAAGGACGCCAAGTTTCCCCATTCTTTTCACACTTTCTCATGCATGTTCCTTGGTATTGTACTTATGTTTCCTAGTTGCTTCCAACACTCCAAGGTAAGTCTAAACGTCAAGAACTCATCCACAACGTAAGATCATATACCTTGAATCCATAATCCAATTCAAGGCAAGTTAGTGTCAAGTCAAAGTGAAGTTAGAGTCAAGTCAAGCAAAGCTAAGAAGTAAGTCCAAGCAAGTCTCTAAAGCTTTTCAAGAGTCGTTATTAAACGTTTTAACTTCGTTTTAAGGTTCAAGTTCAAGTCAAGTAAAGAGTATCGAGTTTCAAGTTAAGTCAAGAGTTTAAAGTTGAGTTCTTTTCTCAAAAGCTATTAGGGAACTAAGTATTCCCAAAGAAGTTTATAAATGTTTCTACAATTGAGTAAGAGGGGAACCATGTTTTCCAAAAGATCCTTTGGGCTAAGTTTTGAGTAATTATCTCAACTAAAGAAAGATGTGTTTAAAGCACTTATGAGCCAAAGTATTTTGGGAGTAGTATTGAGCACCGAATTGGGGACACGAGTTCATATTAACTCAACTCTCCATAAGAACCATGCGCCAACATGGGACTTGACGGATCATTCTTTTTAGATGATCACGTAATATTAAGCTAGTGGATCCACTAAGTAAGGTCCCGTATCACGGAAAGGTATAGGATGGTCCTTGGGCAACGTGAGGTAAAACGTTGTATCATCACTAGGGCTCATAGTGGTGGTTGTCGGTTAAATAATCTCCCACAAAAGTTATATTACTTTTATATAAGTAAAGTTGAGTTTTTTATTGTTTTATCATTAACGAGCTAAGTTGCTTATATAGTTTTACAAGCTTTATATATTGCATGTGTCTTATTGCTTTATATATATTGAGTTAAGTTATTCATGAGTCGTACAGAGCCAAGGTAAGTGTTCGTTTGTACTCTTGGCCTGCATCTTATTATGTTGTTGACACAGGTACCTAGGATCAGTGGTCAAGTTTTTGTTTCCGAGTGAGCTAGTCATAGAGTGGAGTAGAAGTTCAGCAGTGCCTAAAGGTCGTTTCATTTCGTACCTTAAGGCGAGGAAGTTAGTTTCAAAGGGTTGTATCTATCACTTAGTCCGAGTTAATGACTCTAGTGTTGAGATACCTCATTTCCAGTCAGTTCCTATAGTAAGAGAGTTTCCAGAAGTTTTTCTTGATGATCTACTCGGGATTCCTCCTAGGAGAGAAATAGTGTTCGGCATAGATCTTATTCCAGATACTCGTCCTATCTCTATTCCTCCATATAGAATGGCACCAGCAGAGTTGAAAGAGTTGAAATAGCAGTTGAAAGATCTCATATATATTGCATGTGTCTTATTGCTTTATATATATTGAGTTCAGTTATTCATGAGTCGTACAGAGCCAAGGTAAGTGTTCTCTTGTACTCTTTTCAAGCTTAAGTTATAGTTTAGCTTTCCAGCTCGCATACTCGTACATTCCCTGTACTGATGCCCGTTGGCCTGCATCTTATTATCATGCTGACACAGGTACCCAGGATCAGCATCCAGCACGCCGTTGATCCAGTTGAGCACTCGAGAGTCAGCGGTGAGCCTCCTTGCTTTTCGGCGGACTCGGTTGTTTTGTTCTCTTAGTTTTGTTTTGTTAGGATATTGCGGGGTCTGTCCCAACATCCATCTTAGTATTATAAAGGCTTCATAGACAGTCAGTCAGTTAGTTTTGAGTCTCTCATTTATGTGTATATGTAAATATTCTATTTTGAGACTCGAATTGCCTTGTTGGGCCAGTTTTTATCAATTAAGTTGTTTTATGTCCTTGCATTGCATGGTGTTATTCTGTTGAGTTAGGTTTCCACTGAGTTAAGAAAGTCACGCCAAGGGTTTGCTTCGGGCCAGCAATGGTATCCGGGTGCCGGTCCCACCCAGGGTGTAGGCTCGGGGCGTGACATTTCTTCCGAATATATTGCTTTGGATATGATAAGTTTCGTGATGATTATAATGTAGTCGTTATTTTATATATAACATTTCACTTCATATTGAGGTAAAAAGATATAGTCTAAAAAGTGATTCTTGGAGAACGATTGATAATTGTCCAAGTATAGTGCCACTACAACAGCTAGGTAGGTTTGTGAATGGGAAACTTCATTGGATTACTATTATTGATCCAAAACTATGTATTAAACGAAGCATCATTTCTTTCGATTTGGCTGATGGGAAATGCAGAGAGATGGAACTACCCTATTATTGGAAAAGAGGAAGAGGTGCAATTTTGAGCTTAGGAGTGTTGGGAAGTGATCTTTCAGTCTGTTGTGATTGTGACGAAACAAATATGTTAGATGTTTGGCTTATGAAGGAGTATGAGATTCCGGAGGATCAATCGGTGTATGGATATCTTGGGCAAATAGGTCTACACATGGCAAGTGGAAGTGAAATTTTGGTTGTGTTTGGATCAAGTTTCATGATATACAATCTAAAGGGTGACCTGCTCAGATCTTCAAAGGTTATTAACTTTAATAATTGGGATGAGGCAGAAATCTACATTGAAAGCCTAGTTTGTCCTTTTTCTACCGTAGGGACTGAGGATGCAACAAAAATAGAAGCTCAGGATGCGAAACAACGAAGTAACAAATAACTTGTAAGAGTACTTTCTTGTCAAGTGTTGTTGAATTATGCTTATTTTTAAAATTAAGTTGCCAGGAGAGCTTGTTATTCATTTTCCCTTGTGCTCTATTTTCAAGTAACAATAATTTTGTATTCAACTTCATGCTAAATGGCGTTGGAAATTGTTTCTCATATTGAGCAGTGTTTCGAGCAGTTGCTATACCTCGAGACAGTTTAAAAAACAAAGAAGCACCAAGGACTTGAAAATTTTAGCTTAGGTCTTACTTGGAGTTGTTTTTGATCTAGGACGACTTCATTAATTTTTTCGACTAATAAAAACTTACTAGGGAAAACAGAGGAATATCGTCAATTATTGTACAAGGATCAAGGTCGGGTAAAGTATCTAGTTTTGTCTTTTACCTTGCTGCGAATAGCTAAATGTTCATTTTCTTGCGGGCTGGTTTTGGTCTTCCCTTGCTGCTAATTGATAATAGTCTTTTCTTCGGGACTATCTTCTCTTCTTCCACTTTGGTAGTAACATTAACATAANCGGTCAAGTTTCAACATTGTTTGAACTTGATCAACATTGTTGAACATTGAAGATTGAGGTTGAAGACACAATCAAAAGTTGTTGAGAGAAAGTTGAAAATGGAGAATCTTGCCAAGGTGGAGATTTGTTAAATTTGACAAGATTCAAAGATGAATTAATGTGAAGATTTGGTAGTTAGGAAGATAATTCTTCATTGGTACAAAAGTCAAGATAACATCTTTTGTAGGTGAAATTTAGGTGAACCATAAAATGGTTTCACAAGGTAAATCTTGACATTTTGACACATTGTGATGTCATGGATGACATCAATAGGAAGAATTCACTCCTATAAATAGGTAGTTCCTAATTCATTTGTAACACACCTCTCACTTGCCTTCTCATCTTCAAAGGTATTTGATCTTCTTTCTCTCTTGTAGTATTTTGATTTGTACTCTTTTGGAGTGAAATAAATATTGGTTGGTTGTGTCCGAGGAGTAGGCAAAAGAAAACAAAGTTTGCCGAACCTCGTTAATTCCTGGTGTTCTTTTTATTGTTGTCTCATCTACTATTTATTAGCTACCTTTAGATATAGCAGTTGTGATTTCATCACTCTCTATATATTCGGCTTCCGCAACAATTGGTATCAGAGCCAAGGTATTATCTGAGTATGCTCTGTGGTTGCAACACAGTCTGAACTTCCACATCAGAAAAGATTTACTTTGGTCTTTGCATTGTTAGCTAGTAAATAGTATTTGTAGCAAAAATGGGAGACAATAAAAATGATGAGTCCACATCGAATGTCAATAATATGTCATCGTTGGCATCTTCGCTTATGACACGAATTGTGTCAAATACAAAATTTGCAGTTGAAATTTTTGACGGGTCAGGACATTTCGGAATGTGGCAAGGCGAGGTCCTTGATGTTCTTTTTCAACAAGGGCTAGATATTGCCATAGAAGAAAAGAAACCAAACGGTGTAGGAGAAGAAGATTGGAAGATTATCAACCGTGTTGCTTGAGGTACCATTCGATCTTACTAAGTATCCATACACAAAGGAAACATCTGCAAATAAATTATGGAATTCATTGGAGGAGAAATTCTTGAAGAAAAACAGTCAAAATAAACTTTACATGAAAAGAAGACTGTTACGCTTCACTTATATTCCTGGCAGCACAATGAATGATCATATCACCAGCTTTAATAAGTTGGCGACAGATTTGCGAAATATGGACATGACTTTTACGGATGGAGATATGGCCTTAATGTTGTTAAGTTCACTTCCCGATGAGTTCGAGCACCTTGAAACTACTCTACTGCATGGGAATGATGAAGTATATCTCAAAGAAGTTTGTTCTGCCTTATATAGTTATGAACAAAGAAAGAGAGAAAAACAAAAGGGCGGAGAATCAGAAGCTCTGATTGTGAGAGGTCATTCTCAAAATCATGTGACAACGAAGAATGGGAGATCCAAGTCAAGATCTAAACTCAGCAAAGATGAATGTGTCTTTTGCCGAGAAAAAGGGCACTGGAAGAAAGACTGCCCAAAGTTGAAAAGCAAAGCCAAACCAAATAATGGGAAGGCTGTCATGGATTCAAATGTGGCTGATTGTGATGACTCTGATTACTCACTAGTTACAACAGATCCATCCAAATCATCTGATGTATGGTTGATGGACTTACCTTGTAGCTATCATATGTGTCCTAATAGGGACTGGTTTGTTGATTTACAAGAAGGAGAATGTAGAGTTATTCACACCGCAAACAATAATCCTCTTATTGCATATGGTGTTGGTTCAATTCGATTAAGGAATCATGATGGATTGAGCAAGAACATTAATAGATGTTCGGTATGTACCAGATTTAAAGAAGAATCTCATTTATGTTGGAGCCCTAGAGTCAAAGGGATTCAAAGTCATTGCAGATAATGGCGTAATGAGAATATGATCCGGTGCGCTAGTGGTAATGAAGGCAAATCGAAGAAATAATAACATGTACCACTATCAAGGTAGTACAGTTATTGGGACAGCAGCAACAACATCCAATGACGACAAGGAGGTAGAAATGACCAGGCTGTGGCATATGCGCTTGGGACATGCTGGAGGAAAATCCTTGAAAACTTTATCAGATCAAGGATTGCTAAAAGGAGTAAAAACTTGCAACTTGGAGTTTTGTGAGCATTGTGTCAAGGGAAAGCAAACAAGGGTTAAATTTGGAACAACTATCCATAATACTAAATGTGTTTTGGATTATGTTCATTCAGATGTTTGGGGTGCTTCCAAAACACCCTCATTAGGTGGAAAACACTATTTTGTAACCTTTGTTGATGACTTATTCCGAAGACTATGGGTGTATACGATGCAAACAAAAGATGAAGTATTAGGAATTTTTCTCAAATGGAAGGCGCTGATAGAAACTCAAAGTGGCAGAAAGATCAAGTGTCTTCGCACAGACAATGGTGGAATACAAAAATGATCTTTTTCAAAAAAATTGTGAGGAAAATGGCATCGTCAGACACTTAACCGTCAGAAATACACCTCAACAGAATGGAGTGGCAGACCGCATGAACCGAACTTTGCTGGAGAAGGTTCGGTGTATGTTGTCCAAAGCTGGCTTGGGCAAAGAATTTTGGGCTGAGGCAATAACATATGCATGCCACCTCATTAATCGTCTACCATTTGCTGCTATATTGGTGGGAAGACATTAAAAAAATGGTATGGAAAACCTATTGAAGATTATGGTTCTTTATATGTATTTGGCTCAATTGCATATTATCATGTAAGAGAGTCAAAATTGGACCCAAGAGCAAAGAAAGCTTTATTTATGGGGATTACTTCTGGAGTCAAAGGATACCGTTTATGGTGTCCAGAGACAAGAAAAATTATTTTCAGCAGGGATGTTACCTTTGATGAATCTGCCTTGACAAATAAGGTAACAGTTGAAGAAGTCAAACAAACTGATGGTGCTTCAAAGCAGGTGGAGTTTGAGGGAAAGATAATTTTCCCAACACATGGATCAAATGAGGAAACAACAGAAGTTTTTCCTCTAGAAGAAGAGCCAGTCGAAGGGGAGGTTCCATCTCAAGAACCTCAACCACAACTTAAATCAATAGCAACCAGCAAGCCAAAAAGGACAATAAGAAAACCTGCTCAGCTCATAGATGTGGTGTCTTGTACGGACTCAATTGCAGCGGATGCCATTCCTACCACTTATAAAGATGCAATCCAAAGTTCAGAAGAAGATAAGTGAAGGTTTGCCATGGATGAAGAAATGCAGTCCCTTCATCAGAATCATACATGGAAATTGGCCAATCTCCCGGATGGCAAGAAAGCAATTGGGTGCATATGGGTATTTGCAAAGAAAGAAGGATTTCCTAACCAAGAAGATATTCGCTACAAAGCAAGATTGGTGGCCAAAGGATACGCTCAAAAGGAGGGAATTGACTATAATGAGGTATTTTCTCCAGTTGTGAAACACTCCACCATTAGAGTTTTGTTGGCTTTGGTAGCACAGTTGAATTTGGAACTAGTTCAGTTGGATGTAAAAACTGCATTTTTACATGGTGACTTGGAAGAGGAAATCTACATGACTCAGCCAGAAGGATTCAAAGTTGATGGAAAAGAAAATATGGTGTGCAAACTTGAAAAATCGTTGTATGGATTAAAACAATCTTCTAGACAATGGTACAAACGATTTGACAAGTTTATGTTGCAACAAAGGTACATAAGAAGCAAATACGATCATTGTGTGTATTTGCGCAAGCTTGAAAACGATTCCTTTATATATCTTCTCCTATATATTGATGATATGTTGATAGCTTCTAAATGTCAAGAGGAAATTGAGAAGTTAAAGATTCAACTAAAAAAGGAGTTTGAGATGAATGATTTGGGTGAGGCAAAGAGGATTCTTGGCATGGAGATAAAAAGAGATCGACATTCAAATAAGCTTTTTTTATCTCAGAAAGAATATTTGAAGAGAGTACTAAATCGATTTGGCTTGAATGAGAAAACGAAGTCGGTTAGCACTCCGCTTGCTCCTCATTTTAAGCTTAGTGATGCTATGTCGCCAAAGAATGAAGTTGCACGAGAATATATGTCAAGAGTACCATATGCGAATGTTGTTGGTACCTTGATGTATGCAATGGTTTGCACAAGGCCAGATATTTCACACGTTGTTGGAGTTGTAAGCAGGTACATGCATAATCCTGAAAAGGATCATTGACAGGCTGTAAAATGGATTCTACGGTATATTCATAATACTGTAGATATTGGCTTGGTTTATGAGCATAAAGATAGTCAATATCTTGTTGAATATTGTGACTCAGATTATGCAGGTGATTTGGACAAACGAAGATCAACTACTGGTTATGTTTTCACTATTGCAAACGCACCAGTTAGTTGGAAGTCTACTTTGCAGTCAACATTTGCTTTGTCTACCACTAAGGCAGAGTATATGGCAATTACAGAGGCTACGAAGGAGGCAATTGGGCTTCAAGGATTGCTTAGAGAGCTTGGTATTAGACAAGAAGGAATCACAATATTTTGTGATAGTCAAAGTGCTATTCAATTAGCAAAGAACCAAGTTTATCATGCAAGGATGAAGCACATTGATGTCCAATATCATTTCATACGAGACATCATAGAAGAAGGTGGAGTCACAGTGCAGAAAATTCATACTACGGATAATCATGCCGATATGCTGACAAAGGTGGTGACTGCGGTCAAGTTTCAACATTGTTTAAACTTGATCAACATTGTTGAACATTGAAGATTGAGGTTGAAGACACAATCAAAAGTTGTTGAGAGAAAGTTGAAAATGGAGAATCTTGCCAAGGTGGAGATTTGTTAAATTTGACAAGATTCAAAGATGAATTAATGTGAAGATTTGGTAGTTAGGAAGATAATTATTCATTGGTACAAAAGTCAAGATAACATCTTTTGTAGGTGAAATTTAGGTGAACCATAAAATGTTTTCACAAGGTAAATCTTGACATTTTGACACATTGTGATGTCATGGATGACATCAATAGGAAGAATTCACTCCTATAAATAGGTAGTTCCTAATTCATTTGTAACACACCTCTCACATGCCTTCTCATCTTCAAAGGCATTTGATCTTCTTTCTCTCTTGTAGTATTTTCACTTGTACTCTTTTGGAGTGAAATAAATATTAGTTGGTTGTGTCCGAGGAGTAGGCAAAATAAAACAAAAGTTTGCCGAACCTCGTTAATTCCTGGTGTTCTTTTTATTGTTGTCTCATCTACTATTTATTAGCTACCTTTAGATATAGCAGTTGTGATTTCATCACTCTCTATATATTCGGCTTCCGCAACATTATCAAGCTGAGGTTGATTTGTTAGTATAAGTAGCAGATGTTATATTCCATCTGCTACTTATATTAAAAACTTCCCAACCCTCCGAAATGACCCTTTATGCATCTTTTCAACATTATGTTGTAAGATACCAGTGAAAACTTGTTTGATCAATTACCCTATGCTAATACGGAATAAACAAATGAAGTAAATGTCAGTAGTTCCTTTGGTTCTGTTTTTCCCTTTTAATTGTTTATGTTTCCATTTTTTAAACCGTTTTCTACAAATTGCAGCTACAATAGATGAAGCTAATAATAGAGCACGTAACAAGATACATAACCGCTGTTTCTGAAGGGCAAGCATATTCAAAAAAGTTATTCTGAATTAGCACATTGCAGGAATTCGAAGATGTCGAGCCTAAACAACTTTGAGCAAAGATGCTCCATTTTGTACTAACTTGTCTATCTTTGTCATATACTAATACGAACTTAATAGAGTTTATTAATGCATTCAAGAAGCTATTTATTCCTTAAATCTTTCCTCGTTGGTGATCTTTAATGCATTCAGAACAGGGAAACTACATTCGTTGTTCTGTTATTCTCTTCAGTTCATGTGAATTTACTATTCTAGTTTCATTTTAAGGCCTCAAAGTACGTATGTAGTGTGTCAAAAACAGAAGTTAAGTTGCATATATTTTTTTTCTTAGACTAGTAATTTCTGTGACGTGTGCGTCTTTTCTTAATTAGGAGGAGATAGAACCATAAAGCATTCTTTTAATGAAAAAATCCTTTGATGATTCAGTCATTGTCTATCTTTTCAATATTCTGTTCAAATTAAAACAGAGCAGGATCATGAGTGTACGACTTAACAGTCGGCTATATCATTGACTGCTTGTTAGGAAGAACCATGGACATGATGATGTGAGGTTCATTGTTTTTAAATATGAACAAAAGAGAATTGACCTCTCTGGATCAATAATGTCCTTAATCTACCAAGGACCATGCATTTTGTTGTTGATCAAGTTAACCATCAGTTAGGAGTTACTATATATACCGATGATACAGTTAAGACCCTTGAGCATACGTAACTTCAAAGTTACTATTCATATGATGACACGAGTCATGGTTGCTATACATCCACTTTCGTTAAGGAGAAACTGTAACTAGTACTTTTGGTCCAAATACTACAAACAAGAGCATGTAGTAGGGATACTGTTATGAATTATTTCAAACATAAAAAAAGATCTTTTCACTTCACCTGGTGTTATGGCAGAGTTATGTGCTTAACCAGTGAAACCTTACTGGCAAGTGTTTTCAGTGGACATTGTGCATTCTGATTGATGTTTCTGTACAACTGTTAAGAAATTCAAACCTCGAGCTCGAGAACGTAGTTTTACGGCTCCTACAAATACATTGGTGCACTCAATACAGGTGTGATAACAGGAAGTATAAATTACATAACAATCTATCCCTAATAAGTTTCTAATTACATTAATCCCTTAAAAATTTAAAAAATTGGATACAATAATTGAAGCTCGGATACATTAATATGTAGCTCAGATACATTAAATACTGTCTCTGATACATTAATATGCAGCTCAGATACATTAAAAACTAGCTCGGATACACAATATGTAGCTCGGATACATTAACTACTGGCTCGGATACATTAATATGTAGCTCAGATACATTAAAAACTAGCTCGGATACATAATAGTAGCTCAGATACATTAAATACTGGCTCGGATACATTAATATGCAGCTCATATACATTAAAGAAATAAGGGATTTTGGAGATTTTTAAAAGTAATAGGGGATAATGGAAATAAGTGAAACAAAATGTGTGTATTTCTGTAATTTGTCCTAACAGGAATCCAATGGCTCTGCAAACACATAATTTACTCCCTGAAATCTATATTATTGAATGACCAATTTAACCCTATTGCTTCCAGGTAAAAGTAGATAATAGATACTCCATCGGTTCCTTGTTAGTTGTCATGTATATTAAGAAAATACTTGTTCAAAAAGAGTTGTCAATTTAAACAATTTATCACCCCAAGTTATGATGAGTGTAAGTCCTAAGTACAGCTTTAGAGCTTGTAGTCTTTGCTATTTATTTAATGAGTCTGTTGTTTTTCGATTGAAGATTCTGTCAATGGATGGATTTGTCTTGTCAGTTGGGATACAAAAATTGTCTATGGAATCCATCAATTAGAAAGTACAAGAAATTGTCTTATCCTAAAATTACCTTGGGCGAGTATATGGTTTTAGATATGATGTTTATAAGGTAGTGGTTATGACTTTTATGTTAATTTTGGTATCAGAGTAAGAAGTTTTTGGGAAGTAACAATTTAATGAGAAGACCTCTACGTAGTACTCAGATACATTTAGAAACAAAAAGAAAGTTGGAAAGCTTATACTTAGAATATAAGAGACTAAATAGTACTAAAGAAGACAATATAAGGATAGATCATCTAATAGAAATAATATCTAGACTAGAATATAAATTCATTACACAGTTAAAATTGAGACAGAGATAATATATGAAAAAACATCCTTTTGCTAACCAACTACGACTAAGATATTGGTATTTATACAGAGAAATACAGATAAAATCAGAGTGGTTAAAATTAAAACAAGCATTAAGCTTATATTTAAAAGTATTAGAGGACAAACTCCTTTCATGAACGACTTATGCCAAGATCCATCATACGCTAAAGCCTTAAAATTTACAACAAGCATCCAACCAAATCCACAAGGACTGTCTGATCACCAACCTGCAAGTAAATCAGATAAAGTAATTATTAAACAAAATAACACTATAATAGCACTACTGTTAGAATTAAATAAAAAATTAGATGAAATAATTAAAGAAAAAGAGATTATAAAAGAACAACCTAAGAACTCTGAAATAGAAGAATTAATAACCCAATTAAAAAATATTGAAATCACTCCACTTAAAGAGAGACCAACGGTATTTAGAAAATCTCAAAAATGAACTTTCTTTCAGGTAGAAGAACAACAGTCGAAGAAAGACCACGAGTAAGTTTTTCTGATAATCGAATAGGAAATAGCCTTATATCAAGAATATTGACACGAAATAAACAAGAAGATAAACAAATCCAGGAGTTAAACCAAGTAATAGATATAGATAAAGACTTAAAAATATTCCAACATAATCAGTTGAACCTACTTAATCCAAAGATATTATACGATACAGGATATTTTGCGAGGAATAATCAGCTATATAGACATTATAGAGAAGAACAAATTTCGGCCATAGGAAAAGAAATAGCTACTATGAATCTGGTAAACCCAGAATCCCTACGAGGAATAATACATAACAGACTGACATTAATGCACATGGGTTTAATAGTAGTAGGATTAAAAGGATTAACCAGAAAGAATCTAGGAAATAAAGTATTAATAGTAATATACGATGATAAGTGGTCTGATTTAAAGAAATCCATTATAGGATTAACAGAAGTAGATATGACCATTAATGGAGGAATATTTTATATTAGTCCGGATTTTATGATTAATTTAGAAGAATTCGGAAAGCATATAAAAATAGGAATACAGACTAAAGGCTACGAAGAAATGAGTAGCGGAAATAATCTACTTATGTGTATAGGTTACTAAAAGTAGAAGATGTAGTGGAAGTAATGGGAAACAAAGGCATAAAGTTAATAGAACCAATAAAAATAAATTCGGAAGAATATGCAGGATTAGAATGGAACCTAGAACAATTTAATAAAAAGAAAGTACTCACACCAGAATCACATCTAATGTATACCAATACAAAAGGAGAAACATCTATAAGATTCATGAACTATAATTACTCTAATCAGACGAACTTAGAAGAAGAATTAGAATTAGAAGAAGAAAAGGAATTATTGAACGTAGAAATAATACAAGAAGGATATGAAGTAGATGAAGCCTTGCAAGAAGCTGAAAAAAGATATAATGAGAATAACAATATAACCTTTAAATGTAAAGGATGTAAGATAGGAAATATGGGTATATTAGAGGTAGAAAAACATTTTAAAACATGCAAATTCAGAACAGATAATCTAGGATATAGAGAAGAGTATAATAACCAAGAAAAATTAGAAAGCCTTGAAAAGATAATAGAAAATATATATGATAGCGAAGATGAAATAGAAAGAAATTCTATAATAAGTCAAAGAGAACTTATGGAATCCACTAGTTCAAGTGCTAGTCCATTCCAACGAACTTCCCAACCACATACGATAGACACAAGTATAGGAAATGTACCAAGACGAAGAGTATTTAGGGTAAATCCAGACACATTAACTGAAAATGTAAGACCAATGGGTAGAAGGATGCCTATAGAAGAACCTATTAGGTTACAAGAAAGGGGAAGAAAAGGAAAAATATTAAACATAGCGGCACATGATCCTCAAATGTGGAATGTCGTAATAGACTTATGGAAAGGATTAGTAGTCGCAGACTATATAAAAACATACCAAGATGCAGATGCAGAAACAATGTATAAATACATGGAAACCTTTCTAGGAGAATCTGCAAAAGCCTTATGGGAAGCATATAAATCTAACTTCCCACAAGAATTCCAAGCATTAGTAAATATGGGAGCAAACCCATATAATTTTACAAATAAAATACATAGTCTAATTACAGAGGAAGACCCAAATAGTGGTTTAGTAGTACTACAAAGAAATGCTTTAAAAAACTAGAACATTTAAGCATTACAAGTTGGTTCCACATAAAAAACTTCCTAAAAAATTATTATTATTACTACACAATTAGTGGAAATTCTTTTGATGAAGAATTAGGGAAGAAGTTATTTAATAAATTACCAGGAGCTTTAGGTAGAGAAATAGAAGAAAGATGGTATAAAAGAGACGGAGTAATACAAAACCTCAATGGTAAATGGTCTATAAGACACAAAGTACAACATATAATGGAAATATTAATAGAAAAATGTACAAATATACAAATACAAAAACAACTAAAGCAGAATGAAATGGATTTCTGTAAAAATGTTATATATACAACCCAAAGTTATGATAAAGAACCAAGTAAGTCAAAGAAAAGATACAAGAAGCGTAGACCCTACTATAATCAGCAATATAATAATAATAATAATAATAATAATAATAATAAAGATACTATTTAAGAAGATCTTCAGCCAAGAAGCCATATCTAAATAAAGATAGACATGTTAGAAAATATAGAAACGATAGGAACTATAAAAATAAGCTAGAATGTTTCACATGTGGAAGTATAGAACATTTAGCAAATGTGTGTCCTAAAAGAAATAACAGTAGAACTAGAAACTCGCAATTAATAGAAGATTTTCAAGAGACTTTGACTAATGTTGATGACTATATGTCAGATAATGAAAGTATATATTCAATAGTAAGTGTAGAGATAGAAGAAACAACACGGTCTGATGAGTCAGATTTAGCTAGTGAAGAACTAATAAATGAAATAGGATTAGAGTTAAAAAATATAGACTTAGAAGAATTACAAATAAGTACAATGATGAATATTTCACAAGAATGTACTCATGAGTTTGAAAGAAATAAAGGAATAGATAGTAACCAATGTATTCTATGTAGATGGTATCCAAGCAGAGAAAAAAGGGCAAAATATAAGTTTTGCTATGCAGAAGGATGTATCACGTGCATAGAAAATGTATTAAAAATAAAAGTAAAGGAAGGGCGTGAAAATAAAGATATAAATAATGATACAATAAACTTACGACTAATAACATTAGAAAGTAGAATGAATGAATTAGAACAAAAGGTAATGTTGTTAGGGAAAGAAAAACAAAAACTTGAAGAAAATGTGACAGAATCGGTACAAAGAACAGAAGAATGGGGGATGTGCAAAGCATCTGTCCAAGAAGCAGAATTAATGAATATAGAAACTATGGTAAATCATTATGAGAATTTAATATCTAATGAAGATAAAAAATTCACTACTATTAAAGTACTAGCTAGACTTAGAATACAGGATATTGTGTTAGAAACCTTAGCATTGGTAGATACAGGATGTATAGGTAGTATAATAAACAAAAAGATCTTACCACAAAACTTAATAAGAACTTTAGACAAGCCAATTGCAGCAATGCAAATGGATGGAACATATAATACATACCAACATTATATAGGAAGGACGCAGGTAAGTTTTGTTAATACATGTAATGAATTTTATAAACCAATGTACACACTTGATAGAATATGGGTACGAGACCTTAACATAAATGTAGATTTTGTATTAGGATTAAAATTTATGATACAAAATAATGGAGGAACGTTGATTACATGAGATGGGGTAATATTCTTTAAACATCTGACTTATACACCAGTACAAACTATTAAATTTGAAACAAAAGGAAGACAAGCTGGTATATCTACAAATACTTCTGAAAATGATAGCTTACAAACATGTTGTAAAGACTGCAAAGATAAAAGCCAATGTTGTCAAAACTTAGGACATAAGGAACAATACGAGGAAGAAGAAGAATATGATATAAGAGAAAAAGATTATACTCTAATAGAAGTAGAAAATGAATTCTATAATTATCAAACAGGAATCGATAGGCTAGGTACTATTAGAAGTCCTAAAGACTTGGACAATATAGTAAAAATATTAGACGAAATGGAAATAATAGGAGAGAAACCTTTAAAATATTGGGAAAATAATAAGGTAGTATGTAAATTAAATATCATAAACCCTGAGTACATAATAAAAATAGTTGCTATTGAAGCAACTAGTCAAGACTTAGAGAATTTTGGTGTACAGATAAAAGAATTACTAAGCTTAGGAGTAATAAGAAGGTCTACGTCAAAACATAGATCAACAACATTCATGGTTAGAAATCATTGTGAGATAGTGTGAGGTAAAGCAAGAATGGTAATTAATTACAAAAGGCTTAATGATAATACAAGAACAGATGCATATAAATTACCGGATAAAAATGAATTAATCAATCGAATCCAAGGAAAAATGGTATTTAGTAAATTCGATTGTAAGTTCGGATATTGGCAGGTAAAAATGCATGAAGAAAGCATAGAATGGACAACATTCACTTGTCCTGAAGGACATTTTGAATGGTTAGCTATGTCATTCAGGCTAAAGACTGCCCCGCCAATATTTCAAAGAAAAATGGATACTATATTTGGAGACTATAAAAGGTTTGTCTTAGTATATGTAGATGATATCTTAGTATTTAGTAAAGACATCAAAGATCATTTAGGACATCTACAAACAGTGTTTCGATTATTTGTGAAAAATGGAATAATAGTAAGTAAAAAGAAAATGGAATTATGCAAAAACCATATAATTTTTTTAGGAGTAACACTAGGAAAAGGAAAAATTAAATTACAACCACATATATCAACAAAAGTATTAGATATGCCTGATAAATTAGATAATACAAAAGATTTACAAAAATTCCTAAGATTAGTAAATTATGCTAGAAACTTTATTAAGGACTTAGGAAGACTAGCAGGACCATTATACTCAAAAACAGGTAGCAAAGGGCAAAAATATTTCAACATGGAAGACATTAAATTAGTACAACAAATTAAAGAAAAAGTCAAAAATATTCCAGAACTAAGTATACCACTAGAAACAGATTATCTAATAATTGAAACAGATGGCAGTTTCCAAGGATGGGGAGCTGTATTAAAAGCTAGACCAAATAAATACAGTGATAAGACAGAAGAAAAGATTTGTGCTTATGAAAATGGTAAATATAAAGAGAAAGGAAATATGAGCAATATAGATGCAAAAGTTTTAGCAATAATATATGGCCTCAATAGTTTTAAGTTATATGTTTTAAATAAAAATGAAATATTAGTACGGACTGACTGCGAAGCCATAGTTAAATTTCATCAAAAGATCAACCAGAAGGCTAGTAGCAAGAGACGATGGCTAAACTTTATGGATACTATATCTATTTATCCAAATGTTATCTTTGAATATATAAAAGGAAAGGATAACAGTCTAGCAGATCAGTTAAGTAGATTAAATATAAAAATAACTTAATTATACATTTGTTTTCAGCATGAGACCAACAGGCTCAATAGACAAATGCAAAGGAGTAGCCTCAGCATCAGACACATACGCTCAGACTCTATTAAGTAATATGAAGTTTAGACCTCAGACAACATCAATAGAAATGATGGACCGTATGTACTTCGGTAAACATAATTTAATATGTTACCCAAATTCAAATTTATATTTTAGAGAACTACCAGAGTGTGTGTTAGATAAACCTCAGAAATGTTTAGCAGACAATTTATGGATGACATATAATAAGAAAGATAGTAAATATTTTATAGCCTCATTAAATGCATTATGTCAATATTTTACCGACAAAAGTAGAGAGAACAAATTTAAATATTATGTGGTAATACATGGTAAAACTAATGGTATTTTTCAAACTTGGATAGAAGTATTAGACTCTATAAACAGACTTAAAACTCCTCTTTTAAAAGGTTTTAATGATTTCACTGAAGCGTTAGATTATGGAAGAAGGATACTTAGTCCAAATTACTATATCTCTCCAGCCCTCAGACAAAATCCACAAAAGACCCCGCAATACAATATCCAAAAAGACACAGATAAAATAATCTTCTGCGACCACTGTTCTTCAATGACCGAAGCCTTCAAGAGATTAAATGCAAAGGTAGAAGCTTTACTCCAAGAAAATGCTAAATTAATGGAGCAGATAAAGTTATTCAAAGGCAAAGACTCCATTCAGAAGATTCACACCAATACACAGACTTCAGAACCAAGTTTTCCATCTCAAGATAAAATGGATGAGCAGGGTTTGCATTCCCCAACGAATGCAAAAAGATCCACTGTATCGGATAATAAAGATGCAGCTAGTCCGGTTCAAACGGTAGCCAGTAAAGACACCTCAAACCTGTTTATGGCTGTCACTTTGCCAAAAAGTGAAGATGAAGGTTCTTCATCAAGACGAAGGTTACCCAGATCATTTACTCAGGTAGAGACAATAACAAAGAAAACTATGCTCCATAAAAAGAAAAAAAATGATAAAATAGAGAGCATAATAAAAAAGACTTTGGAAAAGTTTTTCCAACAAGGACAGGATAAACATGTAATTACTACAAAAAATCCAGATCCAAGTAGAGACTGACTGGTACCAGATACAGAACGTATAAATACAGAACGAGACAAAACTAATACAAGCTCAAGGAGAGACACTTCTAGTAATAATATAACCAGATCCCTAAGTTCTGGAGAAGAAGACTATGGAGAACATTCATATTATCAAGATGCTCAAGATCCTAATGAAGATGATGATTCAGGAATGAGTTTTGATTCCATAGCTCTGCACAACCTTGATACCTGAAGACGAACAAGACAAAACAAGGCAAAGACAATAAACTAAAGCAGGAATAAAAGTGTGCCATGTGGGTATGCCCATATTTGTCGTGTGAGTGCTTACTTTATCACTATCCTCTAGAGAGGAAAAAACTGATAAGCACGCGTCAAAGTCTGTGTCAATAAGTGTCAATAAGTGATAATGATGCATGTGACGATGGGGCCCAAATGTGTACCTGGCATGTATTATTTGATCTTATCTTCAAAAGCGTCGGCCAAGTTTAGGCCACTACTTTTTATCCCACTATCTTAGTGCGTCGGCCACGTTTGGCCATTAGTAATTTTCCACGTTTGGCCACTAGTATTTCTCAACCTCTATAAAAAGACACTACTCCACACTAAAGGAAAATAAGAAAGAAAAACCAAAGAAAGAAAAAACACACAACATATTCCCATTGCCAATGTTCCGCAAAATCCTTTCCACTACCCAATCCAAATATCTCTAAAAAACCCTCTTGTAATATTTAGTGTGTAAAAGGTTTGTTTTTAAGTGTGTAAGAGTCTGTCGGGGTTCCCAAAAGGGAAAAACCTCTCCGGCTAAATCATGTAAGTCTCTTATGTTTTCCTGTATTTTTCCCTAAAAATAATTATGTAAATTATGTTTGTATTCAAGTTATGTTAATATGTTTTTATTTAAGTTATGAAATACCCTTAGTATATGGTTAGGCTTTTAACTTCTTGATAACAACGATGGATTAACCTGTAAATTCCTAGGATGTTTTAAAGGCCTTAAAAAGTCCACAAAAATCTCAGGAAGTCTTGTTGGCCATCTCCGAGGTGGGGTTAAAGAAGAAGTTATTAAGAATACAGGTTAAAAAAAAGAGATAAACGGGGTGGTAACTAAATAAATAAATAAGACACCGAGTGGGAGGGAGTACTAAGTAGGATTTACAAAAATCTCAATTTCTTCTTCTTCTTCTTCTTCTTCTTCTTCTTCGACATGAATAACTATAAAATAAATTAATTTCTCATATTCGATATGAAATATGGATNATGTGACGATGGGGCCCAAATGTGTACCTGGCATGTATTATTTGATCTTATCTTCAAAAGCGTCGGCCAAGTTTAGGCCACTACTTTTTATCCCACTATCTTAGTGCGTCGGCCACGTTTGGCCATTAGTAATTTTCCACGTTTGGCCACTAGTATTTCTCAACCTCTATAAAAAGACACTACTCCACACTAAAGGAAAATAAGAAAGAAAAAACACACAACATATTCCCCTTGCCAATGTTCCCTAAAATCCTTTCCACTACCCAATCCAAATATCTCTAAAAAACCCTCTTGTAATATTTAGTGTGTAAAAGGTTTGTTTTTAAGTGTGTAAGAGTCTGTCGGGGTTCCCAAAAGGGAAAAACCTCTCCGGCTAAATCATGTAAGTCTCTTATGTTTTCCTGTATTTTTCCCTAAAAATAATTATGTAAATTATGTTTGTATTCAAGTTATGTTAATATGTTTTTATTTAAGTTATGAACTACCCTTAGTATATGGTTAGGCTTTTAACTTCTTGATAACAACGATGGATTAACCTGTAAATTCCTAGGATGTTTTAAAGGCCTTAAAAAGTCCGCAAAAATCTCAGGAAGTCTTGTTGGCCATCTCCGGGGTGGGGTTAAAGAAGAAGTTATTAAGACTACAGGTTAAAAAAAAAAGAGATGAACGGGGTGGCAACTAAATAAATAAAATAAAAAAAGGGAAAAAACAGGTTAAACTCTTGAGATAAACATGATAAGACACTGAGTGAGAGGGAGTACTGAGTAGGATTTACAAAAATCTGAATTTCTGCTCTCCTGCTATTTAATTTACAAAAATCTGAATTGCTGCTTTTCTGCAATTTCTGTTAATTTTCCTGCTATTTAATTGTGACTTTTATGAAACATTGTGACTTTCATGAAGAGTTATGACTTTTATGAAAAGTTGTGACTTTTATGAAAGGTTATGACTTTTATGAAAAGTTGTGACTTTCATGAAAAGTTATGACTTTTATGAAAGGTTGTGACCTTTCCGAAGGGTTATAACTTTTCCAAAGAGTTGTGACATTTCTGATGAGACACAATAAGTATTTGTTCATACTACATTTTGTTGTTTATAAATAGAGGGATTTCCTCTCATTTTCAAACAACAAAAAATATGATTTTCTTCTTCTTCTTCTGCACATAGACATGAATAACTATAAAATAAATTAATTTCTCATATTCGATATGAAATATGGATAGATTCTCAAGTTTACTACAAGTTGTAAATATTTTTCTTGAAGTAGTAAATGTGTTTCTCGACACTGCGATTGGAATAGAAGTGTAGTTTCAAATTGAACTCCATCAGCCCGTTATGTTGATTATTAAAAAACACTCAAACAAACTGAATAGTTTTGTGTAATATTTTTCCCTTTCAAGTATATATAATAAGTTCAATTGTTGTCCAATATGGTACATTCTCCCTTTAATTTTTCATTTTAATAATTAATTATGATACATTTAAATGAGAAATTTTAAAATGATATATATGTAAAGCAAAAGGTAGTGTTGAACTTTTTACACGTTAGAATTAGAATATTTGTTCACTTTTTTAAGCCTTTTAAAATTTATTTATCCTTTCACCAACGATTATTCATTTATTAGAAAATTTATTATCTCAGGTTGATATTCATTTGATTCCTCAAAAAATATCAAATAGTAACACTTCCCGGAAGAAAAAGGATAAATTATAAAATCAAATTAAAGAAGATTGTTTGAAGGATAAATGATAAGATGTTATATTTTCCTTTACATTATTAATGTTCATTACTATGTAATCTTGTATGTAAGATAATATAGTGTTTTAGTTCTAATGGCGGATAGGTTAAAAGTATTATTTTATAAGTTCTCGCGCAAAGCGTGGGTAATTTTACTAGTATATATATAAGAGAACCTTAGGCCCGCCTACGTGGCACCACCACAAATCAGGATTCCCTTTTAATTTATTTATTTCCAAAACTATCCTTCCCTTTTCATGAAAAGTTGCGACTTTTACGAAGAGTTGCGACTTTTATGAAAAGTTGTGACTTTTATGAAAGATTGTGAACTTTCCGAAAGGTTGTAACTTTTTCAAAGAGTTGTGACCTTTCCGATAAGGCACAATAAGTATTTGTTCACACTACCCTTTGTTGTATATAAATAGAGGGATTTTTCTCTCATTTTAAAACAACGAAAATTCTGAACTTCTTCTTTTTCTTCTTCTGCACAATTAAATATTTATGTACTTTGCTCATGTTGAGTGGCTCACTAACAACGTTATTTTTGAATCAATACACTGGTGAATAGAATCGTTCTATCCAGTGATGATTTATTCCTTTAAACCTCGGGTACTAGAGGGGTTTAATTTCATTAAGGGGACATTGTGCACTCAGTGGGCTCGATTTTTTCCTTTCTATTTTCATTCTGTTGTTATAACACTTCCTGGAAGCAAAATGATAAATTATGAAATTATTAATGTTCGTGACTACGTAATCTTGTATGTAAGATAATATATTGTTTTAGTTTTAATGACTGATAGGTTATAAGTATTATTTTATAAATTCCGTGATATTAAATTCCCGCGCGAGGCGTGGATAATTTTACTAGTATAATCTATAGAGTGATTTGCAAAGAAATGTTGATAATTATCGATGTTTGGTGCCATAATAACAGTCAGGTAAGTTTGTGAATGGAAAACTTCATTGGACTACTAATAGGTAGAATATCCTTGTTTCATTTGGGCTACCAACCCGAGGAGATCAATTATCCTCTATACTAACCCAACATCTCAAAAACGATTCGTTAGGATCCATAACTACTATTTGTCCATTGGAATAGCACACCTTGTCCATATAGACAGGGGCAGATTTAGGCACATCTAAGGTGTGTCACGTGACACGGCTTTGTCGAATTTTTTTACCAAATATACCTATATTAAAAATAAAAAAAAACTAAAGGGTAAAAGACTTTACAGGACACTCCTTGCAACATAATGTGGCTATCTCAAATGGACACACCACATTCTTTGCACGACGTCACGGGTTCGATTCTCAAGGGGACGTTTTTTTTTCTCTGTTTTTTATTCACGTTTTCTGTTTGTTTTATTCACATTTTAATTTTTCTTCTCTTAAAATTATTAATTTTTTGTTTTAAATTCAAAACAATAGGTCCCTTCAGTGAAAACCTACCCACCCACTTAAATTCATTCAAAATCTAACAACTTTTTTTTATTTTTAGAATTAATATAAAACTCAAAATCTCCTTTATCAATTAGAGTTATAGTTAAAAAAAAAAAAAGTGTTGATTCCTTAAATCCTTGTATTAGTATACTTGTTCCGTTCTTGTTCATCAATCATTGTTATTTGCCTCTCGAATCTCCACATCAGGTTAGTATTTTTTTGCTATTCTATTTTTTTATTATTATGTGCTTGAATTTTTACTCTTATATGTTCATAATAATAATTTTATTTTTTACATTTTTTTTAAAGATGTTAATCATTTATTTGCAATGCAATCTCATGTTGAATAATGTTGTATAAAACTTTATTTAATATTATGAAGATGTGAATGGTTTAATTTAAAATTTTATACTATTATCTAATTAAAAGAGGCCTCAAATTTTTGGAGGCCTAAAATAAAATTTTCATTGATTTTCTTCTTGAGCCATTTTTGTCCTTTTAATGATGACATCGCTTAGAAAAAATTGTGCATACGCCACTGCATATAGACCCAAACACAAATAGGAACAAATATGACTTATTAGCCGAAAATCATTGAAAACCGACTGAGTGTATTAGTTATTTTTTTTCGATATTACCGGAAAGCATATGATAATACAAAGTTTTAAAGATTGGTGTATTATTTATTTTGGGAAACTTACATAAATATACTATAAGTAAAAAATATTTACCATTTATAGCAATACCATTTTTTTTTCACTTGATCACTTTTAATACATTTATAATACAGTTTTAATACATATTACTAAGAACAATTTATTATTCACATATAATACAAGTTTTATTGATGGATAATGCATTTATCACACATTTTAATACACTTATAATACAATGTGTCAACTTCTTACCAAACAAGCATAATATATTTTTAAAAACAGTTATAATACATATATATTGCATACTTAATTCACTTTTAATACATATTGCAAATTTAACATAGTATTGTTATGTATTGCTATAAATGGTAATAAATAAAAAATATCGCTAAAATCAGTAATTATTTATTAAAAAGCACCATCCAAGTAATTTTTTCCTATTTGGGGATAAAGAGAAGTCTAAGAATTACGAAATATTGTGCGCTACACCTTTATTTAGACACATTTATTTTGAATTATTAACTGTTTTATATAATTTCTAATTATGTAAATTTTATTTCAAAATAATTAAAAATTTTATGGGAAACATTAATTAGTTTGACTCTTATTAGGAATTAACGGAAATAAATTGATAAAAGGAGTTGTATACGAATAGGGTTTTAGTACAGAGAGATTCATATAAGTAAAATCAATTCTCAATTTTCATCAACAACCATGGAAAATTCAATTCCTGTTCTGCCAGAAGAACTTGTTACCGAAATCCTTTCGAGGCTTCCGGTAAAATCCCTCTTGAAATTCGCGTGTGTTTCAAAATCTTGGCTTGCTTTGATTTCTAGCCCTGAATTTGTCAAAACTCATCTCAGCTTAAATGCTAATAACAACGAATACACCCGCCATAAGGTTATGATGTTTGAACGTACTGCCTACACTTTTCGAGATTGTAGTGTTAGCTCTTTATTTAATAACTCATCGATCAGGGCAAACAACTTGGATTATCCCAGGCAAGTTCCATGTTGTTTTTATATGGTAGGTTCTGTGAATGGATTGATTTGTCTTGTTAGTCAGCTGAAGGAATTCTTTCTATGGAATCCATCAATTAGAAAGTATAAGAAGTTGTCTGATCGTAAAACTAAAACTAATTTCGTGTATTCCGTATATGGTTTTGGATATGATGAGTTCCATGATGATTATAAGGTAGTCGTTATTTTTATCATTGGCAGAGATGACTTTTCACTTCAAATTGAGGTAAAAGAATATAGTCTAAAAAGCGATTCTTGGAGAA
>NC_064288.1:3258031-3291166 GCF_019186545.1 Solanum stenotomum | reverse complement strand
TTTTTAGTTCAAAAATGCACGTGTAAAGTGTTTAATTAGTTGGCAGCCATTGAGTGGCTCACTAATACACGTGGCAACGTTTGCATTTCACGCTCTTGGCTCCAAAAATCGCGTGTTTATTTATTAAAAGGTTGGATAGTTAAAGTGCTTGTTTGTGCACTATGAAAGTTGGAGGTCAAAGTTAAAATTTGAAGCCAAGTTTAAGGTCCAATATATGTATTATGCCTTTAATTTACTATACTTTTGTGAAGTGAAACCTAGCCAACAAGCTGAAACCTATGTTGTTCAGACTCTTTAAAAATGTCATCGCACAAATGTTGGATCTGTTGACACGGTGCATACAGTGATATTTTTGAAGTGTCCGAGCAATATAAACAAACTATCAAGAGGCTTGGAACCGTGAAGATTTCAGTCATTTGCCTCCAGTATGAACAAGTAAAGCAAATTCTAGCAATTATTTTTGCTCATCGTTTCAAAATTTTATGATTCTACAACAACAACATACTCAATGTAATTCTACAAGTGATATTTGGTGTGGTGATGCATACGCGGACTTTACCCTTACCTTGTGAAGGATGGAGAAATTTCACGAATAGCCGTTTTTAGAGCTGGTAAGAAAAAAAATTGTCCCCATTTATATTACAAAAAAACATTGAAAAATACTTGCTTTGTCCCTAATTACTTGTCCACTTTTGAATTGACACACCTATTAAGAAAACAATAATTGACATAGTGAGTTTACCATTTTACCTCTATTAATTATAAAGTGTGTGAATTAAAAACTAAGATTTTCAAGAAATTCTACCTTTTTCAAAATAATTAATTGATGGTATAATAGGTAAAAAAATTGTCCTTTCTTTATTTGTCAAAATGGACAAATAAAAAGGGAAAATTGGACAAATAATTAGAGACAGAGAGAGTAAATATTTTCAACACAAATAAAATTTGGACAAATATTGTGCACTTTGAAAAAGCACAAAAGCATAATGAGTTGTAGACAAAAGCATGATATTTATGTAGGGACGAGGACCATTATTTGCGGATAATATATCAAATAAAAAAAACCTTGCTTAGTTAATTAATCTTTTCACGGATAATATATATATAGTGATGGAGCCAAAATTCTACTAAGAGGTGTCAAAATATAAAGAAGTAAAATCGCATAGAAGCCAAGGAGTGTAAATATGTAATATATATACATTAAAAATATTTTTATTTTAGCTACACTGTATTTTTCCAACGAAGGATTGTCGATCGACACCCCTCTACTACATGTGGCTACGCCACTATATATATATAGGGAGAAAAATCTAACTATACAATTTAAACACCCAAATTACTCCTATATGACAGTAATTTGACTTTTCATCGGCATAGCAATAAAATCTTTACAAAACAGAACAAAACTTTTAAAAAATAAAAATAAAAACAAAAAATACGAAAATATAATAAAGGAATTAAAAAATATATTTTTTTGTCCCTAAAAATCTCTCTTTTTTAATCTCCTTATAAAATATCTCCCCTCAATATTTTTACTACTTTATCTTTTTCCTCTTTTCTAATCTTCTTCTTGAAATATTGAATAAGCAGATTCTCTTTTTCTATCTCCACCCTTTTTCTGAATTTTTTTTCTCTTTCCTTTTTTCAGAAACAATTTTTTTTTTTTAAAAAAAGAAATTTGTTTTTGAAAAATATTTTAAATTTTAATAATTTCATTTTTTACGCTACCCCTATCCCTAGCCACACCCTCATCAATTTTTTTTAAAAAAATTATTTTTGAAAAATATTTCAAATTTTTAATTTTTTTTTTTATAAAAACAAAATATTTTTGAAAAATATTTCAGGATCGAAAGTGTGGATCATGTCTTGGGTCAAATCTTAGGGTCGGATTTTGAAATGGTCGCCGGGGTCGTGTCCTAGTTCGGGTGTTAGGGTCGGGACCTAGATCGATTATCGGGGTTAATTTTCGGGTCAAAAATTATTTTCTTAAAGAGTATTTTCTAGTCTCAAGCCAAAAAAATACAAGATTTTCTAGAAAATATTTTTCATTCACCAACCAAACATTAAAAAATATTTTTCAGATAATATTTTCTACTCACCAATCAAACATGAGAAAATAAATTAGAAATCCACTTGTTTTCCAAGAAATTAAACATTTTTTAGGATAATATTTTCCTTCATCCCAAACACACCCTTTGAAATAGATTGGAATCGTAAGAGAGTTTTTATTAGAAGCGTTGAGAGGATTTTAGTGATGAGCTCTGGTGGAAGGGTAGGGATTTTCGAGATTAAATCTTCCATTGGAAATGATGGAAATTGAGAGAATGGTTTGTGAGTTTTACTTGTGCATGGGAGAGGAGCCATTGCCAATGTGGAATTGTAGAAATCACATAAGTCCTTACAAAATTGAACTCTTAGAACTCTTATGCTTTTGTGCTTTTTCAATTGCACGATATTTGTCCAAATTTTATTTCTGTGTTGAAAATATCCATTTTTCTATGGGGCAATTTTTTTATTCACTAGTAGGGGTGTACATCGGTTGGTTCTGTTCAATTTTATGTATTATTGGTGAAGTTTATAACCAATAAGAAAATGTTAATAAAACTAATATATGACGTCTCCAACAAGTTGACACAACAAGACAATAACGTAACTTACAAATGTTCATAAAATAGAAACAATAATAACTAACATGAAAAGAATTATACAAGTGTAATACAAAGAGAAATTAAGAGGAATATGATTCTTACTTTAGGTTTTGATGGTTTGTATAATGTGAAGTTGTGAACTCAAAGTCATTGTAAAGTGTGAATTGAAGGCTAAACAGCAAAGGCATTAACTAGTAAGGTATTGAGATTATATTTAATATTTATGTACGGGAAAAACAGTAAATTGCTACAATCTTAATGAGTTACGGTTTATCCAATAACCCAATATAAAAAAACCAAAACCAAATCGATAACCAGATAATTTTTTTTTATAAAATCATTAAAAATCCGTTAACCAATAATAATAAATCAATAATACTTTTTTCGGTTCTATTTATCGGTTGGTTAGGTTTTTGTCCACCACTAATTACATAGGATTCACAAAATATGTCAAATGACAAGCAATAACTCTGTAGATGTAGAGAAGGACAACACTAAACAGACTACTGATTAGCAGTAGAAAAACACTGAAACAAGTTCAGAACAGAAACAGAAAGTTAGATATTAACTGTGGAAGTAGTCTCTTCCTATGAGAATTGGGCTTATTCTCAAATGCACTCATGAAACCGGGATAGCACAAGGCCATAATGTGCTGGGTCTAAAGCTCATGTCAACACCTTGATTATTATGTGTGAGCAGTGATATTTTATTTTCCTTAAGCAGTCATAGTTCAAGTCTGAGACCACTACGACTCTGAAGTAAAAATTACTGTTTTACTAAGTGAAGGTTCAATGCAGAGCATACCTTCATTATGCATAATAGTCTTCCTTTAGCTGATATACTCTCTTGTCTAATACTTAAAATGAGTGGGGGATTGTTGTGGCATTTTAATATTATTATACTTTGCTAAATGTCATTTGCTTTCTGCCTAATAACACATCATTAGGTGCATTACTACCGTTTGGCAGTTGATGACATTTGATGTCATCTTTATAATCATTTGGCTTAATTGCCATTACTTTGTTATAACGTTGCTGAGAACGTTGTAGTGGCTGTCCGTTTTGCGGTTTTTCTGGCAGAAGATGTAATGGTTCTCCATTATCTCATTCTTAACTCCTCCATTATTCTTGCAACCTATGTAACTCCTAAGCTCATTATTTTCACTATTTACTACACCATTTATCTTTGGGAAAATGCATAAGTACCCCCCCAGCCTATGCCCGAAATCCCAGAGACACACCTAACCTTTACTAAGGTCCTATTACCCCCCCGAACTTATTTTATATGTAATATTCTACCCCTTTTTGGACTACGTGGCACTATCTTGTGGGCCCAACGCATGTTGACAAAATTTTCAAGGATAGTGCCACGTAGGCCGAAAAGGGGTAGAATATTATAGATAAATTAAGTTCGGGGGGTAATAGGATCTTAGTAAAGGTTAGGTGTGTCTCTGGGATTTCAGGTATAGGCTGGGGGGTACTTATGCATTTTCCCTTTATCTTCCTATTCATTGCTAGGAAGACTTCTTCTAGTATAAATAGTGGTGGTCTTCATTTGGTTTGAAACACACAACACACAAGAAAAATATAGAGTGCATAAAGTTTGTCAAAAAGAGAGTTGAAGGGAGGTGTTATGAACCAAGTCCAACCCAATAGGAATACCAAGATCACACAAATAGTTGTTGGGCTGGCAAGACCTATTGGGATGAGAATAAGCAATTGGGCCAGACTATGTTTGGGATCCGGGTTGATAAATACGACTTGGGAGAGCAAATTGGACTTATGCAAATTGTTGAGAAAATATCCAAGTCCTCTCATCCCCTTTCTATGAGTTCTTCTTCTCATCCCTTTCTTGTACTTGTGTTCTTCCATTTCCATTTAGTTCTTAAATTCCTTTGTAATTTCAATTACGATTTAGTGAAATGGACTTGTTGGTTGTTTGAATTTGAATTGAGTGGTGTTTGTTATTGGGTTTGTTACAGGAGGTGTTCTTTTTTGTGGAGCTTTAATTTGGACTCAACTCTTGTCCAGAGTTGTTGAGTTATACTTTGTGAAGGTTGTTGTATCCTGGAGGGGACAAGTCAAAGAGGATTACTGGACCGGTGAAAACATTTGCTGCAGTGAGCTTGAATCTCCTTAAAGAGAACGAGATATCCGTGCCTCAGCCTGAAGAGATTTATGTTTCTTCATTTTATTTCAATTGTAATCTTGTAATTTTATTATCTTGTAATTTTTCACTAACACCTGCGAATAATCCAGGTGTTTTATCTCGGTAACAGACTCATTAAATAAAGAGGTAAGACTTTATAAAACATCAATCAAAATGTATTCACAGGTTAAGCACATACACCAGCTGCAGTGAAAAGATCCTTTTTTATGTTTAAAATGATTCACAACAGTATCCCTATTACATGCTCTTGTTGTAGGGATACTAGTTAAGGAGACTTATAGTTTCTCTTTAACAGAAGCGGATCTATAACAACCACTACTCGTGTCATCGTATATAGTAACTTTGAAGTTATGTATGCTCAAGTGTCTTAACTGTATCTAATTCTAAGACAAAACTATATGCAACTTAACTTCCCTTTTCGACACACCACATACGTACTTTGAGGCCTTAAAATGAAACTACAATAGTAAATTCACACGAACTGAAGAGAAAAACAGAATACCAAATGTATTGATATTTCAAATTTGAACATATTTGACAATCTAGCCTGAAAATCTAAATAACTTTTACAAATGAAACAGTGCATTTCGAGATTAAGTGACTGCATCACCAATCCAATAAAAAATAAAATTTGTCCCTCTTTCTAATGGTCAGCTTTCCACTTTCGAACTCTACCGGATGCCAGTTCTGATTTTCCCAATCAAATTTGTAGGTTGTTACTTCTTGTAATTTATTACAAGAAGGCTTGCTTTCATAACTCGAACTCTTCATATTAATTAAACAATCCATAAAACATGAAATCATTTTATTAGTTGTGAAAAGGATGACTTTTCTAGGATGGCAATTCCATTGCAAATTCGCATCCACAAAAATCTTAGGAATTTTCTCTCCTCTACACTCTAGTGATACCAAATTTGGAGCATTGATAATATCCAACATAGGATACCCTTCCCCAGCGGAAAAATAGTACAAGTGTTCAAGAGTCGGTGCTACAATTTTAACGTGTTGATTTGTAGATGTCCTAATAGTAACTGACTTGATCCTTTGAAGATTCAACAACTCAATCTTTTCCAACCCATGATAACGCTCAAGGACGAGACTGACAATCAAAGAACATCTATTAAGTATAGTCTGAAGCATGTTATCGTCTAAACTTATAGAAGAAAGAGAAAGCTTTCTCAATGAATTGTAGTTCGCCACACCACTACATAACGGAACAAGCTTCAAATCAAAACCCCTCAGAACCAATTCTCTTAAAGATTTGGCTGCCAAGATTGTGAAAATAGGTAAGGTGTATAATGTATACCGAGGAACTCTAAATACAATATCTTTTACACCGCTCTGAAGTGCAATGTGAAGCCACTTATCAAACAAAGGAAAAATTTCTTTGGAAAAACTAGTGTCAGATAATTCAAACTTTTCTATAGGTGTTTTTTCATCCCGATATCTCTCTATGATACTATCCACTTTTTATTTTGNCACCACTACATAACGGAACAAGCTTCAAATCAAAACCCCTCAGAACCAATTCTCTTAAAGATTTGGCTGCCAAGATTGTGAAAATAGGTAAGGTGTATAATGTATACCGAGGAACTCTAAATACAATATCTTTTACACCGCTCTGAAGTGCAATGTCAAGCCACTTATCAAACAAAGGAAAAATTTCTTCGGAAAAACTAGTGTCAGATAATTCAAACTTCTCTATAGGTATTTTTTCATCCCAATATCTCTCTATGATACTATCCACTTTTTTCATATTGTCATTAAAATAATCAAATTTGAATTCCAAATTGGGATGAGTCGACCAGGCTCGTAGCCATGTTTTGGAGAGAACGCTCATCTTGGTTGCTTCTTTAAAACTGAGAAAAGAGAGTATTTTGTGAATGAGACAATCAGACAATATGTCAGATGTGGCTCTCATTGTGATTAGTTGGTTGATCTCTCTGGAAAAAGTATTAGGGTTTGTCCTATTAGGTGATTCTTGAATTTATAGCTTATGCTTTCGTTAAAGCATAATTTTCCTTAAATTCTAGGGAAAGGTCTCCTATAAACCCTAAACTTTGTGATTTATAACTAATATACCCCTTGTTAAGAAAATAACTCATATATATATACCCTTTTCATAATCCATATATAAAACTCGTTTTATCCATTTATTTTGATACGCGAGATAAGGTGAGATATCCTTGGATTAAGTTTATACAACGTTTGATTGACGGTATAAATTTATTTTGGTCAAAGAAAATAGTACAAATTAGAAGTATAATATATGTATGCCTTCCAAAAGTGTTTTATTTTAAGTAGGAAACAGAAACGGACGGTTTTCTGCTCAATTAATCAAATATCAAGACTACACTTTTCGGTTACAAACAAGTATGGTATTAAAGAATCTTGGACGATGTTTGTGTTTGTATTTAAGGTGCCTTTTTAGTTTCAAATTTCTTATGTTTGGACAAAATTTCTTGTTGAAGGATGAGTCAATCAGATATCCAAAGTTTAATAAGTCAGTCTTGTTTCTGCCTAGTCAATTTGCCTTACTTTCTCCGGTTTTACAAAATGAACAAATCATAAACACAACAATATTCAGATGGACACATATAGTTGATATTTTCTCTTTGATCAGAGATAGGTTGCCTCTAAATCATTTGGTATCAGGCATTCATACAATCTTCAAATTCGTCTTTCATCAAATCATACAATCTTCTGATTACGGATTGCATCTTCTTGCAACATCTAGACTCACATCGTGTAGTTCAGACGGGCAAACTTCCTTTCAAAATACCTTTTTCTGCAACAATTTCCAACTCTTTTTAAGTGTGAGGAATGGACGGAAATAAGGATTGGTATGGTGCTTGACATAGTCACCCACTTTCTCAAGTTAGTTGTCACTTTCTCAAGTTGAGTTGTATAATAATGATTTCGTTATTATACAACAATTCCCCCATTCCAACAATTGGTATTACATCTAGCTCATTTGTCCCTCGAGTCAGAGACTGAATTATTTTGAGTGTGCTGATACAGAGAACTGCAGCTTCTATTTTATCTCTTAAAAGATACAAAATTCACAGATATCATAAGTCTAAAACAGAACATATGCAACTTAACTTCTCTTTTTTATACTCTGCTCTGTGTCGAAGATGTTTGATTCAGTAGAACTCATTGATTATATGTTACATTCACCATTTGCGCTAAATATTACTAAGTAACCCTCACTTACAAATTTTTTTGCTGAACGGAATAGACAAAGCCATATATATTTCTTTCAGTTCTGTTATCTCAAATTTGGTAGGCTACAGCTTCAACCTATTCTGGTGCTCTCAATTCTGATTTTAATTTTCAGCAACGAGAAGTATAAAGTAAAATGAAGACAAATGCACGACAAATGAAAAGGTGATTGTCTTTCTGAGACACCCATGGAATAGAATGTTAAGAAAGTTCGTTAAAAGAAAACCAATGTTGGCATCATCATGTAATTGTGGAACAAAAACTGGTGCAGCAACTTTTGAACATAAGTTCCCATAGACAGGGTCTCACTCAGAACTCTACTGTGAGCGGAATGTTTCAAAATGGGGACGGGAAATGGCCTCGAGGATAGGGGCACATATGACTTACCAAAACATCTGCTGAACGACATCTATAAGTGGTGCAGCAACTTTTGAACAAAACTGAAGTCTATTCAAACTGTTAAGCATACAAATACTGAAGTGTTACAGCTCTGCTTATATCTTAAAGCTGCATAAGCTGGTTCATGAACTCTTTTTAGAGAGACATGAAAAAAGATTAACTAAAGTGCAATTCTATACTCGTGTGAAATAAGAGTTTTCATAGCAATAGAATGAACTACATCACCACTATAATGTAAAGGAAACACCAAACATACTTACTGTCATTCTGTATATCAAAAATAGAATGAACAACATCACCACTATAACGTAAAATAAACATCAGAAACAGAAAAACAGAACACCAATTTGCACATAAAAATAGAATGAACTACATCACCACTCTAACATAAAATAAAATTTCTCCCCCTCCTTAAGGATCCTTGTTGCCCGCTCCTCACTTCTGAACTCAACAAGCTGCCAACTTGAATCTAATTTGTAGACTTTCACTTCTTTTAATTGACTATGCAAAGACTTGCTTTCATTAGTAGTAGAATGACTCAGACTCTTCATATACATTAAACGGTCCATGAAAGATGCAATTGTTTTACTAGTTGACTCAAGGATGAGTCTCTTAGGATAACAACTCCATTGAAAATTAGCATCCACGAAAGTCTCAGGAATTTGATCTCCCTTATACTCTAGTGACACCAAATTTGGAACATCAAGCATATCCAACATAGAAGACTCTTTCGGAACACTAAAATAAGACAAGTGTTCAAGTGTTGGCGCTTGAATTTTAACACGCTGCTTTCTACCTTTCCAAATGGAAATTGACTTGATATTCTGAAGATTAACCAGTTCAATCTTTTCCAACCCATCACAATAATCACATACGAAACTGACAATCAGAGGACAACTATTAAGTAGAGTCTGAAGCATTTTTTCGCTTAATGTAACAGAAGACAGAGAAAGTAATCTCAAAGAATTGCAGTTTACGACTCCGCTAGATAATGAAGCACGCTTTAGATGACAACCCCACATAACCAATTCTCTTAAAGATTTTGTTGCCAAAATTTTGAAAATAGGCAAGCGGTATGATGAATATTTAGGAACGTTAAAGGTGAGATCGTTCACACCATTCTGAAGTGCAATATCAAACCACTTATCAATCAATGGAAAACCTTGGGAGGAAGAATCAAAGTATGATAATTCAAACTTTTCTATAGGGATTATTCCGTCCCTATATCTCTTCATGATATTATCCACTATATCTAAATTGTTTCCGTAATAATCAACTATGACATCTAAATTGGGATGAGTCAACCAGGCTTGCAGCCATGTTTTAGAGAGAATACTCAGTTGTGCTGCTTCTTTAAAACTAAGAAAACAGAGTATTTTGCGAATCACGCATTCAGGTAATATGTCAGCTGTCTCTCTCCTTATAGTCATACAATTGTTCATACATACCTTAGGAACCTGTTCTTCTACTTCGGTGCTGCTCAAAAACTCGGTAATCAGCTCTTTGTCTCGCTTCTCCACTTCCCACTCAAGTCTTTCGGTAGATTCAAACATTCTTAGAACCAAAATTTTGTCCTCAGTTACTTTCTCCCTTTAGAGATTTCTACAATACATGTTCTTCCATTTATAAATATTGGTATACATAATTCAAAGAGAGAAGTATTGAAAACATCTTAAACGTGATGCAAATTATTATTTCATCCCTGAACTATTATGGCAGCCTTAAAAACACCCTCTTACTTTACTAACCTAACTTAAATACACCCCTAAATTCTCGTCAAGTTTAGGATGTTTTGGACACTTCTCTCAACTTTTTACTATGAGCCTCCAACAAAAGGTTGAGACCACTTATTATGTCATGTGGCAGATCCGGGTGTTTAGTTAGTCAAGTAGAAGAGTGTTTTTAAGACCGACCATAGTTTGAGGACGAAACTAACAATTTATGTCAAGTTCAAGGTTGTTTTCAATACTTCTTTCTAATTTAAAATTTTTAAATAAGGAAATTAGTAGTATAAGGCAACTTGGACACTACATGTGAATATTCAGAATTTAATTAGGATTATAACTCTGTTTTCCTGTAATATGCTTTAAATAGTTTAAACTAAAGGTTTTATTTTGGCTTTAAACAGTTTAAACTAAAGGTTTTATTTCAGCGTGACATAAATTTTACCAAATTAAAACCTATAAACTCCCAGGCACAACCATGAAGAGAGCACAAGGACATTGCAGAATGTATGGTTGTACAATAATAAGAAGAAGAATCATAGTAAATATCAACCAACAGCTGATATATTGCCTGAACTTGTTATTCATAAAATACTCTCAAATCTTAATTATGTAGAAGCATCACGGATAACAATTCTCTCCAAAACATGGCTACAAGCTTGGTTGACTCATCCTAACTTGTTATTCGTAGTTTATTCAGGGACGGAGGAAGAGGAGGAATGGAGGAGGAGAGGTAAAATTGACACCGATATAGTCAATAAAATTATGAAGAGATACAGAGATGAGAAAATTCCTATAGACAAGTTTGAACTTTCCATGGACATTGTAACACCTACAGGTTATCTTTCCCTTTCGATTGATAAGTGGCTTGACATTGCTCTTCAGAATGGTGTAAGAGAAGTAGTCACTACCTACTAGTCATGTGGGGAATTGTCATTCTTTGAGAAAGCTTTCTCTAAATAATGTAACTATAGATGACAACATGCTACAGGGTCTACTCACTAATTATCCCTTGATTGACAATTTAATCATTCTCCATTGTCGTGGGTGGAAAAAGTTTGAGGTGCGGAATCTTCAAAAGATTAGGTCACTTAGCATTACGATAAAGAGTGAACAGCTTGTTAAAATCCAAGCACCAACTCTTGAACACTTGTCTTATTCTATTTATTTTTTGGGAAAATTGGATATTGCTGAATATCCGAATCTGAAATCTTTAGAGTTATTTGGCCCTTGTTATTCAAGAAGGGTTAACACTGGCAGAAGTGAATCCTTGAGGGACCTGAAGATTAATAATTTGCTCATTTGTTATTGTCAGAAAATTGAAGTAGATGCTCCAAATTTGGTATCACTCGAGTATGAAGGAGATGATATTCCGCAGCTTAAACTTGCAAAAGAATCAAGCAATTTCAAGAAGTTAACTCTTAATTTCAGCAAATATTCTTTGAATGATGGGTGGTTTTGTCGGTTGATGGAATTTCTATTAAATTCGGAATTTCTATCAGATTCTAGCTCTTGATTTCAAGTTTCACTGCATATTTACAGTTGTGATGGGATCAATATGGAGTATTTGAAACAACACTATAGAATTGCTATCCCACAAGTGAAAGTTTCAGATGTAATTATAGAGTCAAGAGACGATTTCCCAACATTTGTGGATGCTTTGTTGTGGTGTTTTCGTCCTAGGAGACTCAACATATCATCATCATTCAAAATGATTATATATCTCATCAATCAATTACTATATAGGAAGAATTCGAGTCATTCTACTTCTCATGAAAACAAGCCTCAACTTAATCAATTAAAAGCCTACAAGTTTGACGGGAAGAATGGGAGTTGGCATCCTGTGAAGCCCGGGAGCATGAAGCTGATAACCGGGGACCCTAACGAAATGGAGAAATTTTATTTTTTATTAAATTGGTGATACAATTGCAAATTTTTGCACAGAGTGTCCCCTCCTTGTGATATGACAAAAGTGTTGATAATATTAGCTCAAGGAATTTCACCACTTCCTCTGCATAACATGAGTAATTGCCTTCATTTAGTGAATTATCTCTGCATAGGACCGACCTCATTCGAGAAAAGCACTCCCTACCAAGGATTGTTCCGTAAGCCCAAACCTAAGACTGCACCACATCCTTTGGTGGTATGCATTCTCCCAACTTACTACCAAGAATAATGCCTTTTCCTAGAGAAAGTACATGCAATAGCCAATCTTGTAAGCATTTAATTAATATACTGAACATCCAGTACCAGAAATGTATATTGCTTACCGAGCTCATTTTTGGAGATGGCGCTCTCAATGGAATTCTTTCCATTTTTAGTACTCTAACACAAAATATCTAGACAAAAACTCATTTATTATATTGATATTTCTTTCCTTAATCTAGTCTTTTTTATTAGTATCATCTAATTAGGAGAAAAAAAATATTTGGTAAAAAATCTTCCTCATTAACCCCTCAATGAATTCTATAGGTATAATACCCTATATAAAAAAAAATAAGGGCATATATGTCATTTGGTACTGTTTCAAAAAGAAATAAGCTGATTGGTTGTTATTTTGACCCAATGGTATTGTTTAAGAATAAAATTTGGGATAAAACAAAAGAAAAAAAGAAAAGAAAATGGGGATTAAGAGGGGCTCGCTGCGTACATCCGGGACAAATGCAGAAAGAAAAGCAAAAAGTTCAGATAAAGAGCTTAGAGGGGATCTGAGGTTAGTTTTGTTTATTATAGTGTGAATTAATCATCAATGAGGCTGTTTAGCGGGATCTGAAGCACCTATTTAATATAAACTGACAGATTGAGAGTCTATCATGAACCTTGAGGATTGGTTAATTAGCCTAAACGAAGAAAGTAATACGAGATTATCATGATGTGATTATAGATTGATCGAGGAAGACTAATGGATTGCTTGAGGTGACAAGTTTGGTATCTCAACAAGAGTACTGTGAGTAGTAATCTTACCACAATTTGTATTTCACAAATTTCATGATTTTTACATGGTTTATAAAGTAAATGTGTTACCGACTGTTTTGAACTTGCATGTGGGACATGTCTTTTACAGGATATGATACTAAAAATATTATTTGAGATGATCTCATTCTTACAAGATATGATTACTGTTATTGAAAAGGTTTTACACTTATTTGAGAAATAGTACTTTGACAGGTGATTGTTAAACTTTGAAAGGATATATGATTTGATAAGATTTAAATGGTCTGTTCGATTTTGAAATGCTTCTACTGAATCACAAGAAAAATATAAATGGGAGTAGACCTTGATGAATCCCGTAGCTAACGACGGGTACGTTAGACCTGGTGCACCTTGTAATTACTAATTACTGATAAAGCCCTTGCTAGTGGGAAGGTAGAACTAGTGTACTATTACTGATATCCCTCGAGTAGGGATCTACTGATATGAATATTTAACTCCTTTATGAGGAGTTCACTGTTATTGATTACTTCTTAAAGAGAAGACCACATTGATTACATGATTCATCCTTGGAAACCTCCCAACTATAAGATTTGATATGGAAATATTTTTCTGAGTTACTATTAAGTATTTACATTGATTTTTGCTTATATGAGGCACATAAGATTGAATATTGTATTGTTTCTGAAAAGGCATTATTTCATCATTTTGATTATTATACTAGCATGTTTTCTGACTTGTCCCTCATTAAAATGGTTGTGGTTAAGTATTATTACTCACTAAGCTATATGTCTCACTCCTCGCTAATTATTTTTACAGAGATCTCAGGTGGTATTGAAAAGGATTTCATTAACTAGAGAGTGTGATTTGGTAGCATCTGGTGAGCCCCGCATTGCTTCGCATGGCAAGAGAACTATTAATTTGCTATGGTTTATTTAGTTTCTTTAAAAAAACTCTTGGAGTCGCTCCATTTGTCATTCCTTTGATTTGAGTCATGATTAGTCCTTCGTATTGTAGTCAAGTGACTAATTTGGAACTTCTTTTTCGTAATTTGGAGATGAATTGGGTTTATTGCGTGACAATTAGATCACTGAAGGATATTATGTTGTGGCTTGTAGTTGCTATTGGTTATGTTGTGAATTTCTGAGACAGGAAAAATTCGTGATGGGCCTAAAAACAAAGGAAATTCTGCCCGATTTTCTGTAGATTTATGTTAAGGCTTGCTTTGGGATTCTTTCCCTTTAGCGCCGGTCACGGACCTAATTCGGATCGTGACAATATGGATAGCCTAATAAAAAATCTTCCTAACTAAACAAATTAGAAGATCAATTTTTTGTAGTAATTAATAAGATTAATTAAGACAAAAAATAAATTTCATTCCTTTGAATGTTTTTCTTTCCATAAATACATAACAAGTCTCAATATATTTCTCTTATTTAATAAATGCCATCAAAAACACCTGAGATGAACAAATTAAAACTTTTCAAAATGGTTAATCACTCCTTAGTAGAGATCATCTTCTATTTATTTATCATTATGCCTTACAACATTGATGCAGAGAAGTACGAGGTGCGAATTTGGAATTTTCTTAATACTCATGAGCCTTCTTCTCAACTAGAAGTTCATTGTGCATCTGGAGACGACGATTTATCTAATTTCTAACTTATTTTCTCATGTTTGGTTGGTGAGTAGAAAATATTTTTTAATGTTTGGTTTGGGATTGAAAAATATTTTTTAGAAAATATCTTGTATTTTTTGCTTGAGACTAGAGAATACTCTTTAAGAAAATAATTTCTGACCCGAAAATTAACCCCGATAATCGATCTAGGACCCGACCCTAACACCTGAACTAGGACACGACCCTGACGACCATTTCAAAATCTGACCCAAGACCTGATCCACACTTTTGAACCTGAAATATTTTTTTTAAAAAAATAAATTGATGGGGGACAGGGAGGGGGGCGCTGAGGGGCTGGCTGGGGGTAGGAATAGTGTAAAAAAGAAATTTTAAAAATTTGAAATATATTTCAAAAACAAGTTTAATTTTTTTTATGAGGGCGTAGCTGGGGTAGGGATAGCGTAAAAAAATGAAATTATTAAAATTTGAAATATTTGTCAAAAATAAATTTCTTTTAAAAAAATTGTTTCAGAAAAAAAAGGAAAGAGTAAAAAATTTCAAAAAAAAGGGTGGAGAGAGAAAAAGAGAATATGGTTATTCAATAATTCAGGAAGAAAATTAGAAAAAAGGAGAAAGATAAGGAAGAAAAAATATTGAGGGGAGATATTTTAGGAAGAAAATTTAAAAAGAGAGTTTTTTAGGGTCAAGAAACGTTTTTTAATCCATTTATTATATTTTGGTATTTTTTGTTTTTATTTTTTTTTTATTTTTATTTTGTTCGGTCTTATAAAGATTTTATTGCTATGTTACAAGTCATTTTATAGATGAGTAATTTGGGTGCTTAAATTGTATAGTTAGGTTTTCTCTACATATATAGTGGCATAGCCACATGTATTTGAGGGGTGTCGACCGATTTTATAAAGATTTTATAATTGATGAGAAGGTTGATTTTAGTTATATGCTCATAGCATCATAACGAATCAAATATATACCAACTTTTTAGTATCACCAAGTTAATTTACACGGTGTACAATGTGGTGTAACCTTTGTGTCAAGTTCAAATTTTAATAACTATAACAATTAAAAATAATTGGTGGATTTGTTGGTTAAAAAATAATGGTGATTTGGATTTAAAGTTGCAATATGTTATATTGTATATATTTTGATGTATGATATGACTAATTTTTTGGTGATATGTTGGATTAGAACTATAAAAGATATTGATTTTTAATTGATGATAAAATTGATTTTAGTTATATGTTACAACCCTATAATACATAACACCATAATCTAGTCAAATATGTACCAACTTTTTAGTATCATCAAATTAATTTACATGGTATACAATATGATTTAATCTTGGTGTCAAGTTCAAATTAATTTAATTCAATTTTACAATAATTAATAAATTATACCAAATTATAACCAAATAAATTTAAAAAATAAATAATTACATTGATGATAAATGTAATTTTTTATTATATGTTCCGGCTTACATTCATGTAAAAAATGTTTTTTTTTTTAAATGTAGGGAGAAGAATAAAAAAGAACAGAGAAATTTTTTGAAAAACAAAAGGAAAAATTGTATGAAATAGCAAACTATTAATTGAAATTAAATGTTATAGCCATAGTTTGTTTTATTTGTAATTCGCAGCAAACATTTCATGTTTTTGCCATCTGACGGGACCCATAACCCATTCGGTATACAAATACAGATTTTTAGTTTGTTTATACAAATTCAGTTTGTTGTTTGTATATATTACCCATTCGGTATACAATTGTTTGTATATATTACCCATTCGGTATACAATTACTATTTTTTAGTTTGTTTATACAAATTCAATTTGTTGTTTGTATATCGAAATATACAAATACCGAATTCAATTTGTTGTTATTTTTTAGTTTGTTTTATACAAATTCAATTTGTTGTTTGTATACCGAAATATACAAATATTGAATTCAATTTGTTGTTTGTATACCGAAATATACAAATACTGAAATATATGATATGTATACCGAAATATACAAATTAATAGCCATAGCAAACATAAAGTTTGATAATAATCGCAATTATACAAACTATAGTTATAGCATACAAATATGATTTTTATGTTTGTTAAACCTAAAATTTACTCAAAATACAATGGGGTAGAAAATGGTAAATAAAAAAAAAGGAGAAAGAGACGAGTGAAGAAAGAGAGAGAGAGAGAAATAGGAAAGAGAAAAAATTTAGAAAAAAAAGGGTGGAGAGAGAAAAAGAGAATCTGCTTATCTAATATTTCAGGAAAAAGATTAGATTAGTGGAGAAAGATAAGAAAAAAGATTAAAAAAGAGAGATTTTTAGGGACAAAAAAGAAAGATTTTTTTAATCCCTTTATTATATTTTGGTTTTTTTTTAAAAAATATTGTTTTGTTTTGTAAAGATTTTATTATTACGTTGGTGAAAAGTCAAATTAGTATATATATAGTGGTGTAGCCACATGTAGTTGAGGGGTGTCAACTGACAATATTTCATCAGAAAATACACTATGTAGCTAGAATTTTTTTTTTCTTTTATGTATATATATTACATATTTACACTTCATGGCTCCTATGCGATTCTACTTCTTTATATATTGACACCTCTTAGTAAAATTTTGGCTCCACGACTAATATATATATATATATTATACGTGAAAAGATTAATTAACTAAGCAAGATTTTTTTAATTTGATATATTATCCGCAAATAATGGTCCTTGTCCCTACGTAAATATCATGCTTTTGTCTACAACTCATCAGACTCTAAGGCAATATGTTTTTTTTATTCTTGCAACTCATTCTGAAGGCCTCCATTCGAATTTGGCATGGGTAGTATCACCTTTGTGCTTTTTCAAAGTGTACATATTTGTCGAAACTATATATCTCATGCCAAAATTTAAAAATATTGTTCTCGTAAAAGTTGTTTTTTTCATGTAGGAAGTAAAAGGACAAACAAAATCTCCAAGCAGATGTGATGTAAATGCATGTGTCCATTAAATATGCAATGTCTTTATTCCAGAAACAAAATTGAACAACCCTCGAGCAAAAAATAAATAAAGTGGAACTCTTTCTGGTCATTACTTAAACAATTGTGTCCATTTGAGCTTCTGCAACCTTCATTCCTGTTGTCTCCTCAGTTCCTCTGTTTTCCCTTGTGTTTGTTTCAGTCGAAAAAATTAATGAAATCGTCCTACATCAAAAACAACTCTAACAAGGACCTAAGCTAAAATTTCCAAGTCCTTGGTGCTTCTTTGTTTTTTACACTGTCTAGAGTCATAACTTCTGCTCAATAAGAGAAACAATTTCTACCATGAAGTTGAAGACAAAACTATTGTTACATGAAAATAGAGCATAAGGGAAAAAGACTAACAAGGCAACATAGTTTATAAAATAAGCATAATTCAACAACACTTGACAAGAAACTACTCTTACAAGTTATTTGTTACTTCGTTGTTTCACAACCTCAGTCCCATTTTTGTTGCATCCTCAGTCCCTACCGTAGAAAAAGGACAAACTAGGCTTTCAATGTAGATTTCCGCCTCGTCCCAATTATTAGAGTTAATAACCTTTGAAGATCTGAGCGGGTCACCGTTTGTATTGTATATCATGAAACTTGATCCAAATACAACCAAAATTCCACTTCCACTTGCCAAGTGTAAACGTATTTGCCCAAGATATCCATACACCAATTGATCATCCGGCATCTTGATAGCAAACATCTTCGTCCAAGATTCTTTAACCCCATACTCCTTCATAAGCCAAACATCTAACATATATGGGTCGTCACAATCACACAAGACCGAAAGATTACTTCCCAACACTCCCAAGCTCAAAACCACACCTCCTCCTCCTTTCCAATAACAGGGTAGTTCCATCTCTCCCCATTTCCCGTCAGCCAGATCAATAGAAATGATGCTTCGTTTCATACAGAGTTTAGGACCAATAATAGTAATCCAATGTAGTTTCCCATCCACAAACCTACCTGACTGCTGTAGTGGCACCATACTTGGACAATTATCAACCGTTCTCCAAGAATCACTTTTTAGACTATATCTTTTTACCTCAATTGGAAGTGAAAAATCATATCTCGCAAAAATAACGACTATGTTATAATCATCATGAAACTCATCATATCCAAAACCACATGATTGCTTGATGCAATACCCAAAAGTAGTTTTAGTTTTAGGATTAGGCAACTTCTTGTACTTTCTAATTGATGGATTCCATAGAAACAATTCGTTTTCCCGACTAACCAAACAAATCAATCCATTGACAGAACCTACAATATAAACACCACATGGAACTTGCCTGGGATAATCCAAGTCGTTTGCCTCGTTAAATGAGTTATTAAATAAAGAGCTAACGCTACAATCTCGAAAGCCATACACAGTACGTTCAAACATCATAACCTTATGGCGGGTGTATTCGCTGTTATTGGCATTTAAGCTGAGATGAGTTTCAAATTCAGGACTAGAGATCAAAGCAAACCAAGATTTTGAAGCGCACCTAAATTTCAAGAGGGATTTTACTGGAAGCCTCAAGAGGATTTCAATAACCAGTTCGGTTGGCAGATCAGGAATCGAATTTTCCATCGTTGCTGATGAAAATTGAGAATCGATTTTACTTATATGAATCTCTTTGTACATATACTAAAACCTTATTCGTATAAAACTCCTTTTATTAATTTGTTTTGGTTGATTCCTAATACGAGTCGAACTAATTAATACTTGATACTGAATTCACATATATTTTTTAATTATTTTGAAATAAAATTCAAATATTTAGAAGTTACATAAAATATAAAATAGTTAACCACTCAAAATAAATAGGGGAAACTACATAAATGGACCATAAAATTCAAAAAAATTAAAAATTCTTACCCAAAGTCCAAACCCAAAGTAATTCTTGAAATACCCATTTTTTCTCATAAATAATTACAGCTCATACCCCATTCATTAAGGCTGATAATTTTCATCAAGGTTTTTGAGTGAAAAAATACCATCCATAATTAAAATAATAACGATGTATACATAATTGAGATCTCTTATAAGAATTTTGTCTTAGGCCAATAATTTTATTGAGACTCTTTGATCATCAAACTCGTTTGTGAGATAACACTACTATATTATTGTTGTTGAACTAGTTGGAGACAAAAATAATGGAACTCCTAATAATTCTCCATTCCAATCTTCAGTTTCAGTTGAAAAAAAAAGTTTTGGTGAAAAAAAGAAAAACTTATTATTGCCTCAATTGGAAATTGTTGAGAAGGTTATTACTGCTTTGAAGTTATTGATTAAAAAAATAGTGCACCTACATTTGAATAATATATATGGAAAAATTAGATGGACTTGGATGGGAAGAAAAATTATATATAGTATATTTTGTGAAAGTGACAACTACAAAAAAGCATGAATGATGTTAGAGTTTCACAAGTTAGAAAATTGGATTAAAGTTATTGGAAAAAAAGATAGGAATTCATTAGTTTTTCTAATTAGCTAAAATATATGTTAGGCGCTGATAATGTGATACCTTATTTATTATTTTTCGACTAGTATCTATCATACTTATTGAACTTTTTGATATTATATTGTGCCTACAAAAAAAATTTTATTCGTGATTTTTTTTTATGTGATGCTTGATGATTATGATATTTTTTTAATCAAAAAGTAATATTTTTTGTTGAAATGAATTTTTTATAACATTTTATTAATACAATGTTTGATTTCATATGCACATTCAGGTATTGAAAACAAACAATCTTCATCATTCAATGTTCAGATTTAGAGACCACATCTTAATATTAAGATATATAATCAGATCTAGACACCTAGATCATAATGCAAATCTTAATATTCACATATTCAGAGGTTTTAAGCTTGCTGGAAACAAATAAGGCCTTAATGATCCTAACGTGACCGAAGAATATAACTTGGATTATCCATTGAATGACGCACACAAAGATGTTTTTTATTGGGGGTTCAGTTAATAGATTGATTTTGTCTTGCCATGGAGCCCACTGACATGTTTATATGAAATCTATCAATTAGGAGGGCTCATAATTGCCACATATATGGTTTTGGATATGACGAATTTCGTGATGGTTATAAGGTAGTATTGAAGTTGAAGTCAACTTATATAGTCTAAACGTTGATACTTGGACAAGTGTTGATGATTGCCTGAGTGTGGGCTAGTAAATGTTTGTGGCAAGTTTTTGAACGGGAACTGTATTAGCCTGCTATTGTTGTTGGCCTAAATACATGGGTTGGCTGGTACATCGTTTCTTTTGATTTTGCTAATGAAAAATCGGGAAAGGTGGAGAAGCCATGCTCTCAAGAAGGAGGTAGTTTTCGTTGATGGGAGTGTTGGGAAATGATCTTTTTGTGTTTTCTTATAGGGGAAGTCATGAAGAAGTGTGGGTTATGAAAGAGTATGGGGTTAAAGCCTCTTTGACAAAAATGTATACCAACAAATATTAGGACTCTTCACTTTCAGTGTCGCACTCATGTCTACATGACATAGGTGTGGGTGTGGGATTTGTTACCAGATATGGTCAATCGATTAGGGTTCTTTATTCAAAATCGATCGAGTGAGAGCAACTTAGGTACTATTTGGTTTTCCCTATTTCTTACGTACGCGTAAATTTCTTTCATATATATGATATTGTTAGTGCTTGTAATGAATTTTCAGCTTTAAAGGGAAGTTTGAAAAATGATTATTCAGTAGTCTACTTAGGTAAATTTTTGGTGTTCTTGGTTGGAGAAGTTTTCTCTAAGCTGACAAAATTCATTAATACAAGGCTACTAGTTTTAGAGCTGTTTGTCATCTTTTTACAATTGCAGCATAGTTAGAAAATGTATTTATTCAATCCGCTTATTTGACATCCCAAGTTGATGTAGATACCATGAATTTTGTACTACAACTAAGTCATGCATAGGCTTTCTTCGGACTCGTGTCAACTGTAGTGATTTAGCAGGACAGGTTGGACAACATCAGGCGTAGTACCAGGTACAAATGAGTGCCACATACCTGGACCAGTACGTTGTCCCAGATGCAAAAGGAAAACAGACTTTGCCTAAGACGTTAGCAACGGGACAAGAGTAATAGCAGCTAGAATAATATAAATAGTAGTAGATTTCACTAAAGAAGGTGTTGGGTTTGAAAGAATCAAGACGTCATGAGGAGACTAATAATTGCAAATCCTGATGGTGATAAGTTAGATGACAAAAAACCTATACTAAAAGAAACATAATATTATTATGTTTATGGTTTGACCAATTGACTTACGTATTTAAAACTAATAAAAAAACGTAAAAATTGTAGAGACAAAATAGAGACTTATTGGACTTCTAACAACAATTGATGTGTGACTTCCATAATTTCAAAGATCAAAAGCAATTTCCATACCAGAATTTCCAGATCCAACAACGAATCTTCATATTTTTCAATGAATTTTTTCCCCTTTGAAATTTTCAAGACCTCCCACTTTTGGAATATGGCCTTCGTTATTTTCTCCTGTAGCCAAAACCAAGAATCACAAGCATACAATTCCATTTCTCCACTACCCACATTTCTTAATTTGACATTCCATTTATTCTCCTCATTGTTGAAAGGGATAATTCAACAAATCACAAGAGGGGCTGAGATATGCCAACTTTTGGAAACATACCTAAATTGCAAGAGGGGATTCACCGATAGCCTTAAGAGGATTTTACTGATGATCTCTGATCGCAGAACGATGGATCTAAAGTTTGAATTTTGAACAGAAAAAGAAGAAAATGGATTACCGCTTGAGTGTTTCCTCCGCTTTTTGGGTCGATGGGAGGGTTCCGATTCCATTTGAGCTCTCTGAGAAGACTTAGGTTTCCATTCTACTGCGTAATGTCTCCAAAAGAGATTTTATATAATTATTTTCTAAAAAGTGGCCCTTTTCTTTGTGTAATAGGTACAAAATATAGTACTTTAAATATCTCTTGAACAACTTTTGTACTCTAAATTCACCAAAAATGAGCAATTTAAGACACCCTACTAGAGTGCATTTAAGATACTGCGTTAATATCACGCTCAAAAGAGTCTTAAATTTTATCTTCCAAAAGACCAGTCAAAGAAATTTAATGTTGGATTAGGAGGATTCACATTTAAGAACTTAATTTATACTAAGGTTTCATTGTATATGGAACCAATTTCTTGATCAAATCCTAAAAAGGCCTATGATTATAATTTTTTTGAAAATATTCATCAAGAATCAATTAAAAATTCAGCAAAACCTACCTGAAATCTTGCCTTTCTTTAAAATTGACTGGAATGATCCAACTTGTGCATTGCTTAATCCCAACAACTGTAAGAGCACACTGTGTATATAAAACAAGGAAATTAGTCCAAGAATATAACTGTCCAATATTCTGAAATGCACAAAAAAAGATGTCAACTTATCATGGACAGCAACTCACCATTATTCATTGTGGTATGCAATATATAGAGCGAGTCCGAAAACACAACAAAACACCAAAAACTTTACTCCTATTTATTGAAATGCAGTAATATAAATGGGATGAGGACGAACACATGCTATACAATATCTCTTCCATATGCCATTCCTTTGTTCTTCAAAATTGTAATATAAAGTGCAATTGTCAACATCCTATTGAATCAACTTTCGGATTTATCTAACTTTGTAACCACAATAATAACATTGGCATCATGATCACTTTTTTTTAATCTAAATTTTCCATTAAAATAAAGCGAGATAGCAATAGAGATACGTAATGGCATACGAAGAGCCTGATTGAGCACACAAAGACGTTGACAAACTTGCTGGAACATACTATAATATTCCTATCACCGGATAATTGCATCAATGTTCTTCTCTAGTTATTAATATTTCTGTTTTAGCAGCACTTTGACCAGTGTTGTAGTAGTTAGGGCACTAAGCACAACTCAAATATCCATATACAAACTCAGGAAAATGGAAATGAATCTGGAAGCCAAGACATAATGCAGAAGGAGTAGAAAAACAAATTACCGGGATAAACAATCATGTTTGATTTAGGAGTCGTCACTTTTTTCATCAAAGTCTAACTCAAACATATGTTTCCCTTTTTCTTTTGATGAATCTCTCTTTTTCTTTAAAGAACATTTTCATTTATCTTCTAGATAAAAAACCCAAAGTTTTGTCCCTCCGAAGTCAAACTTTGGGTTCATATAACTAGCACTGAAGTCCGAACCACACCTCAGTGTTAGCTATGTGAAATTGATTCTGGGCGTTCACAGGCTGGAAAATAATAATCAGCTAATCGCCAATACATGAATAGAAACTGATCCAAAAATAACAATTTCACAGAATATATTAGATAAAAGTAATGAGGATGATCTTTGTTTTAAAAGGCCCTATATATTCAAAGGTAGATAAGAGTACAATTTTTGTCATCGTTGTTATATCAATTAAAAGTAGTTTCTACAATAGTGCTTGTTAATCATGTTTAGAGTATATTTGTTCTTATCATTCACAATATCAAAGTTAATCTAATTAGGTGCATTAGTTATGTATCACCATGTGAGAGATGAAAACCAATTTAGAAGCAATTCAAGTGTAGTTCCTACTTAATATGGAATCAACTATCTTTCAAAACAGTGCTTTTTTTTATTTTACCCAAACACTACAAAACTGCTTAAAACACCTAAATAAGCCAATCAAAACAGGCTCTAAGTATACTTCAGATTACTAAACTATCTGGGTTTGTTGATCTTCATTGTTTAATATGCGACTGAAGCTCCTGCTCTTTTTTTCTTAAACAAAGGCCAGCAATTTCTGATGAAAAATATGTTTGATACACGTTACATGGGGGCTAGCCCTGCCTCCCTTGCATGTGGTGTTTTTTAGACTTCACTGATTCTACTGCAACAAAGCTCGATTGGGCTCAGATCGGTACTATAGCAAGCTCGGTTGAGCTCGGCTCGCTTAGAAGAGTTTTCAAATATAGTGGACTGCTAGAAAGAATTGGAATGTCTCTCAAAATTATTTTTGTATTACAATAACAACAGAAGTAGAAATTTAGTTCCATCTGAACCATGAATTGTACTGCTGTCAAATATTGGAAGAACTCAGATAGATTTATTAAGCATATTTTGGATTAGCTAGCTCATGTTGACAACAACAAAGACCAAGCAAGTCTTTGCATTAACTTGAAATAGAGATAAATTAACTGCATCACCAATCTAATAAAAAATAAACTTTCTCCCTCTCCCTCTCCCTCTCCCTCTCCCTCTCCCTTCCCCTTCCTCTTCCTATTCCCCTTCCTTTTCCTCTTCCCCTTCGTAAGGGTCCTTATTGCAAGCTCCTCAATTTTGAGTTGCAGCGGTTTATCTTTTCCATCAAAAGCTTTTATTTCTTTTAATTGACTATGCAAAGGTGTGCTTTTATGAGAAGTAGAATGACTTGAATTCTTCATATACATTAAACTATCAAAGAAACGTGTAATCGTTTTTATATTTGAGAGTAAGTTGAGTCTCCTAGGATGACAACTCCATAGCAAAACATCCACAAAAGTTGGGCACTCCATAGTCTGATCCAGACATAGAGATATAGTTAAAACGTCCACCCGAGGGGTAGACTCTATGTAGTCCATTTGCAAATCTGTCATGTTGATCTCACCGCAATTCGATAAATAAAGGGAAACTTGAGACCAAGAGGATGAATTTGATAGGAACTTCCTCAACTTACAAAACCATGCAGCATTCAAATTGGACAAGCATTGAAGAGTGATTTCTGAGTGCTCCAATTGGGTTGACTCTCTTGCAATTTTAAGTTCAGGAATTTGATTCCCCACATAGTCAAGTGATACCAAATTCGGAGCATCAATCTCCCATGTACCGCCGCGCTGATGAATCTTCAAGACCTTCAAGGAATCCGACTTAATCTTTCCAAGATTCCCCGAACAATGCTGGAGGATGAAAGAAACAATCAAGGGACAGCTATTAAGTAGAGTTTGAAGCATGTTTTTGCCTAATCTTACATGAGATAGAAAAACATTTCTCAAAGACTTGCAATTCACAACACCACTAGATAACGAAACATTCATACCATTACAATCCCGCAGAAACAATTCTCTTAAAGATTTAGCTGCCAAGATTGTTGAAATAGGCACGGGGTATGTTGTATAGTTAAGGATAAGATCTTTTACACCATTCTAAAGTGCAATATCAAGCCACTTATCAATCATACGGAAGAGTTTTTCAGAATCACCATTGAACTCTAGTAATTCAAACTTTTCTATAGAAATTTTTCCGTCCCTATATCTCTCCATGGTTGTGTTTGCTATCTTTGCCCCGCCTTTGCAACAATGAACACTGAATTCCAAGTTGGGAAGAGTTGACCATGCTTGCAGCCATGTTTTGGAGAGAATGCTCATCTGCGTTGCTTCCTCAAAAGTAAGAAAACAGAGTATTTCTTTGAATGAGACATTCAGGCAATATGTCAGTCATGGTCGTTATGAAGGATCAGATCAAAACCCTAATATTAATGAAACTTTATAGATTTAAAAAAAGAGCCCTACATAATAGGAATTCTATTTTTAAACGAATTCCTTAAAAAGGAAAAATAAAGCGCGTCTCTTTTCCTGTTACGCATTATATTGCTTGCCTATCAAGATTTTAAATTGTAAATTAATATATTTATGGTTAGTCCTATTTGGACAGAGAAAAGGAAAGCCAAGCGTAGTCTAAACCAATTTGGACAGGGAAATCAAATCTAAGCTTATAAAAGGAGTTGATATTGTCAATATTCAATATCAACATCCTCTGCATCTTTATTTTTAACAGTTGTGAAAATGGCTGGGAATATGAAGGTTTTGAATGCGCTTGATTCCGCAAAAACACAATGGTATCACTTCACAGCAATCATAATAGCTGGTATGGGATTTTTTACTGATGCCTACGATCTCTTCTGCATATCTCTAGTCACTAAGTTGCTTGGACGTATTTACTACCATGTCGATGGCTCATCAATGCCTGGTTCACTACCTCCTAATGTTTCCGCTGCTATCAATGGTGTCGCCTTCTGTGGTACCATTGCGGGACAACTCTTCTTTGGATGGATTGGTGACAAAATAGGAAGGAAGAAAGTCTATGGCATAACCCTTATGATTATGTCTATCTGTTCCATTGCTTCTGGCCTTTCTTTTGGTAGGGATCCTAAGACCGTCATGGCCACCCTCTGCTTCTTTCGCTTCTGGCTTGGTTTTGGAATTGGTGGCGATTACCCCCTTTCTGCTACTATTATGTCTGAATATGCAAACAAAAACACTAGGGGTGCCTTCATTGCTGCTGTTTTCGCTATGCAAGGATTTGGTATCCTCGGAGGTGGTATCTTTGCCATCATTATCTCTGCTGTATTCCAGGCTTGGTTCAAGGCGCCGACCTATCAAGTGGATCCCCTTGGTTCAACCGTTCCTCAAGCAGATTACGTGTGGAGGATCATATTGATGGCTGGATCACTTCCTGCTCTTCTCACTTACTACTGGAGGATGAAGATGCCTGAAACGGCTCGTTACACTGCTCTTGTAGCCAAGAATGTGAAGCAGGCCACTGCAGATATGGAAAACGTTATGCAGGTTGACATTGGGACAGACCAAAAAGAGCCTGCTGTAAAGTCCGGCAATGAATTTGGTTTGTTCACGAAACAATTTCTTAGGCGACATGGACTTCACTTGCTTGGCACAGCCAGCACATGGTTTCTTCTTGATATTGCATACTACAGCCAAAGCTTGTTCCAAAAGGACATCTTCAGTGCCATTGGATGGATTCCTGCTGCCAAGACTATGAATGCAATTGAAGAGGTTCAAAAAATTGCACGAGCCCAAACTCTTATCGCTCTCTGCAGTACCGTGCCTGGATACTGGTTCACAGTGTTTCTCATTGACAGGATTGGCAGGTTTACCATTCAATTGATTGGTTTCACAATGATGACAGTGTTCATGTTTGCTCTAGCCATTCCTTACCACCACTGGACTCTCCCTGGCCACCATATCGGGTTTGTGGTCCTCTATTCACTGACCTTCTTTTTCGCCAACTTTGGACCCAACGCCACTACATTTGTCGTGCCTGCTGAGATTTTCCCTGCTAGATTGCGGTCAACTTGCCATGGAATATCAGCTGCATGTGGAAAGTTAGGGGCAATGGTGGGTGCATTTGGATTCCTGTATTTGGCTCAACCACAAGACAAGACCAAGGCTGATGCAGGGTATCCTGCTGGAATTGGGGTGAGGAATTCACTCATTGTCCTTGGCGTAGTCAACCTTCTCGGATTATTTTTCACTTTCTTGGTTCCAGAATCGAAGGGGAAGTCACTTGAAGAGATGTCAAGGGAAAACGAAGACTCAACTGAGGAAGGAGCAGAAGTGGAGAATCATTCATCCGATAATAGGACAGTTCCTGTGTAAAAGCAGTTACTAGTTTCATTTCTTTCCATTCTATCCTTCATATGTTCTGCAAAGGTTCTATGAAGCTATTAGTGTAGACACTCTGTGTAATTGCAGCAACTAGAGTTCCATATGTTTTATGTTTTGTGTCATATATTGGATGCAGTATGTAAAAACTCTTCTCTTATTAACCTTTCTTCATTAAAAAATTAGCTTTAAATAATTTCAAGATCAGTAGATTCTCTGCATGAACAGTGATGAAACTAGTATTTTCGTCAAGTTAAAAGTACTTTTGGGAGCATTTGCAGTGAACCTTTTTTTGTGTCTGAATATTCCAAGATGATAAACACTAACTAAATACTTTTGAAATATACTCTAAAGCAAGCAATCCATATGCGATAATAACTCTATTCCCTTATCTACTGTTTGGTATTGTAAGTTTATACATTAGATTGTTGATGTGTAACATTAATTAGGTAATAACATGATAACATTACAATCTATTCAAATATTGTATTCATCAAAACAATGCAGTACAATCAATACAATACGAAACATTCTAAAACTACATGTAACAACCATTCAAACAAGCTAGCTTCAAACCTACGAACTAGGACTAGCATCGAACTAAGTGAGTCAAGTCTTAGCCTAATTGAGCCAAGCTCAACCAATCTTTGCCTAATTGCCTAATTTACTGTAATTGAGTTGAAGTACCAACTTGTGTTCTTTTTAACTCTTCTTCTGAATACCGATATGTTGTTATATATATACCACAAATTACAGTTGAAAATATACCGTAACAAGATAGTTGAAGCTTGTTCAATATTCTCAATGAACCCTTTGCCATAACTAGCAGATCGTTCTCATTTAGAAAAAATAAGTGTAGCATGTTTACTTAATCCATCCTCGTCTTCATGATTTTCTTCCCTATAACAATGTTCGACTGTTATGTTCCTTTGAACAACCTTAGGTATGATTTCTTCAATGATTCTTTGGATTCTCCATGGTGATTTAATAATTTCATTGTTTATTTCAACCGCTAAAAGAGAGTTCAATTCGACTTCTAAGACTTCAAATTGTTGATGAAGAACTTGTGGTGAGGTCAAGATATATGGTCTAAAGAGTGATTCTTAGAGAAATGTTGATGATTTCCAGGGTGGGGTGTTATTGAATGATTCGGGTAAGTTTGTGAAGGGGAAGCTTCATTGGGCTACTACTGGTCGTCTGAGTGATTATGCATATATTTTTCCAAAGTAAGTTCCTACAAATAATAGTGGACGTCCTTTGACTTTGAGAACGCGTTTAGGGAGGATGAAGATGAAAGACCAATAACTGCGAATGTATCGTAGGACAGAGTTCACCAGCATAGGATAGGTACATGGTAACCCAGCACTTTCACCCTAGCTGTGAACTTGACAATTAGTACTTCACAATGTACTTCTGTTATGAACCAAGTTTAGCCTAATGTGGATACCAAGGTCACACAAGTAGTTATTGGGCTGAGAACGAGTAATAGGGCAAGGTTAATTTGGGATCCGGATTGAGTAGTGGGCATGAAACAGTTCCATCATAAAGATAGTGATGCGTGATTTAGGGATTATGCAAATTGTTGAGTAAAGAGTCTGATTCTCCCATCTTCATTCTTAGTCGAGCTTCTCATCCCCTTCTATCTATATCTGTATTTTCTGATCTTCTTCCTCCGATTAACCTTTTCAGTTTTGTTTTAAGCACTGTTAGTTGTTATTAGCTTGTTGTTTCCATTTCTCAAGTGTATTTTATGTTGTCAGTTATTATAATACATATCATTGTTGTGTTGGTAACTTGAATTGTTACAACTTCAGATTACTTAACTTACTACCTGTATTTTTTTTCATCTTCACTGTTTAGAATGTGACTGAAGCACCTTTGACGTTTCTCAAATGTTTGGGAAATGTAGCTCCCGCCTTTTTTGCTTAAACAAGGCCAGCAGTTTCTAATGAAAAATATGTTTGATACATGTTACATGGGGGCTAGCTGGTGTAAATAGTTGACAAATGTATTAATAAACTTACGAAATGAATAAGTGCATTCAATTCGAAATAGAGACAAATTAACGGCATCACCAATCTGATAAAAAATGAACTTCCTCCTTCCCCTCCATAAAGGCCCTTTTTGCAAGCTCCCGACTTCTGAGTTGGGGCGATTGATTTTTTCCATCAAAAGCTTTTATCTCTTTTAATTGACTATGCCAAGGTGTGCTTCTATGAGAAGTAGAATGACTCGAATTTGTCAAAAACACTAAATGATTGATGAAATCTGTAACTGTTCCAACAACATCTGAGAATAGGTTGAGTCTCCTTGGATGACAACTCCATAGCAAAGCATCCACAAAAGTCTGATTCATCCATTAAACATTGACATTTAAAACATCCACCCGAGGGGTATAACCTATGTGGTCCATTTGCAAATCTGTCATGTTGATATCACCACAATTGATTAAAATAAAGAGAAACTTCAGACCAAGAGGATGAATTAGATAGAAACTTCCTCAACTTACAAAACCATGAAGCGTTTAAATTGTTGCATTCAAGAATGATTTTTGAGTGCTCTAATTGGGTTGACTCTCTTGCAATTTTAAGTTTAGGAATTTGACTCCCCAAATAGTCAAGTGATACCAAATTCGGAGCATCAATCTCCCATGTTGACGAATATTCAAGACCTTCAAGGAATCCGACTTAATCTTCCCAAGATTCCCCGAACAATGCTCAAGACTGAAAGAAACAATCAAAGGACAACTATTAAGTAGAGTCTGAAGCATGTTCTCGTCTAATCTAACATGAGATAGAATAACAAGGACAGTTACTTGAATGTGTAGTAGGACAGAGTTCACCATAGCTGTGAGTTTGTCAATTAGTACTTCACATCTATTTTGGATATCTTGTCAATTACAAGAGATCTTCATTTTCACACATAAGCTCGGAATAGCTCGATGTTCAGATCTACATTGCCAAAGCATTACTAATTGGAACGGTTGCATATATACATGAGGTTTTATAAATTATTGTATCATTGTATAGTGCATTTAAGATTGTTGGATGAAGGATTTTTGCCCATACTTGTTACTCTCTCTTGTGAGGGATTATGGGACTAAAACATAAATACATAATATCGAGGCTTCCACTCTGTCCAAATATATACAGAGTATGAGGCACTGTTAGCAAAATCAAATTCAATGATTGCAAGAGAAGAACATATTCAGGATGATGAAAATCGAACGTTTTAACCTAATGATACAAGACTAAAACATATGGTTACGGCGTGTTTCTAAAAGAAGTAGAATGACTCAAATTCCTCATATACATCCATGAAACATGTAATCATTTTAACACTTCAGCATAGGTTGAGTCTCCTAAGATGAAAATATTTTTTTCAAAAGTATGTTTTTAATAAGTGCTTCTGAGAATAATCTAATTTTTAGTAGCAATACCAAACACTCTAAATTTAACAAGCAAGTTTTGATAAATATCTTATGGTAATCAAAATTTTTTTGCATAATTTAAATATTACAGTTGTTCAATTGAAACTTTAAAAATTATTTTGAACTTAATACTAAAAAATAAAGGACCTTTTTTTTTGGTCTCTATATCTAGCCCTCTTAAGTTTTTAATTTATATTCATAATTATAATTATTTATATTCCTTTAAATTCATTTGGATCCTTAAAAATATTGATTGAATTTTTCATACTTCATTAAAGACTTTATAATAGATAAACTAGTCATTAAGTACTATTCTTTAAGGTATTTAAGAATAAGGGAAAATACATTAAAAAAAAAACCCTAAACTTGGCACGAAAACTTACTTTAGTACTTAAACTTTACGGGTAATTATTTACCCCCCCTTAACATATTTGAAGTGAATTTAATACCATCCTAACGGATGACGTGGCAAAAAAAGAAAAGAAATTTTTTTGAAAGCGCGTTAAGTTATATTTTAAAAAAAGTAATGGTCCCACTTTATATATATAATGAAAAAAAAAAAGAAACCCACCCACCCATTCTTCTTCTTCTTCAAACCACCCACCCCGCTTTCTCAAAACCCCACCTACCCCCTTTACCTGCTTGTCTTTTCTTCCTCAAACTCCCCACCCCACCCCATCCTCTTTCTCCTTCTTCAAACTCTACATTCAAAGTACATTTTCTCGTTAAACACATAAACAAAAAGAATCACATTCAAGACCCACATAATTTTTTTACTCTTTACTTTGGAGATTTGATCTTTCTTAAAAAGTTATGAAGTTTTTTGAAAAATAAAGACTTTGGCATAAAAGAAGATGAGGTTTTGTTAACCGATCTATAATGTTAATGGTTGGCAATTGTAACATCCAACAATTTAAAATGACTATGAAGAAGCTTGGAATTGGAAGTAGTCAATTTTTTTGGAAAAATTCAGAATCTGGAAAATTTGGCTAAGTGTGGAAATCAGTGAGTTTTTGGCCAACTTTGAGTAGTCGTAACTCCTAGATCAGGATGAGTTAGGAGTAGTTCCAGTTATGGTTGTGAATCTTGTGGAACGATCTTTCCAACGCCACCGAGTTTGCTCGATTCCGAGTTCGTATGAGCGAGTTATACCCTTTGAAAGTTGGGGCAGTTGGCAGGAAGTCCGTCCGGAAATTTAAGGGCATTTTGGTCTTTTCACAAATCATTTCTTTTGAGGTTATATTGTTGTGTTAGGCTGTTTGTGGATCATTTTTGTTCCATTTTAAAAGAGAGAAAGTTAGGGTTCTTGAGAGTGAAGAAGAGAAAAAGAAGAGAAGAAGAGGAGAAAGAGGAGATCAACAAGTTTCCGTCGTGGAATTTCGTCGGGGGTGATCCCTATCAAGGTATGTTAGTTCTTTAGTGTGGGTTGATCCTTTCCTCCACACACCAAGCTCATTTTATGATTTGAGAAAAGATTGGATTTGTTGTTGAAGTTGTTGAAGTTGTTAGTTGTTGTTGATGTTGTTAGTTGT